>NC_141764.1:47577128-47890878 GCF_982258835.1 Parasteatoda tepidariorum
CATTCATTATATTTGATATATTTATTTTCCTCTAAACACACAGTTGCACTCCGACTGTGAAGCGAATTCTATAATAAAATTCATAGGAAAAGAAAACTTCCTACAGGATATACGATACTCTTAATTTAAACCTGTATGGAGAGTTCCATTCTTTCATCCAAGGGGGCACCCGGGTTTGAACCGGGGACCTCTCGATCTGCAGTCGAATGCTCTACCACTGAGCTATACCCCCTTGCTGTACAGATTAGCTATAAATAAATTAAAACGTCCCTTCTTATTATTAGTTATAAAGGGAAACCATTCATTATATTTGATATATTTATTTTCCTCTAAACACACAGTTGCACTCCGACTGTGAAGCGAATTGTATTATAAAATTCATAGGAAAAGAAAACTTCCTACAGGATATAAGAAACTCTTAATTTAAACCTTTATGGAGAGTTCCATTCTTTCATCTAAGGGGGCACCCGGGTTTGAACCGGGGACCTCTCGATCTGCAGTCGAATGCTCTACCACTGAGCTATACCCCCTTGCTGTACAGATTAGCTATAAGTAAATTAAAACTTCCCTTCTTATTATTAGTTATAAAGGGAAACCATTCATTATATTTGATATATTTATTTTCCTCTAAACACACAGTTGCACTCCGACTGCGAAGCGAAATGTATAATAAAATTCATAGGAAAAGAAAACTTCCTACAAGGTATAAGAAGCTCTTAATTTAAACCTGTATGGAGAGTTCCTTCCTTTCATCCAAGGGGGCACCCGGGTTTGAACCGGGGACCTCTCGATCTGCAGTCGAATGCTCTACCACTGAGCTATACCCCCTTGTTGTACAGATTAGCTATAAATAAATTAAAACGTCCCTTCTTATTATTAGTTATAAAGGGAAACCATTCATTATATTTGATATATTATTATTTGATATATATTATTTCATTATATTTGATATATTTATTTGATATATTATTTGATATATTATATATATATATATATATATATATATATATATATATATATATATATATATATATATATATATATATATATATATATATATATATATATATATATATATATATATATATATATATATATATATATATATATATATATATATATATATAGTCTGAATTCGAAAAACTCCACTTTCATTTTGTTTTGCAACCAAATTACTTTTCAGTCTGTATTTTGAAAGAAATTAAATTCAATATAAGCTTTATATATCTAGTGTTAATTTTTATCTCTACTAAAAAACATTGTTAGAAGTCTCATGATAAGTGGATAAATAACAATCTATATGTATATTTCTCTTACTCGGCACCAAAAAAAAGCCTCATTACAACTCCCCGAATGGCAACGTTAGAAAATCGACCAGTGATTGCTGCTAAATATGTCACATGGCAAATTTAGTTGAGGTGGCTCAACATATAGCGCTTTTAAAAACGGAAACAATAACCAGAGTGAGCATTATCAGGTTGTTCAATTCAGATTCATGCCCTAAAAACATGACAATATTTAATTTAAACTCAATTAGGAATTAATTAATTAATTGAAGTGAGAATGTCTTAAAAGGCCGCTGTTGAATTGATATTTTTCTACTGGGAGCTTCCTAAACATCTAAAAAACGTCTAAGTGTTTGTATTGAATGCATTGAATTTTTTTATATTTCCCGTTTATTTATGCAGAATTTTAAAATGCAGAATATTAGTGAAGCAATATTTGATAATTTATTTTGCTAATATGTTTCTTATTTCGCTAATGTTTTTATTTTTTCACCATGTACAATCTAAATAGCTAATATACTTTTTTAAAAGCCAATAAGAACTTTGGTAGAATTCATCTACATAAGTACAATACTATGTCTTTGATGATAAAATACTATGTCTTTGATGATAAAATACTATGTCTTTGTGCTAGAACATTGTGTTCATTGGCGAGCGAGCGCAGCGAACGGCGTGAACGACATTATATTACGTAGCAATTCTCGGGGGTTGGCGAGCGTTAGAGAGCAGTTGGCTGAGCCTCCTAGTTTATTTAATTGTCATTTTGCCGTATTCAAGCTAAACAGTCCAATAACCATAAATAAGATGATGATGAAGCTCTTAAGTTTCTTCTCCATTGCGTTATCCTAAGTTATCTTTTCATCATTTGTTTTCATTTCGATATTTTGAATAAAAAAAATTTCATCATTTGAAACTTCATTTATTACACCAGGCTTCTTCATGGATACTTCATGGATTGCCTGAATTCCCATTCCCTATACTATAAATTTATAAATTATAGAGATGAAAGAGAATGTGTGATGAAAAATTTCTCCCTTGGGGTACGGTTTCCTTTAAGAGCTCTTCTTGTCTTTCAGTGGAGGCATCTATGGCCAAGAATACGACTTCAGCCACACACACGTCAGAGCCCGTTTAAAAGGCGGACCCATTCATACATCCATATATTCTTCCATAAATCGTAATTTTGTCCTCAATCAGAGAACGATCAATCTCTGATTCAGTACCCTCTGAGTTATTGATTTGTTATACGAACACGGAGTACTTTGTGACCCGACAGATTTAACTTGCACCAGTCACCCTTTACTGCACGGGGAGTCTTTGGCTGTCGGAGATCAAACTCATGACCACTTGCACATGAGCTCAACTCCCTACCAACCAGGTTATTATTGCTTTATTACATATCCTTAAATAAATAATATTGCAAGATAAGCTTTACCGTACGAGACATGTTCTTAGTTATTAAAGTCTTGATAATTACTACTATTCTAATCAATAGAATCAGTATGTATTTCGTGCCTCGTTTTTTAACAAAAATATGATTATTAATAATGCGAAATATTCTATAACGATAGAATATTACGAAGCATAGAGTAAATAATGCTAAAAGATTAGATTTACCGTTAAAGGTCAAATTTACAGATAAAGGTAAGATATTTTTCGTAACATAAATTTTAAGTGTTTTCATGTTCTTAGATATAAAATTCTTGATAATAACTACTATTCCAATCAATAGTATCTGTATATATTTCGTGCCTCGTAATGTAACGAATGTAATCATGCTAAATATTCCATAGCAACAGAATATTACATGCCATAGTAGAAATAAAGCTTAAAGGTTAGATTTACCCAGGGAGTAAAGGAAACTCATTAAACTTACTTTGTTTACAGAAAGAATATTTAAAAAAAAGTAAAAAAAGTTTTTCTTAAATGTCAAAACTGGTAATAATTCACCGCAGAAATTTTAGCTTAATATTCCAATTGTATGAATAACTGTGTTAACCACTTACAATTTTGTAATTACAATCGGTATGTAATACATAATGATAATTTTATTAATCACGTAATTCCCACCCTTTCCAGAAAGCTCAACAAATCAAGAAATTTTAATAATAACTTCCGTTAACTTAGAATAAAACTAAAATTCCACGAATCTTGTAATGGTGAGACTATGCAATTAACCAACCACAGGTTCGGTTTGAAATTCCAAAATTCGGTTTGAAATTCCAACCTTGGAGCTCTCCGGCAATTTAAACCGGCAGAACTCCTAATCTGGCAACATCCGCCATGCTGTAACGGAAGGAAACTCCAACTATCAGCGAAAGGGGCTGCAAATGTCAGTTTAGAACAGAATTTACGCCAATCGAGAATAGGCAAGCAGCTCGTAGCGCTCATTTGATAGGGTAACTCTGGTTGTTATGGGCCCCTCTCGTCTCGTGCCCCTGAATTCTCCAGAGAGCAATCAAAGTGGGGCTTTTCCGCTGGAATGTGTTTTTCGGTTTCTTCTCTTGTTGGCCGATTATTGATTCGACAAATCCTCAATTGGCTCAATTTTCTTTTTTCGCACTTAACTGAGATGGATTTTAAAAGGGGGGAATAAGAAATAAGAACGACTAAGTTTAAAATATATTTTTAAACTTCGGAATTGTGCAAATTCTTGGAAAGATAAGCCAGGCGATAGAGAAAATACACTCCAGTTTATATTTCTTTTTTAAGAGCCAGCAAATTTTGGAACAAGTTTTTTTTTCTTCAGAAAGACAGATTTCTTTTCCTACGTCGGGGATCGGCCTTATGATCCATTTCTCTTCTAGTATAAAACAGCCTTCGAAAAATAGTTGTCAATAGGTAAAATAGCATTGGTCATAGAGAAACAATTTGTCAAGTGTTCACAATTCATCACTTCACCTGAAGAGCACAGAGGGCTTCTAAAACACCAATCCGGATAAAGTGAGATAGGCTTAACCAGTTGACGTACAAAACTTTGCAGTGAAAATCTGCTGGTCAGAAAGGTATAGATATACAAAACATCAACCTGGTTTGTGGTAGAAACTTAATTCTAGTAAGCTCCTTATAACTCCCTCTAGCTTGTACAATCAAACAGGCTTTCATGCTGTGTACACCCACCAGCCACAATTGCGATTCGTCAGATTTGGATATTGCTCTTGTCTTTTTTTTCACTTACGTATTAATTTACGACTCCCAATTTGCATACAGGTTTTTTACTTGACACATTTTTTTACAATATGCATACTTTTTATGCTTCAACAAGAACAAAATATTGTAAAATAGTTTTTAAAAAAAGCAGATAGTTGAATGCCGAAAATGACTTACAAACGGACTTACAAAATGACTTACAGATCAGTCGAACATCGAATTATGGTAAGACTAGCTAAGACAAGCAGTCCCACGAGTATCACGGCAGCCACATTCTAAAAAAATTTAAAAACTGATCGTAAAAGATCAAGGAAACAAAATATTTTAACTATAAATACTGTTGACCAAAAGTATTTGCAAATTAAATATTTTGGGTTACAAATGACCACCTGAATTCCTAAGATTGACGTGAAATTACAGTCTTTTAACTTAATAGCTTCAATAACTTCATAAAATATTTATTCCCAGTTTTGAAATTTTTCCAAACTGGGGCCACATAGAGTATGCAATTCTCTATTATAGTGTTTCCAGAGCTCTTCAGTAGCAAGAACGTTCTCTTAAGGGTCCTATGCCTTATATTCAGCTTTGAGCCTAAATTTTCTTTGACCTCGACGCGGTTAATACAGGAACTGTTTTCTTTGCAGTTCTTTAATGGTAGTGATCAAGTCGACTGCAATTAGTGCAAGTTTCCTCTCGATAACAATTCTTTGCCAGCAGATTACACTTGTTAAACCAGAGAGCTCGAAGGTACTATCGTTCATTCTCTAACCAAGCTTCAATTTTGCTACGGTGATGGCTGCTTCGATTCGACGGCTAATTCCTCAGTGAGTTCTATTGCTAGATTTATTGAAAAACGGAACATCAAATTCAATCGGAGGTTGAACTGGGGGACATGGGTCTGAGGTCATGAAGCTGTTATCGGCCTGGTTTTTGGCAAGCCGTCTGTAAGCAACCCAGTCTCTGCTCGCTCACAGTTCTCTTCTGCCCATGGGTTCAATTAAGGTAGACTCAAAGCCTTGTTTTCATCCACGATTGCTTGCTATTCAGGTTCTGTACCAGCTGTTGTCGTTACGCTGAACCTTTACAACTTTGGTGATTGGACTTAATGGCCGGGATGTGTCACGAATATCCTTGTTTCGACTAGAATTCTAAAAATATACATTAAGAGTGAGGTATACCATGTATTCGTATGTTTTTGTGCAATATGTGTTACATTTTATAAAGTTTTTAAATTGGAGAATGTATTGAATCTAGATTGATTGGTTATTTGTCAACAGAAGACAATATTTTAATCCCGAGACGGTTTGTGTTTGCTTACTTCCTCCCAACTCAAAGCCTAAGCTCATAAATATCTAAGCTCATAAATATCAGCACTGAGCATTTAAACAAGTCAATCATCAGTCATAAAGTTCAATAAGTGGTCGGTGTCACTCAGTAAAACTCAATAGTATAAAGAAGAGGAAAATTTTACTCTCGAATAATTCATTTCTTTTATGCAAATATTCTTATTCTCCTTATACCAAGGACTTCCTTTTATTTTTTTCTTTCAAACCCAATAAGTACTGATAAAACAGTTTAAATTAAAATTAGAATTTTCATCTGATCTTTTAGGTGCATTCATAGACAAATAACATGACTTTTCAAAGCACGTTCGAAAAAGAAAATAAAAAAGCAACAGTTTGAGTGCCTTACACTTGAAGAAAAGCTGTTATTTTAAACTATATATAGCATCTTGCCGTGAAGAAATATCTGGACTTAAGAACAGACAAGTTACTTTTATATTCTATAAGTTATTAAACTTATTTTTAAAATCGCCAATACGGCGAGAGTATTCCACCTAGATGAACATCATCAAAACCACTGGCTTATTCTCATTTTTTGCAAATTTTTATGAGCCTAGACAATACATCATTGGAAAAAGTTTCTAAATATTAAAAACTATGGCCATATTATAACGCCATCTATGGCTAAGAATACGACTTCAACCCCACAAACTCGTCGCAGCCCTTTTTACGAGGCGAACCCATTCATTCATCCACAGTTCGTAATTTTTACGTGAACCAGAGAACGATCAATCTCCAATTCAGCACAACCAGTGGTATTGATTTGTTACTGGAACTTGGAGGACTTAATGACTCCGACAGATTTAACTTGCACCAGTCACCATTTAATACACGGGAATTCTTCGGCCTGTGGATTCGATATCCCGTTCTTATGAACGCGAGTCTAACGTCCTATCAACCAGGCTATGTCAACCCCGGAGACTATTAACGAATGGAGGATTCTGTTAAAAACAAACTCACAGATTCTCAAATTGGATCGATATATTGTTTAAGATCTTTGAATACCTTACTAGACGGTGGAATTTAATGGTACGGAGGCAGCTATTTTGCTCTTAATCAATCTAATGAAATTAGATAATAATTTTTTACATGAAATAATTCTGATGCATAAAGCAAATGGAAAAAAAAGAGAAAAGATCATTCGGATGCTTCCAGATCAAGGAACCCAAAATTATAAAAAATTTTAAAAACTTCTTTTGAGAGGGATTATTAAGGTTATTTGCAGTCTTAATTTTAACAGCACTGGTGATCATTTAATTTATCACATCCTATGTAACTCAAAACTATAAATTTTGAAACATGCAAATGAATTTTAAACAGCTATTTATTAATTTTAAATAAAAGGAGATGTTTTTAGATTCAAATAAGTCAGACAAGGTGCTACTTATGTTTAACATAAATGTTTAAAGTCTATTTTTCTGCTAAGGATTCTACCTAGAAAAAAATTCCTGGTTTTAGTGGTCTTACTTTTAATTTACCAATCTGATATACAAGATAATTTTTTTCAATTCTAGGGACACTTTTAGAATAATATTTTTTTATCCTGTGCAAAAACTACTCACCCACAAAAAAATTCATTCCTTCTAAAATTCGTCGCTAGGCAACGGTTCATTTCGTATGCTTCATCTTCTTTCAGGAACGAAAGATCTCATTATAATCATTTTAAGTGCTACGATTTCGAAAGAAACGAAAAGTTCTAGTTCAAAAGAAGAAAAAAAAACAATTAATGGATGGGAGCATTTTTCCTTCCTATAGTACCCAGGAGAAAGCATTTGATACTCTTAAAACCACCAGAAATTCCAATGCATAAAAACTTTCAATTAATGACAAGAGTTGAAATAGTTACTCGAGAGCAGTGGTACTAAAATGTCTCGTTGCTTCTGGAATTAATAGCACAAAAACAGAACCCAAGTATGTTGAATTTAATCTTTGAAAAAAAGAACTTGCTAAAATTAAGTTGTTACTTCAGATTTCATTATTTAAATAATGTTTTGGGTGAAGCACTCCTCATATGTTGTACAGTACAAGATATACATTCGATATTATGAATAAAACGAAAATTATTCCAGTAATTAAATAATAAAAACTTTCAATTAATGACAAAGAGTTGAAAAAGTTAAGCGAGAGCAGTGGTACTAAAACGTCTCCTTGATTCAGAATTAATAGCACAAAAACAGAATTCAAGTATGTTGAATTCAATCTTTAAAAACAAGAACTTGCTAAAAATAGGTTGTTAAATCAGGTTTCATTATTTGAATAATGTTTTGTGTGAAGCACTCGCCATATATTGTACAGTACAAGTTGTTCATTATAATAAATGTATGATATTATGAATAAAACCAAAATTATTACAGTGATTAAATAAGATGAAACACTAGTTTAAAAGTCGAGAAAAGATTGATTTTCAGAATTAAATGTTATTTTGACAATTTTGCAGTTTAAAACAACTGAAGTTGGCTGTATTATTTTACGTAATACATACGTCGGAAGTATTTTACATTTTTCTTTTCTTAAAAAATATTTTTGCAAATATTCTACGCAACAATGTAAACAAGAGTATCTTGAAAAATAAAGCTCGTTTACGTATTTTTAAAAGTGTGTTAATCTTTATATAACTTTTTAAAGTTTCATTATGTAATAACTGCTTAAAGTTCTTGTCATAAAAATCAATCTTTCTATAAAAATATAAATTTGATGCAAAATAAATTTGATGAAAATCAAAATTTGAAAAAAATGAAATTATCAGCAAATATAAACTAAAGCCACAAGGTCTATTGAAAACTAAGGCTAACCGTGGGAGGTTTCCATGGTTTTAATCTCCATTTAACGCAAATGCTGATTAGTTCCATCAAAAAGTCCTCCACGAAGGCAAAGTGCTCCTAATACTTGATCCAGGTGTTCCCTTGTCTTCTGCATTGGGTTCAAAATTACAAGGCTACGGAGTTAAACATTAGCAGTCGTAAGCCCTAAAATAGGATCAGCTGTTCAACAACTTTTATAAAATAAAATAAAATGTGTTAGGGAGGGGCCGAGATAACCTGGTTGGTAGGGCGTTGGTCTCGCATTCGTGAGAACGGGAGTTCGAATCATGTCACCCGAAGAATCCCCGTGTATTAAATGGGTCACAAAGTCCTCTAAGTTCCCATTACAAATCAATACCTCTGGTGGTATTGGTCCAGGAATTTCATTGTCTTCATGATTGGGTTTGAAATTACAAGGCTACGGAGTTGAACATTGGTAGTCGTAAACTCAAATTTATTTAGGTTGGCTGTTCAACGACGGTTACAAAATGCGTTAGGCACAGCAGTGGTGGCTCAGGGCATAGAGCTCTGGCCTACCAATGAGGTGAACCTGGTTCGAATGCCAGCGATGATTGGTCGATACGAATTCCGCATACGGCTCGCACCGACCACTGTGCAGAAGCAAAATATTTTCAGTTGTAGACGAATCATGGATTAAAAAACCCTTGTCAGGCTAAGGGTTGGACGTTTTCGTAGTTTTCATCTCCATGTAATGCAAATATGGATTAGTTCCATAAAAGAGGCCTCCACGAAGGCAAATTTCTCCCAATGCTGGATCCAGGAGTTCCCTTGTCTTCTGGATTGGGTTCAAAATTACAAGGTCATGGAGTTGAACATTATTAGTCAGAAACTCAAAATTGGGCCGGCTGTTGTAAATGTGTTTGGCAGATGTTGAGAGAATCTCAAAAAATACATTCTCGTAACTTTTAGTGACTTAAGTGATTTAAACTTTTTAGTTAATTTAGTCTTAAGAAATTTAGTGCTTAAAATATAGGAAACTTTTTTGACTTAAGTGATTTAAACTTCTTAGTTAATTCAGTCTTAAGAAATTTAGTGCTTAAAATATAGGAAACTTTTTTGACTTAAGTGATTCAAACTTTTTAGTTAATTTAGTCTTAAGAAATTTAGTGCTTAAAATATGGGAAACTTTTTTGACTTAACTTTTAGTGACTTAAGTGGTTTAAACTTTTTAGTTAATTTAGTCTTAAGAAATTCAGTGCTTAAAGTAAAGGAAATATGTAATACGTATCTTTACATGACAGTTCCTTTTATCAAAAAGATAAATGCTGGTAACTCAATTAAAAAGCAAGGCTCAATTAAAAAAAGCATTGATTTTGAAAAAGCAAGATATTGTTACCTACCAAATATATTTTAATAGCATTAAAATCTATATTTGGTGACCTGACATGGTTCTATTTTTAAACTAAATTAGTAGCTAGGTAAATAAAATATCAACTGCTTTTAATTTCAAACGTGTTATCAATTTTTTCAACAAAAGTGCTATTCTCGTTATTGTAAAATGTGAGAACAGCACACAAAAGGTAAATAAAACTAAAGGTAAAAGGTAAATAAAAGGTAATCAAAACATATTTAATAAAAACAATCGAGTTAAATTTAATTGGTTTTTATCCATTCTGTTTCAACTGTCTAAATCTAGACATTGTCATGAAATTTCCTTGTGAGCAGGGTTCATGATTTTTTTTATTTAAATCGGATTTTTTTTATTTAAATCAGATTTTTTTGATTTTTATTCAAATACACTGAAAGAACTTTGATTTATGACTAAAAAAACTTATAAATGTTTAATCAGAATTAAATTAATATTAAAGCTATATTAGAAGAATATTTTAGAAGCTCTAACTACCAAAAACAATTTTTCATTATAATACACAGTTTTGAATGCATAGCAACCATTTTAAAACAAATGCATGATTGAAATTTGAAGACTACATGAAATAGAGAATTTAAAGAATACTTTAACTAGGTATTAAAACAAAGTTTCAATTACCAACCCATAATTTTAATTTAAAATTGTGATTTCTTTTTTTTTCTCTTAACTTTTAAAATGACAAAATAAATGTAACAGATTGTGTTTATAAATGTAGTCATTCATCAAAAAATAAATAATTATTTAATCTATATATTTTCATATTAAAATATTCATTTTTAATCCTATGTCAAAATGGATAAGTTAAGCTAAAAAAAAAATTTTTTTTAATCTATGTACTCATTGAAATTTTTTTTCACAAAATTTCTTTATAGAAAAGCTGATAATGTCAAAGATACTATAAATATATTATGAGAAAAAAATACTTCTATGTTTACTTTAATCTGTATTTTCAATCTCAAGAATCAAAAGATTCTTAAAAATGTAATTTCAAATGTGTTGGAATTTAACACATACCAAAAAAGAAAGTAATTTCGTTAGCTAAAATCAATTAATGTAGCAATTTATTTGAAATAAATATTAAAGCAAAGAAAGGAAATAATAAAAGTATCAGTAACTTAAAACGCTGTTCTTTTAACTTTTTAAATCAATATATATATAAAAAAATCAGTTGATTTAAATCAATGATTTTTTTTAAAAAATCATTTGATTTAAATCATGATTTAAATCGTGATTTAAATCAAGCTGATTGTGAGCCGTGCTAAACAGTTAAGGAAAAGGTAAAAACTATAGAACGTAGGAGAACAATTGCTATATAAACAATATTTCAGGATGTCAACTTTTAATCATTTTTTAAAAGCTTAGTTTGTTCTGTTTCTAATTTATTTTAAACTTTTAATTACAAAGCTTTATATTGTGTTTCGGTAACATATCTGTATAATTTTGTACTTTACGTAATTTGTTAATACATCTGCTGTTTCATGTGTACCATATTAAACAGTTAAGGAAAAAACCAAAACTATAGCAAGTAGGAGAAAAATTACTGTATAAACAGTATTTTTTAATTCAAGAATTCTACTTGTAAATATTCTTTTTAATTCCGCTCAAAAAAATAAAAAATACATAAATTTTCGAAGAAAAAAAAATAAAGTATATAAATTTAAAAGCAATATCATTAAAGTGGGCTTATTGTTTTTTAATTAATATAAATGTGTACGAAGTTTCCTCGACCAAAATTAATACACTACTCTTTAAAAAACCCAATCCTCTATCTTCAAACTGCCGGAATTTATTAAATTGCATTTTGATTACCTCATAAAAAAAATGACATCGCAAATCATTTATACAAAAAATATATCATCCGAACTCAAAAACAACGCTCTTAAATCACAAACTCAAATTGATTTTAAAGCCATTTACTCGAAAAAAATTAAAGTAGCTCATGACGTATGCATCATTTAACGATAAACAAAATTTTTCTCCTACTAAAAAACAAAAACTGAAAGTATTATATTTCCATTTGCTTTTTGTGATGGAGGAAATTTGTTATTTGTTACATCAAGCTTCTTTTTTTTCTAACTCAACATAAAAATAATCTTTTTTTTATATTTGCTTTAAATACTGTGATTGACTTACAAAGAATACTATATTGTTTCTTTATTAATTCTAGATTCCAGTGGGCCTTTTTTTCTTTATTTTTCACATTTTTTTTTCTCTCAGAGTTTATTAAGAGAGTTTATTTATCTTTAATGAAGTCTTCAGTTTAAGAGCTTTAAATCTCTACGAATTCCAAAGCCATCAATTTTATGTTTTTTGCAATCTACTGTTTCTAAAAGAAATACTACGATATAAAACACATCTTATTCCTCAATTTCAAAAAGACTGTGTCAATTTAAATTACTTTAATTTCAAGACTTAACAGTGAAAAATCACTGGAGGAAAAATTAAAACACATAAAAGAGTAACAGTATATTTAGAATATTTTTTAGGTGACAGATTCTTGTTTTAGCTTTTATTTCAACTTTAAGAAGCCAATTGGTGAAAATATTAAACTTAAGATAAACAATATTTTACTACAAAACATTTTGCGCCTTATCTGGCCTAACACTTTGTGACCAATGATAACCGAGGGAGAAAAGAGATCGGTTTATGTCCATAAAAGCTGAATCTGAAAGGAAAAAAAACGTTGGCCTGAGCTTCTTATCTTCTTTCAACTTTTCAAATGTAAAAAATTCATTAAATCTTACAGCGTCACAATTTAAAGCTTTCCTAATAATTTGAAAATATGCTGTAGAGGCCTTGGCAAATTTGAGTTATGCCAATCACGTCCAGGGGCAGGTTCAGAAATTTTTCCTCGGGACGGTCATGGACTCATATTCCCCCCCCCCTCACAATTATATTTTTTTATAACAAAAAATTTTGTTTTAAATATTTAAACAAAAAAAATTTGGGGTTTTCAATGGTAGTCTTCTCATTTGTTTTTTTCATAATGATCAATAGAACAACACATAAATAATTCAAGCATTCAAAATCTTTAAATAATAAATGTAACGCGTTTTTCAGAAACTTTGGCAAATCTGTCAATTATTTTTTCAACATCCAAATCAATTTCTCGATGAATGTTTAATAACGCAAGTCCATTTAATCGTTCTTGAATTTGAGTTGCTCTAAGCCAAGATTTGAGACGTCGAAGAGTTGAAAAGGAACGTTCTGCGGTTGCTGCACTAACTGGCAGAGTTATTAAAATTCTCAACAACATATTGATTGATGGGTACAAATCGATGTCACAGGCATTAATAATCTTTGAAAGATCGTTGGGTATTTCAAGTCCTGCTTCTGTTTCATGCTGCCATTTTGCCACCCAATGACGAAAAAAACTATTATTTTAATTTATTTATTCAATTTGGGGGGGGGTGTCAGTCATGACCCTTATGACCCCCCCCCCCAATCTGGATCCGCCACTGATCACGTCAGGCCTTTCGCCCACTCATTACTCATTAGTTCGTGGTCGGGTATCCTTTGTGAATGATTCAA
This sequence comes from Parasteatoda tepidariorum, assembly GCF_982258835.1. NCBI lineage: Eukaryota > Metazoa > Arthropoda > Arachnida > Araneae > Theridiidae > Parasteatoda > Parasteatoda tepidariorum. Next base: position 47,590,630 of record NC_141764.1, read on the forward strand.
ATATGATTATTAATTACCATTAATATGGTTTTTTGATTTACAAAAAAATATACTTCTATTGTGAAGTTTTGGTTCATCGAGACCATGTGTTTGTTGACCTATACACTCGGATTATAATAGGTTATATTTGCTGTTAATTATGGACAGGACCTGCGAAAGGAGTGAGCAAGGCGGGCAATCACCTGGAGGACCAGGTTACTCCTACCAATCACCAATTAAATAGTCCAATGTATAATCATCAATTAAATAGTCCAATGTAAATAATCATCAATTAAATAGTCCAATGTAAATAATCCCCAATTAAATAATCCAATGTAAATAATCACCAGTTAAATAATCCAATGTAAATAATCACCAGTTAAATAGTCCAATGTAAATAATCATCAATTAAATTGTAAATAGTCATCACCAAACAAAGGATTTTTTCTGAACTCTAACTTTTGCAAAACAATGTGTACAGCAATTATGATTAAATATTTTTATTAGTTAAACTAGCTGAATACCCATTCTTCGCACGGGAATATTTTTAAAAAAAATCGATAAATCAGTATTGAAAAACACTACGAAATTATGAAATCAAACTGAAAATCATATGCCGACACAATTAAAGAACTTGGAAGAACCAGATAAGTGATATTTTTAGGGGAATTAATGAATCAAAATTATTGAGATTAAAAAAAAGTGGTTGAATAAATACGGGTATGTTTAATGTAACAGAAGTGTTTTTGCTTTCATTTAAATTTTAACATAACTAATTACATGAGTTTTCAGTATGCTTGCATGATTTTTAGTAATTAGGCCGTGTTAAATAAATAAAAACAAAGAAATATTTGTCCCACTTTCTAATAAATTGGTAATAAACTAGTTCAGATGCAACTTTTTTTTTGTTCAGAAAGTGTCACTAACCTGTTTCTTCCATTAAGTTTTTCAATTAATATAGCTAAAATAATTTCAATTTTTTTAATTTAATGTTAGATGTTGTTATCTTTATGTTATTGAAGTAAGCAAAGCTCGTTGTTTGTAATCCATACCATTGAATAAAGATAAAATGTATTTAACATCTCTTAGCATGATGCTATTGCTCACGGCCGATTCATGATAGTTGAAATTCCCCTTAAATTAAACACTTAATTACAAAACACTTAATTTCAAAGTATAGGTATTAAAACTGCTTCGTGCTGTTTGAAAAATCACCAAATATATCAATATAATATTTTATACCCATATAGTAAGTATATTTGGTACTTATTATATAGCCCTTCAACACTTGAGTTTATACATATTTGTCAGTGGCAGCCAACTAAAGCCCAATTTTTTAAAACAAATATACATTCGAACTTCATAAGGATTTTTGGAGCCTGACCATTTCTCTATCCGACTTTTAATTTACTGTTAAAATATTTATAAGTAGTGGTGGAAAAAATTTCTTTTATTTCTAATTCTTTAAAATATATTAATACACTGGAGATTAATACCACTGCAAAAAATATTTTCTGAAACTGCGGAAAACCCGTTGCAGAATTCTTATCAGAACCAATTCGCCTATTATCATTATACCAGTAGTACATATCAGAGTTGGCCAAAAATGTAATCGATTACATCTTTTGATTACAGTAATCAATTACTTGTAATCATGATTACAATTTTCAAAAATTTTGATTACAGCTGTAATCATGATTACAATATTGATTACAGTAATCAATTACTTGTAATCGTGATTACAAAGTTTGATTACAGCTGTAATCATGATTACATAGTCGATTACAGTAATCAATTACTTGTAATCATGATTACAATTTTCAAAAAATTTTGATTACAGCTGTAATCATGATTACAATATTGATTACAGTAATCAATTACTTGTAATCGTGATTACAAAGTTTGATTATAGCTGTAATCATGATTACATAGTCGATTACAGTAATCAATTACTTGTAATCATGATTACAATTTTCAAAAAATTTTGATTACAGCTGTAATCATGATTACAATTTTGATTACAGTAATCAATTACTTGTAATCATGATTCCAAGTAATTGCGATTACAAGTAATCACAACAAAAACGATTACAAGTAATTATGATTACAAGTAATCAAAATATATGATTACATGTAATTTGATTACATGTAATTTGATTACATGTAATCATGATTACATGTAATCTAATTACACGATTACAAGACTATTGTATTCTTATAAATGATTATATTTTACAGTAGATAGTAGAATGTATTTTATAATGATACATTTTGCATGTATTAACATGTACTGCATTTTGTACGTATTTGTATACGTACAAATGAATGTAACTGAAATGTATGTACATATGATTTTATCTTGTGCATATGTTTAGACATTTTAGTATCACACACATGTACATACACTTATATTGTAGGTATAAAATATATGTACGTATGTATATAGATAATAATTACGTATGTATGTGCAAACAATGTAGGCATGTACATTTATACACAATGAACATATGCCTTTTATGCAAATATTTGTGTATGTAAAATGTATACCTATGTTCATGTACGCATGTATATACAAGTATTTGTGTCTGTACGAACATACATACATTGTCTGTACAATGTATATCCCATGCATGTATGTGCAATTTATTTATGAACAGTACAATATATGTATGCATGTACAATATAGGTATATCTGTAGGATGTACAATATATGTATGTATACATGTACATGATATGCATTTCCAGTGTATTTATGTACATGTACATAATATGTTCATGCTCAATGTAAATATCCAAATATGCATAATACATTTGTGAACTATTGTACGTACATTGGGCGTATTTATATTTCACATATATTCATACATGCATTCGACATGCATAACGTACGTACACACATTTGAGATGCATATATTGTACAGATGTATATACATATAGCGTACAGATGTATATACATATAGCGTACAGATGTATATTCATATAATGTACATATGATGAAATGAACATATAATGTTCATATAATGTACATATGTGTGTACATATACAGTACGTATGTGCATAAATATATTGGGCATAATTCTTTCGTACAAATTTTACATGTGTACATGCATGCTATCCCTATCTATGCATATGGTGCAATGTATATATGTACAATGAATGTATCCACACATGTACAATACACGTATGTTCCATGTATGCATATCCATATGTTCCATGTATGCATATCCATATGTACTATATATGCACGTACAATACATGAATGTATGTACATACATTGTACATGCGTACATACATTACACGTATACATATGTACATTACATTTATGTCTAAATATGTGTACAATGCAATAAATAAAATGCATGTAAGTTAACTTTTAATGACTCAAGCAAGTTAAATGACAAAATCAAACGATATTTAAATTTAGTTTTCAGCTTTAATTGTTCTATATCATTTTGAAATTCTCTGAATAAAAAATTATTTTCAGTTATTTTCATGAAATGTTTGACAAAACAGATTTATTTTTTTTATAACATAATGCATGATTCATAGAAATTTTTTAAATGGTAAGAAAAACGGTAAATTTTATGTGTGGAATTAATATTTAGAAATTCCAAATAAAATTATCGTTTGCTTTCTAAAAAATATGAGGTCGAGTTTCATATACCTTAGAATAATTTTAAAAAAAATTTTAATAACTTTACTCATATAATTTTTTTTAATGTATGCACAATGTATGTGTATATTGTAATTACATATATTTAAATGTACGCACGTATTTGTACATTACTTGTAATTATGTACATGTATACGTTGTATGCACATGCATACATTGTGCATATAACTATTTTTTTGTACATCCATGCATTACATGCGCATAAGTATTAACAAAGTATGTAGTTATACAAGTACATACGTAAGTTGTACATAAGTACATACTTTGCGTGCACATATATCGATGTACATATAAATATGCATGTATACATGTACGCATTTTATTTACGCAACTATGTGCATATATTGTACCTTTAAATAACATTTTTACATATTGTACGCAAATACGTACAATTTTATATACAAACGTACATTGTATATACGTGCTATTATCGTAAATTTATACAATATATGCACTTAAGTACATAAAAGCCTGCAAACGCATGAACATTATTTTCATATACGTTCATACATACATTGTCTATGTATACAAAGATACAAAACATTGCCTTCTTGTACAAACAAACATACATGCGTACATGTATCATAAATGCATAATTATATGTACTAAGCATATGCGCATTGCATTAAGTATATTACAATATAATTATGAATATTGTACGTACAAACAACGTTTGTGCATACATTGTATGCATAGGAATCGCAAATTGTACGTTCATGCGTGCGTACATTCCAGAGTTGGCCAAAAATGTAATCGATTACATCTTTTGATTACAGTAATCAATTACTTGTAATCATGATTACAATTTTCAAAAATTTTGATTACAGCTGTAATCATGATTACAATATTGATTACAGTAATCAATTACTTGTAATCGTGATTACAAAGTTTGATTACAGCTGTAATCATGATTACATAGTCGATTACAGTAATCAATTACTTGTAATCATGATTACAATTTTCAAAAAATTTTGATTACAGCTGTAATCATGATTACAATATTGATTACAGTAATCAATTACTTGTAATCGTGATTACAAAGTTTGATTACAGCTGTAATCATGATTACATAGTCGATTACAGTAATCAATTACTTGTAATCATGATTACAATTTTCAAAAAATTTTGATTACAGCTGTAATCATGATTACAATTTTGATTACAGTAATCAATTACTTGTAATCATGATTCCAAGTAATTGCGATTACAAGTAATCACAACAAAAACGATTACAAGTAATTATGATTACAAGTAATCAAAATATATGATTACATGTAATTTGATTACATGTAATTTGATTACATGTAATAATGATTACATGTAATCTAATTACACGATTACAAGACTATTGTATTCTTATAAATGATTATATTTTACAGTAGATAGTAGAATGTATTTTATAATGATACATTTTGCATGTATTAACATGTACTGCATTTTGTACGTATTTGTATACGTACAAATGAATGTAACTGAAATGTATGTACATATGATTTTATCTTGTGCATATGTTCAGACATTTTAGTATCACACACATGTACATACACTTATATTGTAGGTATAAAATATATGTACGTATGTATATAGATAATAATTACGTATGTATGTGCAAACAATGTAGGCATGTACATTTATACACAATGAACATATGCCTTTTATGCAAATATTTGTGTATGTAAAATGTATACCTATGTTCATGTACGCATGTATATACAAGTACTTGTGTCTGTACGAACATACATACATTGTCTGTACAATGTATATCCCATGCATGTATGTGCAATTTATTTATGAACAGTACAATATATGTATGCATGTACAATATAGGTATATCTGTAGGATGTACAATATATGTATGTATACATGTACATGATATGCATTTCCAGTGTATTTATGTACATGTACATAATATGTTCATGCTCAATGTAAATATCCAAATATGCATAATACATTTGTGAACTATTGTACGTACATTGGGCGTATTTATATTTCACATATATTCATACATGCATTCGACATGCATAACGTACGTACACACATTTGAGATGCATATATTGTACAGATGTATATACATATAGCGTACAGATGTATATACATATAGCGTACAGATGTATATTCATATAATGTACATATGATGAAATGAACATATAATGTTCATATACTGTACATATGTGTGTACATATACAGTACGTATGTGCATAAATATATTGGGCATAATTCTTTCGTACAAATTTTACATGTGTACATGCATGCTATCCCTATCTATGCATATGGTGCAATGTATATATGTACAATGAATGTATCCACACATGTACAATACACGTATGTTCCATGTATGCATATCCATATGTTCCATGTATGCATATCCATATGTACTATATATGCACGTACAATACATGAATGTATGTACATACATTGTACATGCGTACATACATTACACGTATACATATGTACATTACATTTATGTCTAAATATGTGTACAATGCAATAAATAAAATGCATGTAAGTTAACTTTTAATGACTCAAGCAAGTTAAATGACAAAATCAAACGATATTTAAATTTAGTTTTCAGCTTTAATTGTTCTATATCATTTTGAAATTCTCTGAATAAAAAATTATTTTCAGTTATTTTCATGAAATGTTTGACAAAACAGATTTATTTTTTTTATAACATAATGCATGATTCATAGAAATTTTTTAAATGGTAAGAAAAACGGTAAATTTTATGTGTGGAATTAATATTTAGAAATTCCAAATAAAATTATCGTTTGCTTTCTAAAAAATATGAGGTCGAGTTTCATATACCTTAGAATAATTTTAAAAAAAATTTTAATAACTTTACTCATATAATTTTTTTTAATGTATGCACAATGTATGTGTATATTGTAATTACATATATTTAAATGTACGCACGTATTTGTACATTACTTGTAATTATGTACATGTATACGTTGTATGCACATGCATACATTGTGCATATAACTATTTTTTTGTACATCCATGCATTACATGCGCATAAGTATTAACAAAGTATGTAGTTATACAAGTACATACGTAAGTTGTACATAAGTACATACTTTGCGTGCACATATATCGATGTACATATAAATATGCATGTATACATGTACGCATTTTATTTACGCAACTATGTGCATATATTGTACCTTTAAATAACATTTTTACATATTGTACGCAAATACGTACAATTTTATATACAAACGTACATTGTATATACGTGCTATTATCGTAAATTTATACAATATATGCACTTAAGTACATAAAAGCCTGCAAACGCATGAACATTATTTTCATATACGTTCATACATACATTGTCTATGTATACAAAGATACAAAACATTGCCTTCTTGTACAAACAAACATACATGCGTACATGTATCATAAATGCATAATTATATGTACTAAGCATATGCGCATTGCATTAAGTATATTACAATATAATTATGAATATTGTACGTACAAACAACGTTTGTGCATACATTGTATGCATAGGAATCGCAAATTGTACGTTCATGCGTGCGTACATTCTATGTACATAAAAATATGTAAACACATGAATACTTACATAAAAAATTTGACTATAGTATACAATCGTAATAACTTGTAATCGTATAGTTTGATTACAAGTAATCACAATTACATGTAATCAAATTACATGTAATCATGATTACATGTAATCATATATTTTGATTACTTGTAATCATAATTACTTGTAATCGTTTTTGTTGTGATTACTTGTAATCGCAATTACTTGTAATCATGATTACAAGTAATTGATTACTGTAATCAAAATTGTAATCATGATTACAGCTGTAATCAAAATTTTTTGAAAGTTGTAATCACGATTACAAGTAATTGATTACTTGTAATCGTGATTACAAGTAATTGATTACTGTAATCAAAATTGTAATCATGATTACAGCTGTAATCAAAATTTTTTGAAAGTTGTAATCACGATTGCAAGTAATTGATTACTTGTAATCTTGATTACAAGTAATTGATTACATAGCTGTAATTATCTGTAATCAATTACAGTTGTAATCGATTACTGTAATCAACGGCCAACTCTGGTACATTCTATGTACATAAAAATATGTAAACACATGAATACTTACATAAAAAATTTGACTATAGTATACAATCGTAATAACTTGTAATCGTATAGTTTGATTACAAGTAATCACAATTACATGTAATCAAATTACATGTAATCATGATTACATGTAATCATATATTTTGATTACTTGTAATCATAATTACTTGTAATCGTTTTTGTTGTGATTACTTGTAATCGCAATTACTTGTAATCATGATTACAAGTAATTGATTACTGTAATCAAAATTGTAATCATGATTACAGCTGTAATCAAAATTTTTTGAAAGTTGTAATCACGATTACAAGTAATTGATTACTTGTAATCGTGATTACAAGTAATTGATTACTGTAATCAAAATTGTAATCATGATTACAGCTGTAATCAAAATTTTTTGAAAGTTGTAATCACGATTGCAAGTAATTGATTACTTGTAATCTTGATTACAAGTAATTGATTACATAGCTGTAATTATCTGTAATCAATTACAGTTGTAATCGATTACTGTAATCAACGGCCAACTCTGGTACATATTACCGTCAGTGATACATGTGAATTAAGCGTCATCTGTGAATGGGAGTTTTTGAGTTCAGAAGTTACTTTTTTTTATTTCAATTAAAACATATTACCAACATTAATTAAGCATCATTGTGGTCAATGATAGTATGACAATTTCTTACTGCTGTTCTAGACAAATAAATACCTTTACCGCATTTCTTTTGTTTTCTAGTATATTGCTTATTTCCTTTATTTCAATGTGCTTATATTACCTTAATTAATTAAGCATAATAGGCGTAATTAAGCCTCATTGGTGCCAATTTTTTATGTTTCTCCTAAATGAATTAGTGCCACTTTGCCATTAACACGTCCCTAATTTTACATGGCTTGCCCGTCTGGCCAAAATGATTTTCTAGTATGCGTTGCATATTATGTTGAAATATTATTTATAACAAAACAGTTAACTTTTGTAATCATTCGTGACACATTTAATTCACTGAGGTCACCGGTGACGCCGTGGCACTACGAACGAACTTAGTGCCTCCGGTCACCGGTGACCCTCATGGAATTCAACGTGATAATTTTTGCTTTTGAAAACATAATTTTTTTTTATATTCCATTTCCGTTGGTTTTAAATAAGTAATTATTTAGAAACACGTTTAAAAGAATTAATATAAATAAAATAAAAGCACGTGGTATCAGACAAAATTAAAATTTTGTGACGTAGACTACGCGTGCTACCACGTAATGTTCATTGAATTCATCTGGCATAGTGAATATAAAATAATTAAATATTTAAATACGTGCAATAAATTAATTTTTGATCAAACGAAGCAATAAGCTAGTAATTATCACTGATGTATCTTTTATAAATATGTGAAAATTGATTCGCTAAATTTAAAACAATGACTAACGCTTAACCAATCAGAAAATTCCATTAGGTTTTTCACTTATCCTGCTAAAACAATTTATCATAGAATGTTCTAATGTTGACAGTGACCTTCCTCGTTCTTGAAACTATCTGTATGCCAAATTTCATCGCTTTCTGTCGGATGGTTTAGGAGTCTATAAAGGACATACATACACATACACACAGACATATTACATTCATTTTTATACATATAGATAAACTGAATTACAACTATAACAATAAATAGAATGAATAAAAATTAATTCAAACCCTAATCGTGGCGTTTACAAAGTTATATGTTGCCGAAATTTTAAAACACGATTCTTCTTTTAATGCTTTTATTCTATTTTCAACTTCAACTAGGAAAAATTTCATGCAAAGAAACATACAAGTTTACAATACGTCAAAACACTCTAATTCATTAAATAAATTGAAGTACACGAATTCATTAAAATTTAATCTAATAATGATTAAAAAAACAATAATCACTTCAATAATATTCATCTAACTTGATTAAAGGAAAAAGGAATGTAATTATTTTTAGATATTTTTTTAATTATCCCAATAATTTATTTATTATTTCAATAACGTCATTAAAATTCGTCTTCATTTACCTGAGCTGCAGTTAAAGTTACATAAATGAGAAAGAGAAAGTCATAAATTGTCAACACATTTACATTCTTTTGTTTCTCGAGAGCGAATAATTGTAGAGACAATCAAAGAATGCCGGGGAAAAAAACAGGGGAAAAAACGGGGAATTTTACTTTTCTTCCCTCCTTTCCATTTAATTTCTGTACATTGAAAAGGCTGCTTTTAATTAGATTCCCTGAAGAGACCTTAATATAAACTATCTTTTTTTGTGAAGTAAAAAAACTAAAAAGAAATCGTTTTTAATTAACTTTTCGCTACTTTATTTGATATTAAATCGAATTTCACACTTTCCCAAGCCGTCTGGTGTTTTAATTTAGTTAACATTTTCGCTTTCATCCCATCAACTTGTAAACATACAAAAGAATTCCTACCATGAAAGCTTTAACCGCGTTTAGAAAAAGAAATGTTAATTGTGCTAGTCTGTAGATTAACAGAACTTATTACAAGATAAGATTAGTTACTAGAAATCCTTTTATACTTATACATTTTAAAAATTATGTTACTACAAATCTGTTTTATTATCTTTATGTTGTAAATAGTCATCATCAAAACAAAGCCTTAGTTTCTAAACTCTAATTAAATAAACAAAATTCTTCATTTAAAAAAAACAGTGTGTATAATTAAAATTTAGTTTAATTAACTTTTTGTCCAAATAGAATCCAATAGTGATACAAATAAGATTTCCTAGCGTGCTAATGTAACAGTTACCAATTGTTAATCTTTTTGCAAATGATCTTTTCCAATGGTTGCATAATTTATATAATTAACTGCCATTATGTCATTAATGTAATTTAAAATGATTTTGACTCCACAGACACTTTTATATAATTTAAACTTAAAAATGACATCAAATGTCTAAAATAAGCGGTATAATAGCAAAATTGGAAAATAATTGCCATTTGGGTAAATATTCACTAAAAAGCTTAAAATTGGCAGCTCGTTAGTGAGCTTTTAATTTTGGACATAGCTCAAATGCGTGTTTAAGGAAATGGACATAGCTTGAAATACATTTTTAAGAAAATGGGCACAGCTCCAAACACGTATTTAAGAAAATGAACACAACTGAAAAAGCGTATTTCAGAAAATAGACATAGCTCAAAATACATATTTTAAAAATTAGCACAGCTGAAATAGCGTATTTAAGAAAATAGACGTAGCTCAAAACACATATTTAAGAAAATAGACACACCTGAAAGAGCGTATTCCAGAAAATAGGCATAGCTCAAAACATATATTTTAGAAAATAGACAACTAAAAAAGCGCATTCAAGAAAATAGCATTGCTCAAAATACATATTAAAAAAAAAATGGGCACAGCTGAAAGAGCGTATTTAAAGAAATATGCGTAACTCAAATACATTTTCAAATTAATGGTTACAGCTGGAAAAAGCGTATTTAAAAAAATAGACACAACTCAAAATAGGTATTTTTTAAAAAATGGACACAGCTGAAAAAGCGTATTGAAGAAAATAGACATAGCTCAAAATACATATTTAAAAAAATGAGCACAGCCGAAAAAGCGTATTTAAGGAAATAAACATAGCTAAAATACATTTTTAAAATAATGGTCACAGATGGAGAAAGCTCAAATACATTTTCAAATTAATGGTTACAGCTGGAAAAAGCGTATTTAAAAAAATAGACACAACTCAAAATAGGCATTTTTTAAAAAATGGACACAGCTGAAAAAGCGTATTTAAGAAAATAAACACAACTCAAAATTCGTGTTTTAAAAAAATGGGCACAGCTTAAAAAGCGCATTTAAAAAAAATAGATATTTCTCAAAAAGCACATTTAAGATAATGAATACAGCTCTAAATGAGCCTTTTCGATGACAAAATCAAATTTCAACTGAGGCAGAAATTTCGCTTACTTTTTTAAACACTATTTTAGAACTCTGAATCACTAGTATAACGAAATAACAATTCTTATTGAGCAAAGGCCCAGTCTTCGGGATCGGTGTGGTTTAGTATATTACCAATGTTGTTGTTGTTGTTGTTGTTGCTACATTTCTTCATTGTTTAGCCACTCAAAATCAGGTCTATGAAATCTGTCACTCAAAGAAAGTCTTATACTAGAATATATTACCAATGTAACTTAGCAGATAATATCTCTTCGTATTCGAATCTCTAAACGATAAACTGATATTTAAAATATGAAATTTCTACAAGACTTAACGACGGTTTATAACCACGATTATAAATTTAAATGACTGGTGGCAATCTACAGAAAAAAATTTTAAAAAATTAAAATAAAAAATATTATTTTTAAAAACCACGTTTTTGTAAAAAACAAAAATTTGAAAAACGAAAAACTTGGGGAGCGTGAAATACGTAACAGTAATATTATATTAGTGTGTGTATGTGTGCTCATGAGAATATGTGTATGTATATCTGTAATTGTAATTGTATCTGAATGTGGATGTGGATGTGGAATATGTTTGTGTATATGCATGTGTATGTTGATGTGTATGTGGCTGTGCATGTGTATGAGTAAGAAAATGTGTATATGTATGTGTATATGTACTGTAATGTATTTCATGCGCCCCACGTTTTTCATTTTTCAAATTTTTATTTTTTAATTATTACTCTCCACTACAAACACGTAGTTTTTTGAAATATTATCTTTTTTTTTTCTTTTTTTTTTGTACTCACTTCCAATATCTCAACTTTTTCACTCACTGTACACAAAACTTTTCATCTGACGTGTGACACTATTTTGAAATAATCGAATCGGCAACAAAAGACATTCGCGAAAATATTAATTTTTCATTAATTTTAATTTTATTTTACTTTGTATGTCTTTTTTTCTCTTCATTTTCATGCATTGTCATCCAATTCTGAGCTATGTGCCAAATTTGAAGTCTGTAGCTAGTCGGGAAGTTAGTTTAAAATCGATTACAAATTCCAACCGAACAGACATACACGAAGGCAAGTTAATATAAACATGATAAAAAATTAAAAAATAAACAAAAACCTCAAAAAGTTTCCTTTTTTTTTATTTTTAAAAAAACTAAATTTAAAAAAAAAGCAGATTTAACAAAATAAATGATTTTACATTATGAGTTTTCTTATGTATTTGTTAATTCTTTAAAAAAAATATTCATAAGATTAGTTTGAAAACCGAGATACTCATTTTAAGTTATATCCATTCTCTTAAATTAATATTTTAAGCTTCATCCATTTTTTTTAAAACACGCATTTTGAGCTGAGTCTATTTTCTTAAACACTCATTTTAAGCATTTTATTTAACTTCAAAAATGCTCACCGACGAGCTATGAAATGCTACGTTTTGCATAAAAATAATTCAAGTGAAACATTTATATAGATCAAAAGTTAACTATTAAAGTTAATTTAAATAAACTCGTTAATAATATAAACCACCAAAGTCCACGTTCTCAATCATTCTTCAAAAAGATAAAGACTAATAACTCAGTTAGTTCATTTTTAAAATTTATCTTACCGAAGTTAAACATTCTGTAACATAAATTATATTAAAATTAATTATATCTTCTAAATTATATTTTCTTCTTATTAGATGAGCTTGTCACGGTGGAACGTAATGAATGGTATTTAATATAGTTTTATTCACTTATTAAACAAAAAAGAAAGAGCCTAACTGATTATTGCGCTAAAAATGTTGTCCAATAAAATATCAGATTCATTATGAATTAATGCATCGTTAGTTCATGAACAGATATGAAATTAAACGTTTTATGTGTTTGACAGAATGGTGCCACTGCAGAACATAGTCGGACTAGCTATAGAGTTGAAATTACGATCACCCCTGGGCCATAATAATATTATGGGTAACATAGCTTTATAACTTGCTTCATTCCATTCTTATATTTCTGATTAAACTTATAATATTTAATCATTAAATCAATACGATTTAATCATTGTGATTAAATTTATTATACTTTTAATAACTTTTTATAATGAAAATCTGACTAATAACATGAAAACACCTCACTATTTAAGTTACTATCGAAAACAACATTGCAAATGTTGGACATTACAGTTTATTGCTATTGTAATGTTGGAGATTAACATGAAAACTTTAGGTGGCAGTAGCCAACATTCGTTCATCACTCAGCTCCTAAGCAAACAACAAAACAAAACAAAAAACAATTAATATATTATTTTGAATGCAAATTTTTTTTTTCGATTTATAACTGAATAATTAACAAATGCATTAGTACAATTTGTATCATTGATGTTCCTTTTTTTATTAACACTAGGTTGCCTAAAGGAAGTCATTTTGACTGCTTTTTCATTTGCAAAACAATTTTCTTTCCAAGTGAAGGAAATTTTTTTATTGTTAATATTTACTAATCACCTGTTATATAACTGTAATTAATTAAACAAATTTCTTTACACATTAGTTATTCTTTCACAATCCAATCATTTTGACTGCTTTTGGGCAATATAGGTATATACTAAGTTTCAGTCTTTCCAGTGTTAATTGAAATGCGCAGGACTAGGGTGTCTACAGGTCACGAAAATTTTTGTGACTTTTATTCCAAATTTGATGATTTTAAAGATTTTTAAGCTAACAAATAATTAATATTATAATTAATATTATAGTTAATATTATAATTAATATTATAGTTAATATTATAATTAATATTATAGTTAATATTATAATTAATATTATAATTAATATTATAATTAATATTATAATTAATATTATAATTAATATAGTTAATATTATAATTAATACTATAATTTTTTCAACGAATCTGTTATTGAGGAATAGGAATTAGTTTTAATTAGAATCTAACCGAGCTTTTCAAAAACATTTCTGTCATTTTTTGCTGAAATATCCTTTAAATTGATTTTTTTTCTCCATACGAATAATTAAAAACATCTACAGGGGTAGGACAAAATTATGGAAACACTTCTTTATTAATTTTATGTAAACAATCTATCTTTTAGCAGCAGATGTTTCGGAAAGTCTTACATGGCAATACTGTTGGCACAATTTGAAACAACATATTTGAAGTTTTTGGAAATGATGTCCTTTATAACCATGCAAAATTTCCATCGACTAAAAACAGCGTAGGAAGCTAAAAGCTTCTTTCCTTTTTCAATACCACTATAACTAAAAAGAAGAAAAAAACATTTCTAATATAAATATTGATATTCCATAGAATGATTTCAAAATTTTTGATATTAAAGCAAAAAAGAAGTAGTTAATTTCCATCTCTCATTTTGGTCGATTTCGCATGCGTTAAAATAGCATCATTTCTAAAAGTTTCTAGCTAGATCTTTTAAATTGGGTACAACAGTTTTGCTTTGTAAAATCTTCCGAAACATTTACTGCTAAAAAAAAAAGTTTGTTTACTTAGAGTTAGTATAGAAGTGTCTTCATAATTTTGTACTACACCTGTATATTTTTCTCCATTTTGCGCCAACGTTAAAGAAAAAAAATCAGTTCGTTGCAACTCTTTTACAGTAATCAATTTTTTTTAAGAAAAATGATAGTATGCGTTGAAATTTGAAGTTTCTAGAAAAAGACATCGAAATGAGCAAGTAGCTATGTAAACGAGTTTATTATGATATAAAAACTAAAATATACCATATTTGGTCAAAAAATACATAATGGACCAATAAAAAACACACAATTATGTATGGTCATTAAAAAATACATAATAGACAAAAAAAAAATTTAAAAATATATGGAGAAGGTAAATTTTTGAAAAATATAATTTGGTGATGCAGGTTAAAAGATAGCACAGAATAATAGATCAGATAAAACAGACTTTTACTCTTTTTTGTCATAAAAAAATTGATTCAATTCCTGATTTCCTTTTTTTTTTAAATTTCAGCAGTTAGTTTTTTGCGAGAAAAATTTTATAATTTTTTTAAAATTAATTCTAAATTAAAAAAAATTTTTAATACTAATAAACAATTGCAGGTTTGATTAAAGTAGTGTTGAAATCACTAAAATAAGACTAATACAAGCATTTTTTAAAAAATTTTATGCCATTTATTAAAAATTTCCAAAAAAGGCACTCTTTTTTTTTTTCTTGTTTTATGCTTTATGTTAAGGCTATTTTTCAAAGTCTTCGCAGACAATGAAATTATGCTTTTTTAAAAAAAGTTATTGATTGTTTGTTTCAGAATCACAATAAAAACATCATTTTGGAAATAAAATACAATTAATCATTTTAAAAGATAAGTTAAAAAATAAAATATTTCATTTCACAACTTGCTGGTTTTCTCTTTTTTTTTAATGTGAAATTGCTTAAGTAGCAGTTTTTTTTTCTTAACTGGAAATCGCTAAAACCGCTCGTACATTTTTTTAAAAAAATTGTAAGATATCTTTGCATTGTAATCCAGGAAAAAAAAAAGAAATCTTTCTATATTTCGTTCTTAAATCTAAAAGTGCTTTATAATATTTATAGAATTTCACAATGCTAGAGGGCAGCACAATCTTGAATGATCAAATAACATTTTGAAATAAAAAAAATTAACTAAATTTTATATAATATGAATGGAAACTTTTTATGTTTGATAAATATATGAACGACATTTTATAAAAGTAATTATTAGCAATTAGGATTTTTTATTTGAAAAAGTAGGGTTCTTTTTCCTTGGAAGAAGTGTTTTAATACCACAAAAACCACAGATGAAAGCATATTTTCATGTTTTGTGGCGCCATCTATTGCAGATTTTATACCTGAATCAATGGAATGATTGTAAACTTATAATTACTGATTCGATTTTCAAATATTAATAAAATAAAATAATTTAATTTATCATAAAAGCATTACATCATTATGATTCAGAAAAGAATTACTTCCATTTAAAGCATAGTATCATAGCAATTCCTTCATAAATTGCTGAAAAAATTTCAAAATAAGTATGTGGACCAGAGAAGGGGTCAAGAGGATACACATGCACCATCTTGAAAATCTAATAAAGTCAAAATTATACTTTAGTTTTTAAATGCTATTGATTTTGTTTTTTTAATGTTTACAAATAATACTTGTTACGTGGCATCTTTAATTTACTGTTATTCAGAAACGAAATACAAGATCACATTTATTTATTTTTCTCTAATTACAGCTTGTAGGGGGGAAAAAAACTGCAATGAGAAATTTAAAAAAATAGTAAGCATTGAAACTCAATGCTTTTTCTTTTGTGCTCATAAGATATTTGATTCAAAAGTTTTAATTGAAGCACGATTTTTAATTTTTTTTTCATATTTTTAAAGTTAAATGAGTAATTTTCTGATAAAATATTGTTCAGACAATAACTTAAAAACTTTGACTTTAATTACAGTCGTTGATACCATGTATGAAATTTTCTTGATACATGTATGCAAATATTTTTCAGAGATTTAGAAAAAATATTTGAGTAAATACATATGATTTTTAAAATATTTTAACAAATAACTTTGGAACCAAACAAATAAGGACTTTAAAAGACTAAATTTTCTTTAATTAAATTTCATTAAAAAAACAAAACAAAAATATAAAAAAATAATAAAAATCATTTAAAACAGAATTAAATTTTATTCTTGAAAAACAAGTTTTAAGTTACTAGAGTTTTATAATATGTCTTTACATCATCATCTTTAGGTTGTTTTTAATGCAAAATATTTGTAATTAGAAGTTTTCCTGCTTTTTAATTATAACTTTATAATTATTTTAATTTCTGTCTTAAATAAAATATATTTTTGTTCTTTTTTATCAAATTGAAACTAAAATATTAACAAAATCTTAATAACAATTTTTGCACTTCATATCTTGGAAAAAATATTTTTTTACGTAAAGGTTTTACAATCACTAAATTAAATTTCAGTTAAAATATTCCGAAGCTATTATTTTATTTATATATTTTTCAATTCAAGAATATGTTTGTTCTTACACACACTGATAAATTCCCGTATACCTACCCTGATAAATACATATATGATATTTATTTTACACTAACTGATGTAAATACATCGTCGCAAAATAGTTCTTAGGTGCCCTTTTATTAGGTTCAAGTAATTTCGTTTTTTCCCAATCGAGAACTTAATTCTAATTTTTCACAGACAGTTTCAGGGACTGATTCACGGAAGGACATTTGAGCTTGGGCATAGGACCTATATTTCAAATTACATATAAAAAAATTTCTTGGCATTTTAAGTTTAGCATAAATAAACTTAATAAGTTGTGCTTTTTAAAGTAAATAATAAACCACACTAATGATTTTTTAGAATAGATGCTTTGTTAGGTACTGAATGAAAATATCATGCTTCTTATGTAATTTTTATCATTCTCACCAACAACTCTTATTCTATCAATCAAATTTTAGTAATTTTTATAAATTAGCTAAATTAAATGTCGAACTTTTGTATGTTGTAAACTGCTCGAAAAAAAAATGATTGAAAAACATCGAAGGATCGGATATTCACGTTCTAGGACTCTATTTTAATGGTTCCTGGGGCTGACCTTAACTATACTTATTAATCAGTGCAGACGATATTTTAGGTTACGAAATCAAACACAAAAGCGTACTTTCTCTGAATAAACATACCTCTTTTTTTCTCGACGGATTTGGGTATTCTCAACCCCAATATATAGGAGGCAGCTGCAGTCTGGGAAATATGGTACCAATAGTTTGATCATGAGAGCCGTCCAAAGTTAGGACCCCTTATTGTTAATTTAACATTTTGGGTATTTCACCATATCTCAGGAACTTTGAAGCGAATTGAAAATTTTTTGCACACATTTATAAAATCCGTTTATCCAAAGATAATTCCATGCAAGA
The DNA here is from genome assembly GCF_982258835.1 of Parasteatoda tepidariorum. Classification (NCBI taxonomy): domain Eukaryota; kingdom Metazoa; phylum Arthropoda; class Arachnida; order Araneae; family Theridiidae; genus Parasteatoda; species Parasteatoda tepidariorum. Next base: position 47,609,217 of record NC_141764.1, read on the forward strand.
ATTAACTTTTAAAAAATATTTACTATTTTTCAATATTTTATTTAATAACAGTCGAAAAACAGTGTTTTTGCAAGCATTTATAGAATTCGCTTATCCAAGGATAATTCCATGCGAAAATTAACTTTTAAAAAATATTTTTTATTTTTAAATATTTTATTTAATAACAATCAAAAAAATTTTTGAATATTAAGGTATACAATATTTTACATCATTTTAAAGATTGTAATTTCGCATTGCAAAATACGAAATTTAATCGGTCGAATAGTTTCTGAGAAATCAAATTTTATAAAAGTCTTTTTTTTTCAAAAGTCCAGAAAATTGAACCATTTTTGAACCCCACCATAAGTACGAACGAAAAATGGATTGTGTACAACATTTGTTCCGGTCTCTACAATTTATCTTAGACGGTAAAACTTTTACTTCAATTAAAGATCAGTTTTTTGCCAGAAAAGAACACACATTTTATGAGCGTGCTACAAGGGCGGCGCCAGTAGGGGGTCAGGGGGGGCAGGAGCACCCCTGTCGGGCATGGCCAGCCCCCCCATCGGGAAAAATTTAAAGTCTCGTCGGGAAAATAGTCTGGTCACATTTTTTTTTCTAAAAAATGTCAAAAATTCCTTTACAAATGCCTAATAAAAATTTTTGTAGTTGACTTTTTATTTATTTATTTTTAAGAATTAGTAACAAAATTTTGTAAAATATATTGTAAATTCTATGTAATTGTAGTTTCACTGCACTACTCCTAACTTTGCTCATACATTGTTAAACTAGAGTCCGGATGCGATTAGACATGGTTGAAATTGAAGACTTTTCGAAGACCCATAAAAATCCTTTCCCCTCAAACACATCTTGATTTTCTTGGAAACTTATCTTTCAAACTGCTATTCTTTTTTCTCGAGAACTGAGGAGGGGATAGATAATCACCCCTCTGGCCCTCTTTACTGGGAGAATAACTGACAAAAGCCTGAGGGACAGAGAGAGAGAGGCAGGTCCTCTTTACAAATTCTTTTTTACGTAACATGTTTATTAATGGTTTATGGGATCACATAATTGCTTTGTGAAATTTTCAAGCAAAATGAAAGTAAAAGAATAAAATAAAAAAAAATCAGTTTTAATTTTTTCATTTTTTTAATACTTTTAAATGAGGAAAATCAGTTACTTATTCGGATTCAAGCTTTATATTTTAATCAACGCATTAAATAAGCAGTCGGAAAAAAAAAGAAAAACAAACAGTAACAAAATATTTGTAATTTATTTTAATTTTCTTGGCAGATTTAATTTATTATTATTTTTAATCATTTTCTTAGTAGTAAAAAGATTGTTGATTGATTCAGAGAAACAATTAAACTGTCCGTATTCAATATCTTGAAATATATATTAATCAACATACTAGATTCTCATTGACTTATTTTATGTACAGTGTATGAAATGGAAAAAGGAAACACCTTGATTAACTTTTGATTTAATCGTATATTCACGTATAAAGAGTCAATGCCATATTTTTACGAAAAAGAGCACTAAAGCGCATTTTGTTCAGGATAAACATGCAAGTTTGTCAAAAGTTTAGTTTTAGGTTTTTAATTTTCAAAATGCGGAAACAGCCGCAATCTGGAAGATGATAGTGTCCAAAGTTATGGCAAAAAGAGAGATGGAAAGTTTGGGTCCTTTAATTTTAACTTCATACTTCGATTATTGTGCATTATCTCGAGAACTTCTTGAGTGTATTGAAAAATGCATACATTAAATTACAAAAAAAAGAAGAAAAAAAATTATGCACAAATTTTTAAGCAAAAATAATTTTAAATAATTATTTGTTATTTTTTACTAGTTTATTAGATAATAATAAAATATATTGAATTGCATGTTCTACATATTTTTACATCCTTTTAATTTCAAAACACAAACTTTCAGAGCAATCGATCGATTAGTTTCTGAGTTAACGTCGGTTAAAAACGTCGGTTTGTTTAAATTTCATTTATCTTTAATTATTCAATCAATTTTATTCAAATTTTGTATTTTACAATTTAAAATTACCTTCCACAAAATAATATAAAAATTTGTATATCTTGCTATTTTATTTTATTCTATCCGTCGTTGAACAGCTGACTTAATTTTTGGGTTTACGACTACTAAAGTTTAACTCCGTAGCCTTGTAATTTTGAACCAGAGCCATTTTTAAGGATGGGCTCATTGGGCCCTGGCCCAGGGCCCCGAGTTCTGATGGGGCCCCCGAAAAGTCTAAAATCTCATTGCATTAATTGTTTTTTTTTTTTTTTTTTTTTTTGTTTTTTGTTTTTTTTTTTTTTTTAAATTCTAACTCATATAATATTTATAACTCAAGAGGGCCACCAGATCCCACTTTTTTCTTCTTTTTTTAAAGTTTTATTCAGAGATTTATTCAGATTATTTTTTCTTTTTTACATAGTTGGATGCTTTTCAAAATCTAATCGAAGTGCTTACAAACATAAAATAATTGTTATTCTTCACTTTTCTAACCAAAAGAGCAATAAAACGCTTTTTCTACTGATGAAAATATCCCCACTTTCTTAGCTACCACCCACAGAGTTGTTAAATAGCCTCCTCACTTTACACTGTGAGAATATGTTTTTAGCTTCTTGATATTGCCTAGGGGTTCTTTTCTCCTAACTTCGGAAATATCAGATATCCACAGAAACACCCTTTTGTTTGATTTCTGGTCATAAATTTCTAAGAAGAAAACATTTCTAGGGCTGTAGATAGGGGGAGGGTCTTGTTAGAATCTGTCTTGAGATTTCCATACTGTCCTTAAATTGGGACTCGTTCAATTCGAATTTTTCTCTCTTACAAAATTTAGAAGATATTTTTTCTAATTTATTATAAAAGCTTTTCTTTCCTTTAATCATCCTAAATGTTTCAACTAGCATAATTGTTTACTTTATTTTATTATTGTAGTTGATTTAATTCTGTTATTTTTCAAATCAATCGTAAGAGAATGAAATAGGAATTTCTATATCAACTTTTTGTAGGATATTAAGAAGACATAAATCTTTCACATGGAGGTAAGCAAATGTTTCTATTAAATCAATTTTGGTAAATCAATCAAAACGTGAAAGATTTGAGCAGTTTTTTATGTATGCATTGAGATTTTTTTTTGTTTTGTTTATTTATTTAAATGGCGGGCCACTATTCAATTCCCTCTTTGACTGGCCTGTTTGCCAAAACTCTTGATTTGGTCTGTTCCGGATAAAATTGATATAACAAATGTAATTTAATTTTAATTTTACTTACTGCTAATAGACAGAAACAACATATGATTTTGTTTAATAGAGCATTGAAATCAAATGATCATCAGCTAAAAAAATGTTACAACATGAGAAAAAAATTGTCTAAAACTCCTGTATGATCAAATTTTCCATGTTTCCCCTAAATATGAAATACGTTTAATTTGTAATATTATAGTTCGTACACGAAATTAATTAATTTATTTAGCTTACGATTTTATTGTTTATTGATCATTCTATTTTTAACTCCTTTTTGTTGTTATTATGTGTTTAAAGTTAATAAGGCTTCTCAATTTTTTCATTAATAAGGCTTTTAAATTTCCTAATCAAAGTCGAAGCAATTTCTTAAAGTTATAAATCGAAACTATACATAAAAATTAGACAGCTTTGTTCTTATTTTAACCGTGTGCATTTAATTTAATGAAATAAAAATAAATAAAGAAGTGGAAAAAATGTAAATAAATGACTGAATAAAAAAAAAAAACTTCGTTGTCATATCATCTTTTGAATAATTTGAGTATTAATAAGTTATATAAAAATAAGCAAATTTTTAGTTTAAAAGGTAAAAAAAAAATTTGATTTGTTTAAAAGGTAATTATGCTCCATCATTCGATCATGAGACTATTTAATATCTGTTCCTAAGGATCAGAATTCTTTTTCATTTTACTTTATTGTAAAAATGATATATACTTAATATTTTCATGTGATATGCTGCAGTTTTAAATACCTAAGAGATGATTGAAATTGTCAATTCAAAAATCAATTAATATTTAAACAATTAATACGTAAAAAAATAATTGTCGCAAGCAAATTAATATTAAGTAAGAACGAAACAAAAATGATATCAATATATGCTGAATCACTAGTGAGACAGGTGGGATGAACGACATCGAAACCAATATGATTGAATAGTAAAACTAGAAGGTGTTTCTAAAATCCAGAAATCAATCAAGCTTCAATTTTTTTTTCTTTTTTTTGTCACGAAATTTATCAGGGGCTATTCGTTAGATTTCAATATGTGTTATGTTTTTTCATAGATTAAATATTAAACATTAACAAATATTTGTCTTTTAAAACCTTTCACTCTATAATAATTTTTAATTCTATAATAATCTTATAATAATTATTCTATAATTGTAATTCTAAAACTAATTGCTAATTGATATAAAGCGTTAGTGTGTATATATTAAATGTCTTCCATCGGCGGAACCCCGACATTACGATTAAAGTTTATTAAGGTAATTACGAATATTATAACCTAAAAACAGACTATTTTTAAAATATTTAATTCGAGGAATGTAGATTTTTCCTCGTTTTACCATTTTCAATCTTAAATAAGGTTTTATATCCGACAGTTAAGTTTGCAGTCCTTGAGTTATATCTAATCTAGTTTTGAATAATTTTTGGTGTATATACATAAGCTGAAAATGATTGAAATGAAATGAGCTGAAATGAATCATTTTGCTCACTAACCCTCGTGGTTGCTTCTGCATTCATTGCAGGTTTAGAGGAAAAACGGTTTATTGCCCTTTTTTTCTACAAAAATTACGATTGAATTACCATTTACATTTTGAAGGTGATTAAATTTAAGTAAATCAATAAAATTGGTACCAATCAATAAAATTGGAAAATTGGTACCTGCCGCAGAGTTATTACTCAATAAAGTTGGACTCAAGGGATAGAGCATTCTCCTCCGAATGAGGTGCACCGAGTTCGAATCCCAGTGATGGCTGAGTGATATGAATTCCACACCCGGCTTTTACCGACCACAGTGCTGACGTGAAATATCCTCAGTAGTAAGCGGATCATTTCTTAGAGTTCCCTTGGTATCAGACTAACCGTAGGAGGATTTCGTGGTTTTCCTCTCCATGTAACTCAAATGCGGGCTATCAAAACGTCCTCCACGAATGCAAAAATTTCTTCCACTACTTGATCCTGGAGTTCTCTTGTCTGCTGGTTCAAAATTACAAGGCTACGGAATTAAACATTAGTAGTAGTAAGCTCGAATTTTTGGAATTTTTTCTAGTTGTGCATAAATTTTTTATTGTTTGAGTAGAATATTTAATTGAGAACACTGTAGAATTTTATGATGGATGTGCATATATTGTTTATTTATTCAGATATCACTTTTATATTTTTTCTTTGTTAATATTTGAATCATAATAAATTTTTTATCAGAACAAATATGTCTATGTCATATTAATTATTTTTCGTATATTAAAAATTATTGCTTATTTTCAAAATTATCTTAGCCCCCCTGTCGGGGCATTGCTGACCCCCTGTCGGGCTAAGTCTAGCGCCACTCTTGGCGTGCTACTGCCAGAATGATTGCAAAAGGTATTGGACCAGAATAGACAATGTATATAATTCAGAGAAAATATTTATTTACCCTAAGAAAATAGTGTTTGATTTATTTTTAGAAAAGAATAATAATTACTTTTCGAAGAATCCAATAAAACCGTACGCAACGCACAAATACATTGAGATTAGTCAAAATCCAAAGGGTTTAGCAAACATGAAATCACTCACTCTTTTGTTTTTACTATTTTTTTAACCCGTATAACCTTTTAGAAAAGTCACCTAATGAATATAGAATATTTTATAAATATGATTGAATTATTTGCTCACCGCGGTGGGCAAAAATAATTTTAATCATATTTATAACAAACTTAAAACCAATTATTGAAGCATAAATTGTGCTGCCACTTTAAGTGATCGAAAAAATCCTTTCCCAACGCGTGTGAAGTTGACTATTACGTAATTGAAAAGAAAATAAAGAAGAAGAAAAAAAACGATAGAGGTAAGTAAAAGAAAAAATATTTTCGAAACATAACTATCTCATTTATTCATGAATTTATGAAGCGATTTGGCTTTCTCCCAACCGTAACTTTCTAGAAAGGAAGTAGTATACGTAATTGTTCTCAGCGCGTTTCCCGCCAAATATAAAAATAGATTTTAATATTTTTACTTGTTTTTATTTTATTATAAGTATAGATTGTCAGCTCATTTTTATTCTGAAACTGCATATGATTTACTGAAAGATTTTTCGCTGGTTTAATGGTGGCTGAAATAGTATGCCTAGGCGGTTACTGCCCATTTCATTCGAAGATTAAAAATAAAAGAACTCTTTTGTCTAATATGTTTTCATGCCATTATGTTTTGTCCTGTTGACGATGACTTTGTTTTTTCCAAAAATCTACTAAGAATTAGATGTACGCCTTGTCTGCCACATAACGTACAAAAAACATAATGTACGAAACAAAACATAGTGCTTAATTTCAATGAAAAATAAACTGTAAAAATAGAATTTAAAAAATAGAACTATTTACATTAAATAAATTTTGTTGAACACAAATATCTTCGTTGACAAGGGCGATTAAAAATGCGAAATGTGGTGGTTACTAAAATTCAAAATTATATGAAATTACATTAAAGTTGGCAACTTATTATAGCATAGTATTTTTTGTAATTTACCGTTGAAAAAGAGAATATTCTGCTTTAAATATACATAATAGGGTAAGTCATAGTGGTAGTTACAATTGAGTGATTTAAGAGATGATAAATAAATGAAAATGATTGAGTTTCTGCATTTTTTTTTACAATTTTAGTCGCCTGTGGCATCTCAGCGTTTCGCAAAATTGAATTTTAAAAAAATTACAAAAATATTTTTTTTCTGAAAAAACACGTGAGAATGAGTTAATCTAACCAACATTGAAACTAGATTTCAAAATTATCCCTTCATCTGTCTTTTTTTTTTTTTTTTCTTCTAATTCCACGATACAAATCCAGCTGCCACGGCAAAATCGGTAGCCTATTTGCCTTAGAACTAAATGGTTATTTACAATTTCAGACGACATCAATTTTACAAAAATCATATACATCCTACCTAAATTCCACTATATTATCTTACTCTTAGTTAAGATTATAAAACGGTGAGTGCGAATACCTCGCTTTTTTGCAATAAATTATCACAAGGAAATAATTCTTATTTCGTTTGTGTTTTTAAACAAATGAAAGTAATCAAAATTTTGAAAATGATAAGTTGACTGATGGCAGATTGTTGTATGACGTCAAAGTTTTAGAAATAGACGTCATTTTCAAGACATTGTAAATTACGATTCTTGGCAGGGAGCAGTAAGCGTTTAACATTTAAGTGATTCTTTAACATTCAATTTAGCTTTCTTTCTAAGTTCTAATACTTACGTAGGAACTATTTTGCCGTTGCGTTGCGAAACCGGCCATCTCCAAAACATAAAATCTTCAACAACAAAAAAACTGATTTTTTTTTTTTTTGCAACACTTAATCAAATTGCGAAGGGAACCAAGACTCTGATCCATGAAGTATTGTGGTGGCTCAGGGATTAGAGCACTCGGCCTCTAATGAGCTAACCCGGGTTCAAATGACGTAAACTATTCTCAATGGTAAACGGATTATGGGTTTGAATCCCTTTGCCGTGAGGCTAACCGTGGGAGATTTTCGCAATTTTTCACTCCATGTAACGCAAATGCGGGTTAGTTCGATCAAAAAGTTCCATTGGCCGCTCACTACGAAGGTGATTTTCACCCAATACTTGATCCAGGAGTTTCCTTGTCTTCTGTTTTAGGTTCAAATTACTAGGTTACGGAGTTGAATATTGGTGGTCATGAATGGGTTGGTTGTTCAACAACGGTAATAAAATATAAAATAAAAATACGAAGCATTAAGAAAGTGTGTTTTAAAACACTATTGAAATCAGACAGAGGCAATTTGAAGGGAAAGGGTTATTATTTTTTTTATTCTGGATTTACCCTGTTTTGCGAATTATCAAAATTTTTAACTCAATTAAATTTTTTTAAACCCAAATTAAAATCATAATTTAAGTGAACTAAAGAATGTTTTAAAACTTGAAACTTATCTACTCAACAACATGATTTGCTTAAAATACTTTATAATCATTCCAGCTTTTAATTAGCTTCGTTATAAAATCGAAGCAGTAAATATAGTAAGTTCAGTTTATCTAGTTTGTCAATATTTTAAACTAATTGTTCGGGTTAAATAAACAATTATGCAATCTATTATATATAATTCTCTTACGTGACTCCCAAATTTTGGCTGTATTTCTTTTCCGCTGGTGGCAACAGTTTTCATTTTTAAAGAAGTACTTTGTACAACTAAATAAGATTCTTTTCACAACACTTAAATAAATATTTACTTTATTTTCTTCAAATAAACAGAAAACAGTCGGCAAAGAATTCTGTTAGGTTAAAAAACATTTCGCTAAAAAAATTACGAATTCTAAAGGAAATAAAAATAAACAACTTAAATTAAACAACTTAAAAAATAAAAATGCTGTTGCCAGCCATAGAATTTTTTGAAAGTTAACTTAGCAACATAAATCAAAATGACATACAAGCGCAACTAGATCAAAATTATGATACCTGAGAGCTTGACGTAACAAATCCTTCAATTCTATAAGTGTTGTTTCGCCAAATGCCCAGATTAACAATTGTGTTTTTAAAGAAATTCTATAAAAAGTCTTAAATAAAAAACTTCTATCCAGCTACTTCTACAGCTGCTTCTTGAAGAACTTGGCTCATTAATTAAAAATATTGTTTTAATATTACAGTACTAACTTTACTTCTACTTACATTATTGCTATGACCCTCTTTCATTACATTTTACAACTTCATGCTAAATCTGAGGACTTTAAGTTGTTTTGTGGTTGAATACTGACATTTAGAAATGTGTACATAAAAAAAAATTAATATTTAGAGGTTAAGAGTTGCCTCAAAAAAATTTGAATTGTTGACACTGAATTTAATAATGAAAACAATCATTTTTGTGAAAAATTGAATTGTATTGCTGACATCAAAACTAAAAATATTGTGTTTCAACTTAACAATACTACCTTAATTTTTACTTATATAATTACTATGATCCCTTTTTTATATATATATATGTATATATGCATTTTAGAACTTCATATTAAACTTCTGTTGTGTGTCTGAATACTGACATTTAGAACAAAATTAAGGTTTAGATTTGCCTCGGAGAAATTTGAATTATTAACAATGAATAAAGCAAGAAGATATATTTTAACTGACAAATACTATATTATAATTTTAACTTTTTCTATGACTATACTCATTTTCTTACTCTTTTCTTTGTTTTTTATATATTTTATATTTCTGTGATAAAATAAAAAACTCATAGTTGTTCTGCTTCTGAACACTGATGAAAACACAAAATGATGGGCTTCATCAACAATCAAAAATATAAACATTTATTTTACAAATTCCATATTATTAGGGTGGTGCCCTTCAGAAAATTAAAAATACAAAATTATCTTCATCGAAGCCGATGCTTTACATCCGGCATTCAGCGGCAGACTACTATTTCATATTGTTTTATAACACATGGCTTTAGCCCTCTGGTGGGAAAGACTTTAAAACAAAACTTACAACAGTTACTTTTCTCAACAACTGAAATTTAGAATAGTGTGATTAAGCAAAATATGTGAACTGTTTGCAATTTCAAATTAATATTGAAATGTACAGGTTTAGAAGTTTCTACAGTGAAAAGTTTTCGGAACATCAGTATTCAAAAAAATATGCAAAAGATAGACGTTAAGAACGTATCCAATGAGCGAGCAAAGCGAGCATTGGATTGCGAAGCAATCCGAAATGAACTGCGAAAGCAGTTCCGGGGGTTGGCGAGCGCCAGCGAGTAGGGGGCAAAGCCTCCTAGTATTAATAAATTACAATATCAAAAATTACGAACTATCACTGTTTGAGCTGGCTTTCTTAATGTTATCTTTACAGTAGCAGATGTAAGAAGCCGAATTATCTATCTCTTCAGTGAAATAAAAGTTCGAAGATAAGTATAATTATAGATAAGGTATCAGTTACTGTAAGGGTTATTAGTCATTTACAATGGGGTCAAAATTCTGTAGGAAGATTGCGAAATTGTTTTCAAAAGATTTTACAATTCGGTCTTCCTCTGTGACGTTTTTGATTTAGAAATACAGAGAGTATTTCTAACAAGAAATTTTCTGATTATTGCAATCTGATTATTGCATTTTGAACTATTTTTACATTCCAGGTGCGGTTCCTTTTGCAATCTGATTATTGAATTATGAACTATTTTTACATTCCAGGTGCTGTTCTTTCGAATTTTCGAAGAATACTTCGTTCTTTGACTAAAAATAGTATAAATTTTTAAAAAAATATTGTTAAAAAATTTAAGATAAGTAAAAGAAAATTAAAGACTCCCAAGATTAAAAAGAAATGTTAACCAATGGCTCAAAAATTTTTAAATTTATTAACTCTTATAGAAAAATTAAATAATTTTTTTTTTAAACTTTTTTCCCTTTTTGTTATTGAAACACTTAATCTTTGAAAACATGTTTCACTTTAATAAGTTATAATGAGTTTATTTCTTTTTTTATAATAATAATTGTTAATTTATTCTTTTCCATCGTTGCTTTGTTGTCATTGCTTTAGATTTAGAAGGAAAAAGAAGAAGAAAAATATTGTAGAAAAATTCTTTATGTAATTTTCTGCAGATCGGGACGATATATCCTGAAATATCAGAATTTTTTAAACATCGTGACAACAATGTATAAAGATTTATTCTCACGATATATCGTTGATACCATGATTTACGAAAAACATGGAATATGCATTAATTACACAGGGGAAAAAAAATTTCTTCTGTTGCATTAGATTTTTGAACGGATCTTAGATATTTTATCGTCGCTGATTTCATATCTGGAATCGGTCTCTATCTACAAACTATAGTTTTTATGCAACTTAATAATGTATTCCTAAGTAAGATTTTTTAAAATTCACTCGAGTGAATGCTAAGTTCCCCCACTTCGCTACTGCGTAGGGAATGGTGGGAAGAAGGCGATAATACATTTAAATTTATAATGTGATATGGTAAGGGCCTACGTTTTTTGTCTTAGGCGTTATTTTCAAAAGAGCAGACTAGTGTATATGTATGTTTATAAACCTATACTTTTCTAATAAACTCGTGAATTAAGACAAAAAATAAACTAAACTAAAAATATAATTTTGAAAAAATATCTCCAGCTTTCTGAACAGAATGAATTCCAGATTTGAAATCCCCACAGGAAAATTAGGTAAGATCAAATGTGTGTATAAATGCAACAAAAAAAAATTTCTCGAGTGTTATTGATGACGATTAAATGTCAAATGCGATAATATCTATGAACTAAATGATAGAAACTCAATTCATTTTCTTTGATTTATTATTCCTTTAATATTTCAGTCGTACTACCACTATGGCTTATATTTCAAGTTATTCATAAAGGAAAAACATTATTTGCATTGCCTTTCAATAGTATACTGAAGAAAAAAAAAATTGCTAAAAAAGTAGCGAATTTTAATCTCCTTTAAAAAAATTTTGAATATTATTAGTCACCAGTTTTTGCATTTTTAGTCGCCCGTGTGCAACCCTTTATTGGGATAACGCAGTGTTTCCCAAACTTATTTTTGTTTGTGTACCCTTTCTAAATTTTTCGTAACGCCGTGTACCACTAATAAAAAAATTAATGTATTTTTTACCATAAAAAAATTGCACGAAAGTTAAAAATCACAACTGCCTGTTGACACCACTAATTTTTAACTGTTAACTCTGCAAAAAATAGCAAATAGAAAAATGCGTAATTTTCATGGCTAGCTTTTTTGAAATTTTCGTTTATTGCAAGATATTTCACATAAGAACGCGTACCCCTGCTAAACTGTTCCCGTACCTCTAGGGGTACTCATACCACACTTTGAGAAACACTGGGATAAGGGATGAATCATCTTGGTTTGATTACTTTTACTTCTCGATTTGAAACCGTAGCTATGATCTACCTGAGAAAGTGTTCCATAACAATATTCCAGCCATCTTTCATCCCTATTTTTTTTTTCTTTTTTGAATTTTGATAATTATATTAATTTTAAAGTACTCCTTAAATAGCACACTAAATTCGCTTTAACAAAAAAAATTATCTAATTAATTCAGTTATGAATGTATCTAAAATAATGACGCTTAAGTGATAAAAAAATTAAACGTACATTTAATCTTTCCGGAAAGATAAATTGTTTTCCTGACATGTGACTATCCGCCACTGTGATAAAAGTTGAACTTCCGTAATGATATTCAAGGAAGTTCGATCATTTAATATTTAATTTTTTTTTTATGATAATCATTACACCATCCAATAGTTGCTTTATGAACTTTTATAATATTCGATACATTTGAATGTTTTATTTTCCAATTACAATACCGTACGCTTAAAACCAGTCACTACATCAAAGACGCCTTTTCCTCCCTTGTCTTATCTGTTTTTTGATCAAAAAAATCTAGAATCTAAGTTTTAAAGCAGTCGTTTGAAATCCGGAAACAGAAAAAATAAAAACATAGCTGAAAATATACTACAACGAATTATTTTTTGGTTTAAAATTATCCTTTATTATTATCGCTAGTTCATATTTCTTTTACAAACTAGCGCTTAAGCTCTTCTTTAATTTCTGAAATATATTGAAAATTTAGATTTAGGTTTAAAAAATATAAAAACTCTGAATTGATAACAGATTTTATATGTTAAAATTTTTTATAATTTAAACTCGAAATAATTTTAAAATCTATATTTCGTCTCAGTTCTTCCTTTTATTAGACATATATCTTTGGGTAGAGGGCTTTTAACTGTTTAAGAAATAATTATTTAAATTTATTGAATCCTTTAAGACATAAATAGTAAAATGTTACAGATACAAATAGAACTGTATTATAGTTTAACTGCACTATCTATAGTTTAACTTATTGTATTATCTATAGTTAAACTGCTATAGCAGTTGCAAAGGGCAAATTTTGCAACCGCTATTTAGCAATTAAACTAAAGACCAGTTTTACTAAACTTCGTCGACCTTTTGACTAACTTGAAGATGCTTCTCAGTTTTTTTTTAAAAAAAAGAATGTTTCTTCAAAAAAAATTCATTCATTTCCCAGTAAAATAAGATCTTCCGCAATGTTTATTGTTTGGTGTGTTCTAAGAGATTTTTTTTTTTTTTTTGGGGGGGGGGGAATTAACATACTCTTAAACGAAGAAAGAATCAGTCAATAGTTTAAAAATTATAACAAATAAACATTTTTTTTCTTTTGTGCATAAAGCTTCAATAGCTTTTGATACAATGATAGCTTTTTTGTAGCATATTTAAGGTTATTCTTCATTCTATTACGATTGCGTGTTACTACATGAAAATTCAATGATTTGATGACAAGTTAATCACGTGTTTAATTTTTTTTATATTGTGCAATGTGCTATAACGTCTTTTTTCTCCAAAATAAATTATAATAATGTAATAATTCTAATAAAAAATACTATTGTGACAAAAAGACCTGTTTTTAAATGATATCGTCGGCAGCTAGTCTTTTTGAATCCAAACGAATTAAGGCCGCAACAAAAAATAATGCATATATTATTTTTGGATCCAAATGTGTTATTTTTTCTTCCAAAACACATGGGCATAACAATTCATTCTATAGTGAATCATTTCAAGCATACAAATTAGATGTAACAAAATAAAGCTGAGTGCGCCATTCGTTTTTGTGACCTAATTTCATTCTAAATGAATTCGCAACGGCCCTAGGCGATCGATACAGCCTCGCTGGACAGTGGTCACTTACTCCTATTCTGTCTGGAGAGAGAGGATTTCATCATCAATCTTGACACCTCATTGGCTACATCAAACTCAATCACATTTATAGATTGATAAAAAGGTTTCGGTCTCCTGGAAATCACTACTATTTTGAGAGAATTTATGTTATAGTATAAGACAAAAAAATGAACAATTATAAAAAAAGAAAGAGCTTTATATTAATTAAAAAATGCATAAACAGAGCTGAAAATTGACTTCATATTTTTCATCAAAACGTTTTATTTCACAATCACTATTTTAAAGAATTGAAAACAAATTTCTTTGAATTTTTGCACGCCTGGTATGTATCCAAAAACTACACTAATTTAACAATTTAATTATTAAGCTTTACTTTGTTTTGTTTTGTTTTTCTTATCAAAATACGTTTATTTAATTTTATTTTATAACCCATAGCTGAACAGTTGACCCAATTTTGAGTTTACGACTACCGATCTTAAACTCCAAAACTTGTAATTTTGAACGCAATCCAGAAGACAAGAGAGCTCTTGGATCAAGTTTTTGGCAAAATTTGCCTTCGTGGAGGACTTTTTGAAGGAAATAACCCTCATTTGCGTTACATGGGGAGGAAAACCACAAAAGAGGTACGATCCACTACTTCGCTAAGACCTACTAAGTACATTCGATATACGTGCTTGTAAAATCTGTGGAATCAAAAGTCCTGAGGTTTGTCGCTAAGCAGAACCATGGATCTGGTGAAAATTTCCTTCCCCTTCAGATCTACGTCTAAATTGAGGAAGAGGCCTCATGAATGAGTGTAGCTGCCATCTATCCTTACGGTGCTCTCTGGTCAAACGGAAGGTGCACATTCTGGACTTGATTTGCAAGGCCAATGGCTGGCGAGTTTAGCTTGTCCAAATGTCGTTAGAAACAACATCTTTGTTTAACCCTTTCAAGGAACAGCAAAATTCGATTTAAAATTTTAGTCAGACAGTGCATTTTAACTAAAGCGACATATTTCAGTTGTTTGTTGTTTAAAGAATAGTGCTTGAATAATGTTAAAACAATTAGTTTTAACACTATTCAAGCACTATGGTTTGCAACATTTGTGCAACATTGTAAGTGGTTTGCAACATTTGTTGATTTAGTGTTGCCAAACTAGCTACGCAAGACCGGAAAGGATTAAAATTCGTGTTTTAAAATCAAATGCGATGTTTTTATAATCTTTGAAAATTACATATTATTTAGCATTAGCTATA
This sequence comes from Parasteatoda tepidariorum, assembly GCF_982258835.1. Taxonomy (NCBI): domain Eukaryota; kingdom Metazoa; phylum Arthropoda; class Arachnida; order Araneae; family Theridiidae; genus Parasteatoda; species Parasteatoda tepidariorum. The sequence goes on from NC_141764.1 coordinate 47,624,383, forward strand.
AGTTTTCGCAACGTAATTAGAAATTTAACACATGTTTATTTTATTTTTTTAAAATTTAACTGGTTATGAAAATGAGATTTTATTCATTTTTCTTCGTATTATATATGTTACTCGTATTAGAGGAGGAACTCATGATTATCTCTCAATTTATTCTTGAATTATATTCCCGAAAGCGTATTTATTTCATTTCAGTAAACTAGTTCAAAACTTTAATTAGAATTAATTGCGCAAATGTGTTAATTTACTCTTTTTAAATCAAACTTTGTTTAGTCTTTAACAAATATTTCTAGAATTACTACAATATTTCTCAAGTATAAGGTCAAGATAAATATATATATTTTTTAAAAAAAAAACTACTAGGATGTTGACTGCTTCCTTCACATAGCTGACAGAGTAGGTCAATGTAATATGCCTTGGGTTATTTCTTGTGTTTACAAGATTGGCGATGACGTCTTCGGCCGGGCAGATTCCGATAGTTTTGCGAAAGTGACGAAATACCGGGTCTTTTCTTAGAAATTCGGATACAAGTTCAAAAAACCGAAAACATTTTGCCCAATATTCTACAGCAATGTTTTCCTTGTTAGGTTTGATTAATTGTCCTTAAATTTTTCTTTGAACCTTAAGCTAAATCTATGTTGTTGTTTTTTTTTCTTTTCTTTTTTTTAATATTTATTATCATAGTGATTTCTCCAATGTTAAAAACAAGCAAAGCTACATTTTGCGCTTATCTTTATAATAGGAACTGAAGCTGGTCTTGCAAAATAGAGATTATCTGCAAAGCATTAATTTTTACGATAACAGGAGTATAAATAAAAAAGTTCTTCCAAGGCGAAAAATCATAAATAATTTTCAATTTTGTTTTATTTTTATTTTCTAATTCAGAATTAGTTCAGTGATTTAGTTTGATGCATTGGAATAAACATAAGCTAAGTAATATACAATAATTTGGGATTAAAAAATCGAACAAATTAGTGGTGATGGAATGTTGTGCTAGTTCTGTTATTATTCAAAGCGATAGCTTTTACAAAACTTTTTGATTATTACTTACACGCTGTAGGATATTTTTATTTATCAACTTTTTTTCTCTTTTTTAATGTTCATTTACTTGGCAAAACATTTTTTAATAAAATTTTAAGACATTTACATGTTTTTGGTAATTAGAAACTAATGCTATAGAACAGTGGTTTCCGAATAGTATTCCGTGGAACCCTTGTGTTCCGTTGCAGACTTATACGGGCTCTGTGTGTTTGAAATTTTTATAACCTGTGATGAGTTTTTAAACCTCAGATTATATTTAGATTCAACCTATAATTCATAGTTTGTTTCATCTTTCGCTTGCTTTTCTGAAATTATTTCAAGTTAAATGCCAAAGAAATAGAAATGCTATTTTTAAAAAGAAAATATAATATTTCTAGTAACAATATATTGAACAAATTATGAAAGGAACAAGCATTTATTAAATATTGCATTATTATTTCTCATAACACTTTTTAAATCAAAATAAAATATCTAATATCTTTAATAAAGAGATATGCTACCCTAATTATCATTTTCAAAGTTCGTTAAGTTATTTTAAGTTTTCATTTCTAATTAAACAATAATTCGGCTTATTTTATACATTTTCAGCTTATGTATATACACCAAAAATGAATTAATAAGTAGACTAAATATAGCACAAGGACTGCATTCAACTGTCGGACATAAAACATAATTTGAGATTATTAATAATAAAACGATTAAAAATCCTAATTCCTCTAATTAAATATTTAAAAGTACTAGTGGACTGCTCCCCCAGATCGCTAACGCTCGCCAACCCCCGAAAATTGCTACGCAATCTTATATGATTTGCCTCGCAAACCAAGATCGCTTCGTTCGCTACTAACTTAGGTACATTGCAAATGCACAAAATTCTAAGAATTCAAAACAATCATTCAAATCCATATAACAACTTTTTTTTTAAAAAAAATTACATCTTTTTAGTCAATACTAAGTCATTAAAATAAATTTGAATTCAAATAAATGACAATTTCTGGATCAAATAAATTCGTATTATAAATCAAAAATCGTCAAATAAATTCGTAATATATAAATTCGTGAAAAAAAGCGCTTTCGACAAAATACTAAAATAGAAATCTATCGACAAAGACAACTCACTTCTGCCTAGCTTAATAGTATGAGATTGCCGCAGCTGAATTGCTCTCTCTGGTTATTTCAATTTCCGTTTTTAAAAGCGCTATATGTTGAGCCACCTCAGCTAGATTTGGCATGTGACATTTTTAGCGGCAATCACTGGTCGATTTTCTAGCGTTGCCATTCGGGGAGTTGTAATGAGGCTTTTTTTTGCCGCCGTGTAAGAGAAATATATATATAGATTCTTTTACAAGTCATAGCCATCACAACTACCTTAGTTAACTTTATTTATAAAATCGGGGTTTCGCCGAAGAAAGGTTTATTATTTAGGGTTCCGTAGCCGAAAAAAAATTGGGAACCGCTGCTCTAAAGAACCTAGGGCTTGTTTGTATCCCGGTAACCTCTGAAAAAGAAGAAAAAAAATTGGTAGTAAAACCAGTTTATATTTAACTTATTTTATTTATCATAAATTATTAATTATTTTATTTATTATTAGTTTTATTTATTATTTTATTTATTATTAGTTTTATTTATTATTTTATTTATTATTAGTTTTATTTATTATTTTATTTAATTTATTTTAATTTTTATTTATTATTTTATTTAATTTATTTTATTTTATTTATTTTATTTTATTTTATTTTATTTTATTTTATTTTATTTTATTTTATTTTATTTTATTTTATTTTATTTTATTTTATTTTATTTATTTTAATTTTTATTTATTATTTTATTTAATTTATTTTATTTTATTTATTTTATTTTATTTATTTTATTTAATTTATTTTATTTTATTTATTATTAAAAAATAAAAATATCCCTGACTAGCTACATTTTATTTACAATTATAACAGATTTTTTCTTATCTAGAGTAAAATAAATAGTGATAAATAATATATAGTTAAAAATAATGAACACGTTCATTTTACTTTTAAAAATTTTAAGAATGAATGAGTTTTACTACCAGTTACGAGGTACTAACACAGTGCTGCTAACTTAGTAAGCTTTTTGGGAGAAAAATTTTTCTACTGGTAGCTAAGTTTATGTTTTAATGTACAGTTCTTTGTTTTGTAAATTTGATTTAAAGTAATTATCCACACAACTATTCATGTTAATGATTCAAAAGTTCATATGGAGCGCTACTTTATACCAGATCTCTCATGGTAAGGCTTTTAAAATGTTAGCAAATTTTCAAAAATTCTGGAAGCTTTAGCTTATAATTATTTACCACATTTTACAAAAAGAGTAGTAATTGGCAGCCCTGCAAATAGCTATTAGATAAAACGTTGCATAAATGTACCATCAGTTTCATACAATTTCAGACATGAACAAAATTTCAAAAACTAAAAAGAAGAAAATAATAAAATCAATGAGTATTCCCAACTCAAAATTCTATTTTGTTTTTCAAAGGTGATTCTCCCTAAGATTCTTTTTTCTGGTCCAACAAAAATAGAAAACTTCGTTCCTTTTTAGTTCACTAGAAAAACATACTTCTTAAAAAAAATATTCTTATTATTATTAAGTTTTTATTAAATCAGTTTCTGGTCTAGTGAAGAAGGAATTTTGCAATTAAAATTTGGACCACTTTCCCACTAGCTAGAGCTGTAAAATCCATACTGGAGCCACGCATCTCAAAACAAAGAAAATTCCATATATTTCGTAGCCGCTGCAAGTAGAATTTTTCATCGTCTTATAGTCAAATAAAATTTATCACGAATAATTTTCCGATTAACTATAGTGCTGAATTTCGCTTTCAGTTCAGTGTCTGATGCCAATACAAATGTCGATTGTTTCTTATATTTATCACCAATAGAAATTATGACCACTTTCTAATATGAAAAACTAACAAAAAGAAAACTCAATGTACGGAAATAAAATTTTAAAAAACCAAACTTTTCAAATAGTTTAAAAAGGAGAAAATAATTTTAAATTTGTCACAACTAAAAGGAAAAAAGTTATGTCCTATCATTAGGTATGACGAAAATAAAATTGCTCCCTACTTAGCAATCTGTTAAAAAACCATAGTTTTAAAAAAAAATTGTTTTATTTTACTTTTTTATTTACTTTATTTTTTTAGTTTTTAAAACCTACATTGTCTTTTACAAGTTTTGTCTTATCCAAACCAGTTTCATTCTATGTACTTAAATAAATATATCTGCAACTATGCAGATATTTTAAATCGGTTTAAGTTATAAAAGTTTTTTTTTTAAAAAAAAACTACTTTTTTCAGTTACATTCAATTCAAAAGGAATCATTCTAAATTCACGAAAACGATAAAATCGGAACAAGACTATTTTATCGATTGTAAAAAAGTAAACAGCTTATTTTAGGCTATCGAAAATTTATTCCAGACAATTCTACGTCTTTCCTTTTAGGGAGCATTACCCTGTCGAAGTTTAGTTTTATCTAATGGTAGCTGATTTACGACTTTAATCAAATACCCATCAAAACCAGACTGAACTACAATCGGCTTGTTGACTGTAATGTGATGCTACAAAAGTTGAATTCAATTCAACTGACCATAAAGAATGATACAAAATTTATATAGCCTTTTCTTCTATTGAATATTTTACAAATATTTAAGTACAGTAAAGTATTGCTCGGCATAGCACAAATATAATGGCTTTAACCTTTTGTATCCCGAGTACTTCAAACATGCGAATTAAAACAATGAAATCATTAAATATTTAAAGCATGCAACGCGATATTTACATAAAATATAAAATAAATTGGTTTTTAAAAATTATAAATTAGTATAAAAAGTTCAAAATGGTGACTTGTGATTTCGAATCAACAGATCTAATGAAGTGTTAGCCTACACAGAGTTACGAACAGGAGCATGTCTTAACTAGCACTAGCATGTCACTTAAACTAGTGCAAAAGCGCTTTGACCGTAGATCTCCTAAACCGTGAACTAGAGTGAAAACGTTATAAATGGACTGGGTTCAGTTCTTTTCAGCTAGATTTTAGATAAAGTGTGAAACGCTGAATCGTTTGAAGGTTAAATCACGATGCAAAAAAATAATAAAGCCATGATTTTAATCCATTTGTGCCATTAGTTGAAATACTTTATTATAATTATACTAATTTACTACTAATAATAAACTATATTTATTTTATTACTAATAAACTATACGGTAAACTACTACTAATTTACTAATAAACTATAAGAGTTTCCAAAAAAAATTGCTTTGTAACTTCAGAAATGCAGAGGAATTCAGTGCAGGTGGCGTATAACAAATAAGCCAGCTCACAGGAGAGTATTTAAAGTGAATGTAAAATCGTGCTAAAATGGATGCGTTCAGAATAGAACGAGCATTAGTTTGAATGCCAGAAGGTAAGCGTAATTCGATTGTTTATCATCAAATAAATGTTGTTCATGGCAAAAACCAGCTAAGGACAAACGAATGTGAACAAATGGTGTAAAAGTTTTCGTGAACGACTTACATCAATATCAAATTTGCCCAACACCCGAAACACCATGACTAACGACATCATTGTTGATGGTGATAAAATGATTATTTAACAATGATACCTGCAATGCACTCCTCCTGCATGAGACCTTATATGGATCATGACACTGGTATCGTTACTATTATCTAACGCTCTATACACTGCAAATCGAGCAAAACACAATAAAAAGAGCTAGTTGCAACTTGAATATTTTAGTGGAAAATGAAGTTTTACGGATAGTTTGTAAACCTTTCACATCATGACAAACCTGAGACCTCATTCGTTAATTAATGTGATAAGAATCTAATTAAAAAAATTCTCTCAGAAAAAGATTTAGTAAATATACTTATTTAGTGAAAGATTATAAAAATTAAATATAAATTTAAATTGAATATAATATGTACATTTAAATGGTGTTAAAGTGTTAAGCGAGTAGTTATTTTATTTATCAGGAAATACAAAAAATATCAACTAAGCATTCCAGCAATAGCCCGTTGTGGGCCAAGGGGTTTGTAGAGCTTAGAGCACCACAATTACGTAACCAACGTCAAGATTGTGGCGATGTGGTCAGCATTGTGCACCTACCGGTTTTACTTCCCAGACAAGTTGAATCGAATCCGACTTTGGCCAAGGAATCCGACATCCATCTTCACCTAAGTGGGTATCAAGCCGCCACTAGGATTGAACCCCAAACCGTCATAATTACAGTTTAGCTCTTTAACCACTAAACCACTGCTGCTTATTATTTTATTTTTACCGTGAGAAATGATTCAGGTAATCAAGAAAATCTTAATATTTCCTTTATGAGAATGCACTCAAGTTATAACAAAGTTTTGATTCTCTCTATGAGAAATAGTCAGTATTAATGCCATGCTATAAAACCATGGCAGTATCTGGTTGGGAATGACAAATTGCTACAATTCTTCAACAAGTTTTTCTATGCAAGGTTGCATCTAAAACTATTTATCAGGGAATATAAAAATTTTCACAGTGAGAAATTATTCAGGTTATCAGGAAAACATAAACATTTATTTTATGAAAATTTCCTGTAGTTATCACAAAATTGTGTATCCTTCTATGAGGCACACAGGGTGTTTTTAAAGTCCCGGACCCATTTTGATGTTTAATAAATCATAAAATAATAATGATAGATTAAAATTAATAACATAAATGGTTAGATAGACTCAAAAAGTTTCATGATCCTTGTCAATGAACTTTCACGTGTGCCCTCTTCTTCGAACGGAGAATATCAAGTCGATAGTCAATTTCACGCCAGGTAACGGCAAGCATATCGGCATCCACAGAGGCTATTGCCGTTGTAATTCTGACTTTTACGTCAGTAATGTTCGACACGCTCGAATAAAACATAACATAGAAAAGTACTACATAGAACAAACACATCAAAAGTAAACATAACATTGCAATAGTTGCCAAAAACAAAAGAGAGAAAAATGCAATTAATAAGCAGACGATATTTAGAAAATTACAGATATTTAGACTGGAAAATGAAATTATCTGAAATTGGGTATACTATAGCCTACGTCACAGATCGTGTTATTCCTACTAAATTTAACTAGTAAACAGCATTTTCTGCGAACCTGATTTCTAGCAACAAGTAAAAGCATCAAACGAAGTGTCTTGTTATAAGTCACTACTCGCCAGGTTGGAATTGTATTAGTCTAGTTCCTTTGGAAATAATTTATATTGTTGTTTTACCGAAGTTTATGAATTTAGTAAGCATATTTAAAACTCAGTTTATTAATTAAACTAAAAGGTAAATGTTATTCCTAGTAAGTGGAAGTAGTTGTGCTTTTTTCATATTATACCCAATTAACCACACGCGCAGACGATATTTACAAAAGTAAAGATATTCAAACCTGAAAAGGAAAATATATGAGTTATTCCATCAATAAATGCCATAAGCTTGTTTATATCTTCATTATTTTATGAGTTATTAAACATCAAAATGGATCCGGGAATTTATAAACACCCTGTATTATTCATGTCAGTATTTAAATTATGTTCTCTTGTTGGGATCCGATTGGAACAGTTTTTCAAGAACCTAATTTTATTCACTAAGTTTTTATCAATATATTTCAATCTTCGATTGCCACTTAATCTTTGTTAAATTGAAAAACAATAACACTGTAAGTAATTATCATTCCTAACAGAGTGAAAATAATATCATCTCTGATCACATACATTCCGCCAACAGTAAAATTTAGGTCGGCATTTCTGATGACGTCACATAAAATCGAGAAGCTTATTTTGTCATTGATTGGTTTCTGAACAATTGTTTTAGAAATTGAAATCAATATCTTCTTCATTTTCAAGTGTTCCTTAGTGACATCAGATGCATTCATTGTTAAATAAAGTACAATAAAAGTGTTATTTATAACAACACCAATAACGAATATAATGACAGAGGTCGAGTTGCTGATTCTGTTAAACAAGACGTCTAAAAGTATCGAATATGCATTAAAAAACCAAATAGTGCAAGTGATATACAATAACAATATACACCATTTTAAAGAATCTTCTATTTTACTCATCATTTCTTGAATCTTTGTAAAGTGTTTAATATGAGTTACCAAATATTTCGAAAAAAAATATTCCTTAAAAGCTAAGTTCTGTAGTGTTCGGTTGTACTGTAGAATGTAGGTTTTTACGAGGTAACTTAAATTGCAAAACAGAGCAAGAATAAGAATATTTGTCGCCATTGTATTTGCGTAAGTTATAACAATGCTTAAATCAAACGATAATTTCGTCATCGTATTATTTTCGTTTAGAACGAAAGTAAATATTTGCAAATGAAATGTATTAGGCAATCGGAGCAAGAATATGATGGATAATGCCATGACACTTATGAAAAAGAAGGAAACATTTATTTGGTAGAGTAAAACAAAACTTGGTGTTAGAGGAATGTTGCTCGTAAGTTTAATGGCCATGTTTATAGCACTTTCAATACTTTTCCTTTTAATAACTAAGAGTATAGTATTTAGAAGTCCGAAAATATTAAACAATGTATACGTCATTGTCACTTGGAAAGTTGGCCAAAAAAGACTGACATACAATATGCTGATAGGATATACAATAAATTTTAAGACATTGATTGTGTAAACAATACAGAACAGTAAATATCGATTAAAAAACTTCTTTATTGTGCTTGGTTTTAAAGGTAATCCTAAAATGACAGCTAAAAGTAAAGAGGAATTAAGCAACATTTTTCCATTAATTGGTGCCATTGCGGATATTATATAAAACTTATTATTAACGTTATATTACATCACAAGGCAACACATTTTGCGTTTGCACACCTTAATAACACGGCAATTTAAAGCACAACTTATTGTTAAACTTTAATTAATGCCAAAATATTTAATTTTTATAACGCTTGCTTTTGAAAAACAATCTGATCATAGTTGGATTATAATATTCTTCAACCATACACAAATTATTTCTGTTTTAAGAATTATTTTTGATATTGAGCCAACAACCAATCGGGTATTAACGGATAAAATTTTATAGATATTTTGTAGCTCGCGTATTCCCGCTAAAACCTATTTTTCTTATAATGTTTGAATAAATTCATTTCAAATCAATAAGTCTTTCTTCAGAAAATGATCTAAAGTCGTTTTTAAAAATTATTTTTTATGTTACCATACTAACCGTTTGTTTTTTTTTATCTCGTCCTTTGTGTGGTCTTTGAGTTTTTCTAATAGCCACTTTACGTCTAATAGGCCGTTTAAATCTATTAGCCAGATTACATCGTTTTTGAATTATTACGTAGAAATCAACATAATTTCTTATGGATTTTTTTCTATTTCTTTCACTTATATATTAAATCAAAAATCATTGAAATGAAGAAAAAAAATCTTACACACGTAGGTAATAATTACTTTCAATATATCAGGTAGGTAAAAGAATTCATATTCATTATTACTCTTTAATTTTAAATTACTTAATTATTACTCAACTGTTTCAACTAATTCTTATTCAGCTGTCGTTCTTTAAAAATGGTAAATATTTACCTAAAATATATGTAGTAAAAGAAAGAAATATTATCCTGTTTTATAGCGCATGCATCTAGGGTAGTATTTTTGAAGCGTCAAAAAGCAGTCAAAAAGTGTCAAAAACTGTCATAAACTGTCGAAATACGTAAAAAAAACTGTCAAAAACCTGAGACAAGTTTCTTTTTTGACATTCTAGACATTTTATTAGGTACTAAATCATGCACAACATGTGAATTATACATTACTATTATTAAGTACAGTCGTTCTTCAAAAATGGTAATTATTTACCTAAAATATATGTAATGGAAGAAAGAAATATTATCCTATTTTATAGCGTACGCACCTAGTATTTTTGAAGCGTCAAAAAGCTGTCAAAAAGTGTCAAAAACTATCATAAACTGTCGAAATCAGTAAAAAACTGTCAAAAACCTGGAGAAAATTCCTTTTTTGACATTGGAGACATTTTATTAGGTACTAAATCATGCACAATACTTGAAATATACATTTCTATTATTATGATTCATATTATGAATCGCATATAAAAAATGTTGCCCAATTTTTTAAAACTATTAATTGGTTTTTCTAATGGTAATCTTAATACTTTACGACCCATTATTAAAGCTATTCGGTTTATATTGTAGGTAATTACTATGAGCTGTTAATCATTATTAATCTAAATACTGATTTTATTACTTTTATGTTACAATTTAGGCATATTTTTTAAATTAAGTAAAATTAAAGTGTTCTCCAATAATTGTCTAATCTCAACATGTAATTTTTTTTTTATTGATTCTCAATATTTTTTGTTATTAATTATATTTAGGAGAGCAGAATATATCCGACTGCGTTAACAAGGCTTTGGAGGAAATTCAGGCAACAATGGAGAAATTTTTGGACAGAAAAAATTTCAAAAAAAATTTTTTTAACTAATGTGTCGTTGTGCAAAACTATTTCTTGTTAAAAAAAACATAGCCAGTTTGTGCATTTATTAGTTTGAATTCCTTAAGTTAATAAGTAGGACCTTAAATTTAATTTCATAAATTATTACTATTCCAATATATTTTGATTTCTATTATTTTATAACACATATGCTCCTTTATTCAAGAATTGTGAAAGATCAAATGAATTTTTTTCTTATATAAACTTTTTTTCCAAAAATATTTTGAGAAAATCATTAAGTTATTGCGCTGAAAAAAAAAGCTAACATTTTTGGGGAAATTTTTATCTAAAAAGAAACATTGTTCAAAGTGAATATTAGGCTCTGAGAATTTTCTGCACTCCTGCTTATATGTGCATACATATGTACACTGATTAGTGAACAAAGTTATAAAAAATATGAATGTTTTTTTTAAATGAGTTAATAATTTTTCAATCGATTCAAGGATTTAATTAAAATACTATTAATATGTAATACAGTTAATAGAATAAATTTCCTAGTTACATATTATGTTATTTTATTATAATAGCTTTAATACGTCTACATTTTAGATTATGCAGCTCAACATCAATCAAAAAAATAGTTTCTGATTTTAATCTTATTCATAGAAAACTGAAAATAAAACTTATTATACAGAATGCTCCCAAACTTTTTTTTAGTATATCATGTTTTAGAGATAGGAGAAGTTAAAATGGGAGTAAATGAAAATTGATTTTATCTATAATGAATTAGATGATTGTTGAGTGTTTTTTTATTGTGTTGATTGTTTTTGTATTTTCATTTTCAATAATTCTAGAAATTAACAGATGAAGAATTTCAATTTAACACATTTTTATCCATAAGTATTTAATATTTTTTATACCAAAGTTTGGGATTTTTTGACAATAATTGTCAAAGGAAAACGAGAGTGTAATATCCAGACAATTCAAGAATATAATTGATTGATCACTTGTAATTTCATATGCATGTTTATTTATAAATACTTCTTAATTATCAAAGCTAAAAATTATCCCTACACTAAAATTTTGGGTTTTTGTCAAAAACTATGACAAAAAGGTTTTTTTTGACATGACGGGGGAAGCCGCGGTTAAAACCGGATAAAACCGTCAATCGACAAAAACTTGCTGTCTTGCTAACCCAGCACGCCCCACCAAAATCCCCTCTCACCCGAAGATTTTTTCAGAGATTTTGTTGGGATCCAATTGTGTGAACCCAAATTAATTTCTTGCTATATTTTCCAAATCAATTTGGCTATATCGCCCGCCAAACACTCTGCAGTTTTGAGGGTTCGAATCCCGTGGTAACCCTGGATGCAATTTTGTGTTGTCTTTCTTTTAATTGTGCTATCTGTTCTCCTACTTGGCTAGGGCTTATAAGCCGTACTTAAGTAATTGAGCACATAAGCCTGCTTATGTATGTGTACAAATAAATTTTAAAAAATTAAAAATTTCGAATGGTAAATACGATTTTCTTAATATTGCATTGTCCGTTAAACCTTTAATACTGAGCTTGCTCGATTTTATTTTATTTTATAACCTTCATTGAACAGCCGACCCAATTTTGGGTTTACACCTAATGCGCAACTCCATATCTTAGTAATTCCGAACCCAATTCAGAAGACAAGGGAACTCATGGATCAAGTATTGGGAGAAATTTGCCTTTGTAGAGGACTTTTCAATGGAACTAACCCGCCTTTGCGTCACATGGAGAGGTAAACCTCCCACATTTAGCCTAACGGCAAGGGGACCGTCTACCGCAACGTCTACCACTGAGAATATTTTGCGTCAACACTGTGGTCGGGGCAAGCCGGATGCTGAATTCGTATCGGACCAGCCATCGTTGGGATTCGAATCTAGTTCACCTCATTGGAAGGCGAATACTCTATCCCCATAGCCATTACGGATAACTCAATGCATAAAAAGTGGTAGGGGAGAGCAGAGTAAGACCAAGTATAGTTTGTCTATAGAAAGAATTCCACTAGCCACAAAGTCAAAGACCGTCTGCTGCTATGGAAACAAGAAATAGCACGTTTCAAAGAAGAAAGCTTCTATTTCCCCTGATTCCCTTTCTCTCGATGACCTGAGTCAAAACCTGTCCTAAATATTGACATAGCACCCTTACTTGAAATAGTTGAACCTCGTAACCATAGTCCAGACGAATGGTGAAGGGAGTCCTTCCTAAAACAGATTACAGCTAATTTTCAATCCAAGACTCATTCTCTTTTTTGGAGATTTTCCTCTCAGCTATAGTTGTTCGCAATAATAAGGCAAGCTTTTACTTCTTTTAAAATTTGTTACCTGAACTAAAAAAAAGACAAGAATCAAATTTTTTTCATTTAAGAAAATGCCAAGCAGGAGAATGGGTCGTTAAAGACGTTGATTTGGAAAATCACAACCGGGTACCTCGATCGTATGGAATTAGTTCTGTTTTCTAGTGAACCAACTCAAAATTACGCTTCACCAGTCAAGAAGAGGGACCTACCGTACTTCGTGTTGTTCATTAATTCACAGCGTCTGTATAAAGACGTCTGTGTAAAGGCCATCAATCTTCGTCCAAGATCTTGGACGAAGATTGGTGGAAACTTGTTTTGCTTTGAGCTTGGATCGTGTAAACGATCATCCAAGTACTTGATCCAAGTCCTTGGACGATTGTAGAGCATGTTCGACTTTCCATCCAAGTTCTTCCTCCCTTAACCAATCAGTTTCTTAAGTTTTGTGAAGTCAACAAGCAGGCATCAGATTGCGTCATTTTGTTGTCTGTTTTCGTATATTTTAGTCAAAATAAGTCAATTTGTTATGGTCCATTTGTGTTATTATGATTTTATTTGAATTTATTCAGTAATTTGAAAGTCATGTAAGTATGATTTTATAATGTTGAATATGAGCAATGAGCATGCGCAAGTTTTTCTTCCGACCAATCAGTGACATTCAAGAACTTGGATAGTGTCGACGAATCATCTAATTTCTTGGACAGAGAAATTCTTCCAATTTCTCGGATTCAAGAACTTGGACCGTGTAAACAGGCCTTAAATAAATTTGTTTTACTATGTCAACTCTCTAATGTTCTCCTGTTTTTAAGCTATCCATGTTTATTGGTACTCATTATTTTTAGCTCTGCTTATTAAACCATTTAGTAAAGAGTCATATCCTAATAAACAATAGCGATTTTGTCCAATAGTAGTACTGCTCTGTTTCGTTTCGTTAACCTCTGCTCACGAGATAATGCCGGATATCCTCTTAATGTGTGTCTATGCTGGGCCCACGAAAGCTGCAGTGCAGCGTAGGAAGAAGACAACTGCATCCAAGGCTGACCAAAGGTTTTGCCGCAGCCGTGACAAAATTTATTTCAGACCCCTTCTTCAAATCACAGAAAGTCTTATCTTCATGTTTTGCAGAATTTTTAAGAACCCTTATACAAAACTGCAATTTTTTATATAGATATAAAAAACTTATCTGCAATTTTATGAAGAAAAACCACGAATTAATAGGCATTATATTCTTTGCCAGGAATTTCCTCAACAGACCAGCGTCCCAGGAATTCTCTCGATATATACTATAAATTTATGAATAGTTTTGAAAAACTAATTCCAGAAAGTAATCCCTGATCATTATTAAAATAAATAAAATAAAATTAGTTGTAATAATTATTTTGAAATAATATTTCGGAAAGGAATTTTATACAAACTACTACACTGTAAAAAATTCCAGATCAAATTACGGTACAAAGTACCGGCAGTTTGGGTAAATCATCCGCACAATCCATTTTACCATAAAATTCATTTTTACCGTTAAGTACTATACCTTAAATTTAGCAGTAATATTTTTTTAGAGTGATTCTGAGATTTTACGATAATTATTACTGCAAAAATTACATTATATCAGATTTTTTGTTCCGTAACATATTCCGGTAAAAATGGATAATACGGTAAAAAGTACCGGTACCCTGTGCGCCGGTATTTTTTATCATAATTTGATCTGGAATTTTTTTACTGTGTATTTGTTTTGATGAAACTAATTCTAGAGGCATAGCTAAACAAAATGCAATAATAATAATAATAACATTAAGAATCCAAACTTACTTTTAACCACTTTTCTGGCTAAACTATAGGTACTTTATTTTTCAGTTTGTGGTTAGCCCCCAAATTTTGAGAGTCAAAAATTTAAATCCGTTACAAAACAGCTTTGCCTTTCAGAATAAACATATTTGTTTGTCAGATTTTATAACTTAGTTTACAGGTAACTTTAAATAATTAACATGTTTAAAACCTACACTTTGAATCATTAAAATTTAAGTAGTGATACTTATTCAAAAAAGTGAGAAACATTTCCATTAATAAAGGCACAATAAAAATAAATTTGAAATTTTACACGGATAATATTCCTTTTTAGAGAGCAATTGAGAAGCATTTTCATTATTCTTGAAAATACAGGCACAACAGTTTCAATAATGAAATGTGAGTAATTCCACAGCTTATATTATTTTTAAGAATGCAGGTAAACTAAAAAGAATTTTATGCCAACAATATCACGTTTGAGAGCAAATGTGAAACATTTTCATAATTTCCTTAATTTTTACGAACGTAAGTACATCAAAATTGAATTTCAAATAAAAATATTTTTCAAATGTAATGCTTGAAAACAATTATAAAAATAATTTCCTTGTTTTTAAGAATTTAGATAGAATAGCACATAATTTAAATTCTATTTAAATAATATCACTTCAAAAAGCAAATGTTATATATTTTTATGACTTACATTATTTATTAAACTACGGGTACAACCGATCTTAGTTTCAAATTGTACTTAAACAAGAATATTTTTCTCAAATGCAAATAAAAAAGGAAATAAGGATAATTTTTATTATTCGTATTGTTTTAAAGCAGTGTTTCCCAAAGTGTGGTACGCGTGCCCCCTGGGGTACGGGAACAGTTTAGCGGGGTACGCTTTCTTAGGCGAAATATCTTGCAACAAACGAAAATTTCAAAAAATTTTATTTAAAAACAAAGCTAGCCATGAAAATTTACGATTAGGTATTTTTCTATTGGCTATTTTTTGCAGAGTTAACAGTTAATAATTAGTGGTGTCAACAGTCAGTTGTGATTTTCTACTTTTGTGCACCTTTTTCACAGTAAAAAAATACATTCATTTTTTTATTAGTGGTACACAGCGTTACGAAAATTTAGAAAGGGTACACAAAAGTCATAAGTTTGGGAAACACTGTTTTAAAGAATACTGTCTCGAGAAGTAACACTAAACAAATAAAAGTTTATTGCAGGAGAACAATTTAATAATAAGAAGAAAAATAAGAATCAAGTTGATTATCTGTACTATTTTAAAGAATAAGTGTAAAATTTAATTTAATATCATATCTTTACTCAATCAGTATTTAGTGGAGCTTATTACATTATTTACTAAGCATTTTTGTTTGCAAACCCAAAAATAAAAAAATCAAGCAAGTTGTTAGATGTTCCATAAAATCGTCACATAAGCTGTTTAAAAAAAAAAACGATGAACATTTTCCCCCGCTCGGGGACAAAATCCCCCGTTGTGGCCTCTATTCTAGAAAAATACAAGTAGAGGCAACGCTTAAAAAAGGGTATAACAGCGTGCTTGACTATTTTCATAATTTTTAAATTTATTGTTGTTCTTTTGCCAAAAATTGGAAAACATTAAGTTTACGTTCATGGATGAGAGATATCACTTTTTAAAATTACGGTAAGACTTTATTATTACGGTTATTACTTTGAAAAAAATGTATTAAGTTTAGAATATAGTATGCTTGTTTGTATATTCAAATAGAAAAGCAGATGAAGAAGCCACAACATTTTTTTATTGATTGTATGCATTTTCGTTGTCAGAAAGTTTTGTTACTATAAAAAATAGGCCAAAAATATATAAATGATGTTAGCTATAGTCACATTAACTATTTATCATCAGGCTATTTTATATATTTTTGGATTCTAAGTAGCAAAAATGTGTTTCAGTTAGCATATGTTAATATTTTGTATAGTTGCATTTTATTTTTAAAATACAACGATATCATTTATAATTTAAAATATCTAGCTACATTATAGGCATCTTACAATAATAATTAAATATAATTATTTTCGTCATTTTTTTTATTTGAACATTTTACATTTTCTCTATTTTGATTTTTACAATATACAAATAAAAAAGGAAAAAAAACTAGCATCAATATAAATATTTTTTATTGTGCAATTTATAGTATTTCTTAAATGAAAATAAATATTCACATTTAATTCAAAAAACCACATTTCATTTTGTAAAGTGTTTGTTAATCTATTAAAATCATATTTTATTTAACGGATTTTCTGTAAGATTTTAATTTTGCATTTAAATTGGTAGAAAAATGAATGCCTTTTCTTTTTAATTCTTGGATTTATAAATTTAATTTGAAATAATTTTGGCCACCTTTATAAAATAAACTGCTGTCTAAATTATGCTTGATTCTTTTCCGGTTGTTGTTGCAAGCTGTATTGTTGCACTTATGCATGTGTAACAATAAATAAACAAATACGTTTAATAATAATGAAATAATAACTAAATACTCTTGACAGCAAACAATAATAAATAATACTTCTCAAACAATTGAGAAAAGTTTAATTTGACCTATACGTAACAAGCCTCGTAATCTCTTAAAAAGTAATTTGAAACTTAAAAACAATTTTTATATAAAGAGAATAAACATTACTTTGCATTAGGGTTTCTTTTTCGAAATTTAAAATTCAAATTTCAGGGTGTTCAGTTGGGATTCACTTTCACGAGGTTCTGTTGTCTAGGGATTGTCATAGTCAGGGCCTGATTATCACCTAGGCCCGCTAGGCACGGGCCTAGGGCCCATACATTCTGGGGGGCCCCAAAAATTCCACAATACTACTATTTTTTAAAAAAATACTGAGAAAAAAACCCATTTTTTTCCTTCAAAAATTGAATTTTTATAGTTTCCAATTTTTTTTAATATTGTGATAAACCAAACTTGTGTAAGGATTGCACTAATCAAATTCGAAAGTGCAACTGAATTTCAATTGGAGCAATTTTAACTCCAACGGCTTAAACGAATGCAACGAGAATGCATATTCACAGTCTCCTACAAATGATAAGTGTCAAAAAGAGCTAAAAGCTTATTCTTATCAAATGTGTAAAGCTGTAGTGCTGTAGTTGGGTAGCAACAATCTTTCATCACGTTTCTTGTACTACAATATTAAAATTTTGATTTTCTAGATAGCTTCGAAATGATGAAACCAAATTATCAATCTGGTTATGCAAAAAGAAAAAAAAAAGCTTTAAATGATGAAGCCAACAAAAAAATGAGAAATTCATTATCGAAATATTTTTCTGTTGATAGAGTAGAGCCATCTGTTTCAGATGAAGCTGCTATCGTTGAGAGTTCATCTCGTGAGGAAGAAGTTGTTGAAGATGAAACTATTGAGTTTACAACTTCTGAAGAAAACGTTGAAAATTCCCTCCAATTGAATGGTGATAAAAAAAATAGTGCACTTAATCAGGAAGTTAGTTCTAATTTTCCCTCTGATGATCCTGCCTTCTGGGATATTGATAAATATGAAGAACTGAGAGAGTTCTTTTCTAAAAATAAACCGAATCAAAATATGGATTTAATTAACAAATCTATGAGAAAAATTGGTTTAAAGGAAAGAAAGTTATCCAGACAACATTTTTACAGAAAGAAACAAAACAGTGAATCAGTTTCTAGAGATTGGCTGATATTTTCATCCTGTAAAAATGCTTTATTTTGCTTTGTATGCAAATTGTTCAGTAAATCTGAACAAGCGCTATGTATCCAAGGATTTTCTGACTGGAAAAATGTGTCACAAAGATTGAAGGAGCACGAGTGTTCAAAAATCCACAGAGATGCTGTTTGTGTTTATTCAGGCAGACTGAGGGTTTCTTCTCGTCTAGATAATTTGCTGGTACAGGAGTATCAGTCTGAATGTAAATACTGGCAGGAAGTATTACGAAGAAATGTGGCCGTAATAAAAAAATTATGCGAACGAGGTCTGCCATTGTTTGGCTCTGACGAAACAATTAATTCAGTACATAATGGAAACTTTTTAGGATGCTGGGAGCTTCTAAGTTGCTTCGATCCCTTTAGTGCTGCTCATCTGGAAAATCACGGTAATGCTGGTAAAGGCAAAGTTAATTACCTATCATCGACTATTATAACAGAACTTGTATCTTTAATGGCTGGCTGTGTAAAGGACAAAATTATTGAAGATATCAGATCTGCTAAATATTATGGCTTGATAGTTGACTCAACGCCTGATATTTCACATATTGATCAATTATCAATAGTTATGCGCTATGTTAATAAAAATGGTAAGCCGTTGGAGCGGTTAATTGACTGTCAGTCAATTCACAGCCACTCTTCTTCTAGTTTATGTGATTCAATTTTACAGTTATTAGATTCCTGTAACATTGATATTACCAATTGTAGGGGACAGTCGTACGATAATGCCAGCAACATGGCAGGCAAATATTCAGGGTTGCAAGCACGAATAAGAAATGAAAATTCTTTAGCTAAATTTGTGCCCTGTGCAGCACATTCATTGAATTTAGTTGTTTCAGTGGCAGTAGAGTCTTGTACAAAAGTTATTTCATTTTTTAACTTAGTTCAAAAGTTGTTCAATTTTTTTTCATTATCAACTCATAGATGGGGTGTGTTAACTTCCAAACTAAAAAGTGTCCCTGGTGAAACTTTTACCCTAAAATCTTTGTCTGGGACGAGATGGAGTGCTTGTGCTGAAGCAACAAAAGCATTAAGAAAAGGCTTGGAACAAGTTAAAGAAGCTTTGAAAAGCATATCTTCGGACAATGAAGAGAAAACTATTGCTCGTCATGAAGCAAGTTCTTTACTTGTAAAATTGGAAAAACTGGAGACTGCAATTTTAATAGTTGTGTGGGATACAATTTTGCAAAGAACTGATAAGGCAAATAAAACTTTGCAAGCACCAAACTGTTCACTTGCTGTGATTGTACCCTTGTATGATTCATTGTTTAATTTTATTGCAGCCATGCGAAATAACTTCAGTAAGTATGAATCTGAAGCAAAGCAACTTGTTGGAGATAATGTAACTTATAGTATGTCGAGGGAGAGAAAAATGACAAAAAGCAAAATGCTGGATGAAACGGCTAGTGAAGAAGTCATATTTAACAGCTGTGACACTTTTGTTTATAATTGCTTCAATGTACTTTGTGACTCTTTGTTAACAGAGTTAACTAAACGAAAGGATGCCTACATAATTTTAGATAACAAATTTTCTTTTTTATATAAAATTTATGAGGAAAGTGCTGAGCAAGAATTAGTTCAAGCTGCTCAAATGTTACAAGAAGAGTATTCCGTTGACCTAGACAGTGATTTTCCAGACGAATTCATTCAATTCAAGAGCATGTTACCTGAAGTTAGTGAACCTAAAGATCAATTACAAACTTTGAAAAACTTAAATATTGTGCACACTTTTCCCAATGTGGACACATTTCTCAGAATTTTTTTAAGTATGCCTATTTCGAATTCATCCAGTGAACGTGTTTTTTCTGCTTTAAAAAGAATCAAAACTTATTTAAGGTCTAATTTAAAGCAAGAAAATCTGAATAGCCTACTATTATTATCAGTTGAATCAGATATTACCACAGAACTAGATTTTGAAAATATCATAAGATTATTTGCTGAAAAAAAGTGTAGAAAAAAGCCTTTTTAAAAAAGTCCATTAAATTGAATATCTTTATAGTATGTATAATTATGTTTTAAGGAGTATAACTCTTCCATTGAATTTTAATTTTTAAAATGAAATGTGTTTTTCATATTTTAAAAGTAGATATAAATTTTGCAGTTGAGTGTTTTGCATTTGTTGAAATGTGTTTTCTAATAAAAATCATGATTAATATCTTTAACTTCATAGATTTTGAACTTATCTTTAAATCTAAAGAAAAGTGGGCTTTGTGTTTGTTTAATTATTGAATAATTACAGCTTAATAATAAAGCAAAAGTACAGGTTTTTGTTTGTGTATAAAGCAAGACTACAGTGGTTTTTGTTTGTGGTCAACAAATGTCTTTGACTATTTTTATTTGAACATAGCATTGTTTTGTTTATTTCATATTCTGCTTTTATATTTATTTAGTAATAATTAAGATCAAATTTTGAAGCAGAAAAAAACCTATTATGTTACAAGCTGAATTAGATATTATTGCAGAACAGGATTTTGAAATTCTCACAAAATCATTTGCTGAAAAAAGTATACAAAAAGGAAAAACCTTTTTAAAAAGTCCATTATATTGAACACTTGAAGAATGTATCAACATTTTGAATATAACTCTTTCATTGAAAATAAATTTTCTTTTAAAAGTGATATATCTAAATAAATTACTATTTAAGTGTGTTATAAATTTTCTATGGGTTGCTATAATTTTGGCTCATGTTGGATATTTTTACTGTGTTGAAATGTATTTTTTAATAAAAATAATTAATAACCTTAATATTGTAACACACGTGCTGAACTTATCGTGAAATCTAATGAAAAGTTGGATAGCTTTGTGTTGATTTAAGTACTCAATAAAAGAAATTATTGCAGCATAGGATAAAAAATAATTCCGCTGATCAGTAACTTACAGCAAAAATCACTGATTTCCATTGTTTGTGGTCACCAAACTATTTTTATTTTGATAAAACATTTTTTTTATATTTTGCTTTAATATATAGATGCATAAACTTTATCTTAGACAAATAATCTTCAATTGTACGCTTTTAAAATTTTTTCCATTGTTTCTCTTGAATCATGCAGTTCAGTAGATTCTTTTTTATTGTTAGACTACTTTTCAGAAATTTAATTTCAAAATATTTTATAAGGGGCCCGGGAAACTTGGTGGGCCTTGGGCCCGAATTTGTCTTGATCGGTCCCTGGTCATAGTGGAAGTTACCATATCATAAAAGCAGCACAAATTCACCGGCTTTAGTAACAACTTAAATGCTATCACCCCAATTCATGACATAATTCATTATGTGTATTTGAGTTATCAAATTATTGTGAAATTTTTTATTGTATTTTATAACTGGCGTTGAACAGTCGACCCAATTCTGAATTTATGACTATCAATGTTTAACTCCGTAGCCTTGTAATTTTGAAAACAACCCAGAAAACAAGGAAACTCCAGGATAAAGCATTGGGACAAACTAGCTTTCGTGCGGGACTTTTTATCATGGAACTAGTCAGTATTTGCGTTACATAGAGAGGAAAACCAATCAAACATAACACGATTAGCCCAACGGCAAGAGGCCTCTAACCCACGATCTGTCAATCGCTGAAGATATTTTACGTCACCACTGTGGTCAGTGCGAGCCGAGAGTGACATTCGTGTCAACCAGCCACCGTTGTGATTCGAACCTGCGTCACCTCATTCGGTCAGGAATATTTGCTGTTAGCTTATTTTTAAACATATGAAATACATTTTATGACAAAAAAAATTGAATCATTATAACATTTCAGAAAATCCACTGAACGCCCTGAAACTATAACAAAAACTTCGAAAATTAAAATAATAATAGTTAAAAAAATAAAATAATAATTTTATCGGAATAATACTACCACTTTTTAAGTTATCCTAAGTGCTTACGAACTCAAACTTAGAATTTAGTTTTGGTGGTAGTGGTGGTTTTAAGCTTTTAAACTGCATTTCTTCCGCTTATAAATTTCACTCAATGAAATATTTATTAGCTTTCTCTTTTATAAGACTATTTAATTAGTAATAAAAAAAAATTAGCTAACTTTGTAAAATTCCTCCTTGTAAGTTTTAATTAAAAAACAAAAAAGTTGTTCTGGAATCAAATCCTATTGCTTAACTCAAATTTACGTTCTCATCTGAAGTATGTTTAGATACGAGAATAAATATTTATAAAAACAGCAACAGCAGTTAATCAAAGATAATATGTGTTATCTAGATGTGAAAGAAGAGACCTCACAAGTTTGATTATGTAGTGTGAATGTTATCTTAACACATGCTCTTAGAAAAAAGAAAGAAAGAAAAACTCATATTTGAAATCATCAATTTACAACAGTCACGTGTTCTTCTTCATTCACCTCGTCCCAGATTTAATTTGTTCTTATAAACGACATAGTTTTTATCAATTTAACCCATTTGTGCCCGCCATCCTTTTAAAAAGGACAGCTCCTGCTTTCAAAAAAGTAAAATTTGGTGGCGCTAGTGTTTCATTGTGGAATTTATATTACATGAACAAGATTGTTATATAGTTCGTTCACCCGTAGTTGGCACTTGGCTTCATCTCCTCGGACGCTGAGTTCATTTCAGTGCAAGAGTAAGAGGAGAAACATCTCCGCGCTTGAAATTGAGACAACCCTTAATGCGTATCAAACGCAAACAGTGAATTCTATTGCAACATTCGTTACTCTAGCTAGTTAAATAAATTTTTAATTTAGAAAACTGCTGTTTTCACAGCAAAATGTCTCAAAAAGGACAAACTATTCACTCGAAAGAGGGAAATATCATCAAATTTATGAAATATTTAATGATAAAAAATTGCACATGAAGAATTGCTGAATAAATATTTTTATCCTACGATAGCCAAATAGCTACTTAGTTCAGGATTGTTCACATCCTTCTCCCAAAAGTAGCAAAATAATATCGTCGGATATCACGTGATATAGGCGGAGCCAAGGGCCAACTCCTGATGTACGAACTATACCTACCATAACATACAAATAATAAAAATGTTTACGTTTAAATATGAAGTATAGAGATCGCGGCGTCTTAGTTAATAGAAAATAGCGTTTTATTTAAGAAATTGTGACTTTTTTTTTTGCTTTTTGCAAATTTTTAAATGAAATGAAATATTACGAGGGTCGCTATTTATATTTCTGGCCTAATAATGAAAAAACAAATATGTAGGATCGAAATTGGTTTTATTGTTTTTCAAAATATTCTCCATGATGATCAATACACTTTTGCATGCGTTTGAACCAATTTTCAAAGCACTTTTTCCAGTCCGATTGAGGTAAGTCCAAAACATGCGTTTTGAGTGCATAAACCGCTTCTTCGGGGGTCGAAAATCGTTGTCCACGTAATTTATTTTTGATGTGTGGGAATAAGAAGAAGTCATTGGGTGCCAAATCAGGGCTGTACGGTGGATGACCCGTCAGTTCGATCTTTCGCTCTGTCAGAAATGCCTTTGTTTGAGTCGATGTGTGAGAGCTCGCATTGTCATGATGAAGAATGATTCGCTTGTTCTTCTGCTTTTTTCGAATTTCTCCGATGACTTCTGGCAAACAAATGGTCGTGTACCATTCAGAATTGACCGTCCTGCGTTGCTCTAACGCCACTGTTGCCACATGACCGTTAATGCCAAAGTAACAGGCAATCATTTGTTTCGATGTGCTTCTTCTTCGAACAACTTTTGTTGGTTTTGCCTCGTCTTGGAAGACCCATACAGTTGATTGCTGTTTTGTTTCCGGCTCATATGCATAGATCCATGATTCGTCACCTGTGTAGATGTTATACACAGCCTTTGATGTACCTTGAACGTATTTTTCCAACATTTCCTTGCACCAATCGACACGAGCCTTTTTTTTTGAGCATTTGTCAAATTATGCAGGATCCAACGCGAACAATTTTTTTTTTACGCTCAAATGTTCATGCAATATTTTATTGATGCTAGTCATACTAATGTCCAAAGACGCCTCTATCTCACGGCATGTCACATGACGATCTTGCTTTATCAGTTCACGCACAGCATCGATCTTTTCTGGCACAACAACGGATTTTGGACGACCTGCACGGGATTCGTCTTGGATCGAACATCGACCACGATTAAATTCGTTATACCAATTTTTTACCGTGCTGTAGGATGGCGCTTTATTGCTGAATAAAGAATTAAGTTCATCAAAGCACTCTTGTCTTGACAATCCACGTCGAAAGTTATGAAAAATAATGGCACGAAAATGTTCACGATTCAATTCCATTTTTTGAAAGAGAAGAACTTTTCAATTTACTGTCAACAACACTAATGAAGCTATAATGGTAAATCGTCTGCTGAATTTATGTTTAAAAATATCAAACTTTCGATTAAAATCGTCTGCGGTCGCCTAGCAACACTTATTGTTGCCAAGGCCAGAAATATAAATAGCAACCCTCGTACTAGCAGGCAGATTTTAACTGATTATGTTTAGTTCTACAATTGCGAACAGTGTACTTATTAAATTAAATTGAAAACTTAAATACTTTATTTACCTTAGAAGTAAATGTAAATAGGTTACAACTTCTTAATTTTTTAAAGAATTCTGCGGTCACTAAGAGATGCCAACTTGCTCTACTTTGAGGGCTAAATTTTTTTACTGGGAGCAAAGTTTAAGTTTTAATGTGTGGTAAATCGATTAACAAATTTAGTTTAACCTTTTGACTGCTATAAGCACATACATGCATCTAGCGAAAACCATCCGTATGCCCTATGGGCGGGCAATGGATGTGCGCAATGGGTACAAATGCGTGCTTGACAAAGCTTTTGGCAGTTGATATGTTTCAAGTTTATGTTCGGAATTAGTTTCTCTTATATGTTTCCAAAACTCTCACTGATCTCTTATTTCGTTGCTTAGCAACGAGAAAAATGGAATTTCGTTTAATTATTCGTTTATTCGAAGAATGAAAAAGTTATGGATTTAAACTTCTGCTGGCAAATACCATAAGGTAAGTTCTAATTAGTATATTGAAAAAAAATCTATAAATTCAGTTATTTCATAATTTTTTTTCTGTCATATTATAATTACAACATTATTTGTACGATGCAGTTTTCGTACAAAAAATATGTTAACTTTTTCAAGATGTCTAAATTTTTTGCTTTAAACAAAAAGCATTTCTCATTTTTAATTAAATAAAAAATCAAGCATGCATATTTAAAAAATACTTTTTCACGAAGGCTTCGATTGTTTCAGATTCAAGTTTAATTTAAAGCTGGAAAGGTAAGATTTACCAAGAATTATATGAGAATTCTTTAACTCTTAAATTTGTAGTAAAATATATCACGCGAGCCTATCGGCTGTTGTCTGGAATCTAACAGTGGAGATAATACTTGACATTCTGAAAGAGCTTTTTTTTAAAAAAAAAAACTTAACAGGTTTTTTTATTCTAAATTTTATTTCCTCGAAAATTATTGGAATTTTAAGTGCTTTTATTGAGAATTTTTCGTAAATATGGGGGAGCCTCCAAGTTTAAAAAAAATTATGCAGTAGTATGTGCAACATTTCTCATAACCTTTGATGCTCTGTAACTAATAATTTAACTGATAGTCAATGTATTAATAATGCTTTATATTTATCCTTTATTTAAACCAATCGAATCAGCGTAACTTAAGAAAAATATTCTTAAATTTTTATTAAAATATAGAAAAGTTTGCAAATTAACTCCATAATAAACCAAGTTTTGAACTAGTTTAAGTAAAAACTAGATTTCGCAAAACCTATAAAGTTCGTTGTCTATATGATAAATGTTAGGTCCATTCCGTACTAAAAGTTGCGAAACATTTTGTAATGAAGTATTTTTTTTTACCTTTATGAAAAAAGTGATAGGACATTTTTTTTCCCTATGTTGGCTACAGCTTTAATTTAAAAATTACACATATAGAAAATTTCTTATCAAAGTACTGAAATTAATGATAATGGATTATTTTGAACAAATAATTACAATTTTGAAAACATAAATACTTTTAAATTCCCATTAAAATCTTGAAAACAGTTAGCTACAGCTATTACGATTAATTTCTCATAAAAATTTCCAATAAATTAATAACGTACAATGCAGAACATCCATAAAATTAATAATCATTACTAAATTGCACATTATTTGTTATTGAAGTTGAAGGTCGTATTTAATGGATTTTAAAGCTGTTTATAGTTTTGTTGATGTCCTTTGAAATAACTAAGCTAACGAAATTCCTCTGATCCAAGAAAGATAAAATAAAACAAGATAAAGCCTTATAGGGCAGTTAAATCGTAATAATTGCTATTTTAAGAAAATAGGAATTTCAAAAAGAAAAAAAATTGCTGGAGCTCATGAACTTTGATCTCGAATTAATCTTCATCTAGTCAAAGTAATTTTTTTTTTCACAGCAGATTTGTTTTTTTATTTGTCTTTCATTCGAAATGGGAAAAATAAATAAAAAAATAAATAAGTTTGACGCATCCAGAAATTCTTTTAAAAAATATTTGTCGAAATCCCGGAATGATCAAAATTAATATGAATTATTAATTTATAATGAATTAATATGAATTATTAATTTATAAAGAATTAATATGAATTATTAATGTATAATGAATTAATATGAATTATTAATTTATAATGAATTAATATGAATTATTAATTTATAATGAATAAATATGAATTATTAATTTATAATGAATTAATATGAATTATTAATTTAAAATGAATTAATATTAATTATTAATTTCACAGACTTAAAAATTTGGTTAAATAATGATTTTTTTAAAATTAATTAAACTTTATTCCTTGCAAGATATGTATTTTGTTATAGATAATTTATTCTTATGCATCTGCCCATTTTTTTTTTTAAATTTAATTTCTTCTTTCTTTTTTCTCGATTTTTTTTCATTAATTAAGCAAAACGTTAGATTTGTTACATTATAAATAAGGATTTCCTTTAAGCTTATCATTCATTATTCAAGTGACAATTTCTCACATCTTAAATGAAAACCATCTTTAAAGTTAATATTATGCTTCATTATTTAAGAAGCATCTGTAATTTCTTTCATTTTTAAAATAATGACTATCCTTAAAACTTCATTAATTATGCATATGCAGTACCTGAGATTTCTCATATTTTAAATATGGATTATCTTAAAAGTTAATATTATGTTTCAATAATCTATAATTTCTAACATTTTAAAAAAGTACTATAGTTCAAATTATTCTTCTGTTTTGATATAATTAAGCATTATATGTAGTTTTTCATATCTTTAATAAGGATTAGTTTTAAATAAATAATTATATTCTTCTTCATTAATTAGGCAGATAATGCAATTATTAGCATTTAAAATTATTTTATGCATTAAAGATTTCTTAAATAATTGGCTTTTAAATTTGCAAATATTTTAAATAAGTAAAAAATGTTCGGGTGCTTTGAAAATATGTGTCCCTCTCTTAAAATCCATAGCTTGTTTGTTGTATTCCAAAAGTTGTGTTTTCTTACTGATTAAGGGGTCATTATTTAACCAAACATCTTTTTTCCAAACAGCACTTTTTCAGTCCTATCAATTTTTCTTTTCTAAAAAATGGAGTGGGAGATTTTTCACATTATTGAGAAAAAATTTCTTTACAGTGATGGTAGTTTTAGTATTTGATTCTCGATTTAATAAATACTTTTTAAAATGATATTGACAATGGAAACATGTAATTAAACATAATAGTATAATATGCAGTAATATTTTTACGACTCGGCAGATATAATACAGGGTGTTTATAAAGTCCCAGATCCATTTTGATGTTTAATAACTCATAAAATAATAAAGATAGCTTGAAATTAATAACATATGTGGTTAGATAGACTCAAAAAGTTTCATGACCCTTGTCAATGAACTTCAACGTGTGCCCCCTTCGTCGCACAGAGAATATCAAGTCGATAGTCAATTTCACGCCAGGTAGCGGCAAGCATGTCGGCATCCACAGAGGCTATTGCGGTTGTAATTCTGGCTTTTAGGTCATCAATGTTCGACACGATCCTCCTGTAAACATTGTCCTTTATAAATCCCCAAAGAAAAAAGTCCAGCGGCGTTATATCAGGTGATCTGGGTGGCCAAGGAGTTGGACCTCCTCGCCCAATCCATCTTCCTGGAAAATGGTCATTTAAAGAACTACGAACGATGATACCCCAGTGAGGTGGTGCACCATCTTGTTGCAAAAAGACATGTGGCTGAAGCTCTTCTAGTTGAGGAAATACGAAGTTTTCCAACATGTCTAAGTATACGACTGATGAGACCGTCTTTTCTGTAAAAAAGAAAGGCCCAATGACTCGGTCGTGCATTAGTCCACACCACACATTAACCTTTGGGGAATCCCTTTGTGCACATAATGCGCACATTATGGCGATTAACAATGCCAGAAACATGAAAGGATGCTTCGTCGGAGAACAATATGCGCTTCAGAAAATCAGCATCATTGATTAATCTTATAAAACAGCTATCCTTCCTACCATATCTGTTGCAAACGCCATCCTCCTAGGCCTATCGTCCGGTTCCAAACCTTGAACAATTTGAACTTTGTATGTATGTAGTCTTAATTGTTTCTTAATAACCTTGTACACCGTCGAAATTGGCATGTCCAATTCTCTTGCCGCTGATCTCACAGATCTTCTAGGATTGTCTAAAAATGTCTGTCTGATAAGCTCAACGTCAGAATCACTCGTGCAGGACCGTTTCTTATCCGCGATACTTCCAGTTTCTTGAAAATTCTTTTTCCACTACAAGATGCTGCTTTTGGATGGAGGATCTTTTTGGTAAATTCTTCTGCAATTTCTCTGTGCTTGCACTATCGATTTCGTTTCTATGAAGCACCATAAAATCTGTGCTTTCTCTTGTGGTGTATGCATTCTCCTTAATATCCGCTCGAATAAAACATCACATGGAAAAGTACTACATAGAACAAACACATCAAAAGCAAACACAACATTGCAATAGTTGCCAAAAACAAAAGAGAGAAAAATGCAATTAATAAGCAGACGATATTTAGAAAAGTACAGATATTTAGACTGGAAAATGAAATTATCTGAAATTAACCACACGCGCAGACGATATTTACAAAGGTAAAGATATTCAAACCTGAACAGGAAAATATATGAGTTATTCCATCAATAAATGCCATAAGTTTGTTTATGTCTTCATTATTTCATGAGTTATTAAACATCAAAATGGGTCCGGGAATTTATAAACACCCTGTATTTTCGTTAATAATTTTACATTGATTTTTCACTAATGGGAGTAAAAATATTCCACAAAAGGAGTAAAACTTGAGATTGACGAAAAATAAAAAAGGCAGAGTTTAAGTAATAAAATATCCAAATCAGATACTTCCATAGAATAAAGAGATGAAGAGAAAAATTTTGCGCAAAACTGTCATCATTTTATTTAATTACAAAGAGGGGTTTAAAAAGAACATTCGGACAAAGTTTAGGAATGAAAGCTGTAGGTATAGGTTCAACAGTGATAAATTACTTCAAAAATTATTGGTTTGTTAGAAGCAAGCCAAAAAACCAAATTGGAAGCGCAATCAATTCGAAGAATTTGATTTTAATCTCACTGTTGAAATCAATTAATTCGAATAAAATCAGTTAGTTGATTTTAATACAGATTTCAGACAGTAAATTTGAGTTGATCTATCTCATTTATTTGTCAATTAGATTCCTTTGATTCGAATAAAACCAAGTTGTGCAAAATTTCCTAATAGTTGATTAGATTCACACCTCTTTTGAAAGAAACGTTTGACATTTTAAAAGAATGTATGCTTTGATCAAATTTAGGCAAGATGCATTTACAAAATGAGACATGTATTTTATAATTAGTGAAGCACAAAGATTTTCGAAACAGGGTATTTGCTTTAGAACCAGACCAAAGAACCAAATTACAATGCGATCAACGCGAATAATTTGATTAATATCCAAGTATGAAATCAATTAATTCGAATAAAATCTATTGAATTTATTTTTAATATTGATTCCAAACAGTCACTTCAATTTGAATCCTTTGATTTGAATAAACCAAGTTATGCAATGATTCCTAATTAGTTGATTAGATTCACACGTCTTTTGAAAGAAGTGTTGGACATTTTAAAAGAACGTATGTTTAGATCAAATATAGGCAAGATGCACTTGCAAAACGAGACATGTATTTTGTAATTAGTGAAACAGAAGGATTTTCTAAACAGGGCACTAGTGTTGGAACCAAACCAAATAACTAAATAACAATTATTGAAATCAATTATTTCGAATAATATCTGTTAGTTCCTTTTAATACTGATTCCAAACAGACCATTCGAATCGATCTTTCTCAACTATTTGTCAATTCGAATCATTTGATTTGAATAATATAAAATCATGCAAAAATTCAGAATTTGTTGATTACATTGTTACTTATTTTGAAAGAAGCGTTTGTCGGTTTAAAAGAATATCCGTTTTGTCTAAATTTAAGTAAGATGCACTTACAAAATGTTGTATGTATTTTGTAATTAGTGAAACGCAATTGTTTTCCAAACAGGACTCTTTCTCTAGAACCAAATGACAATGAAACCAATACAAATAATTTGATTAAATTATTGAAATTACTTAATTCGAATAAAACCAGTTGGTCCCTTTTATAACTGACTCCAAACAGTCGATTCGAATCGATCCTTCTCAATTATCTGTCAATTCGAATCCTATGATTCGTATAAAATCAAGTCGTGCAAAGATTCCTAATTAGTTGATTAAATTAATACGTCTTTTGAAAGAAGCGTTTGCCATCTTAAAATAATGTCTATTCTTCTCAAATTTAAGTAAGATACACTTACAAAATGTGAAACACAAATGTTTCTCAAACAGGGCACTTGCCTTAAGAAATATATCTATTTTTTTCTCTCTATTTTAATTTTAAATATTTAGTTCAGACGTCATGGTCTAATTTGCATACTAAAAAAGCAGTGACCTTTCTCCTAATTTGCATCAACAAATTTCTTGTTCACGTGACTTCGTAAAGTTACTCCGCGAGTTCTATTTTAGTTCTCTTTTACTGGGTGAAGGATACTATTTGACGAGATTGCTAAGATCTTGTCTGGCTGTCTACTCGGATTTGGGTGCGTTGAACCCACAACAGCTACTTAATCAATCATTTTAATCTTATCTTTGCTTCTTTTTCATTCTTTTCCACCAGAAGTTAATGTCTTTACCTTAATGCATTGGCCGATAACAGCAGCATTTAAATGAGGAGTATGGCCAACTTGTAAGGGAGCCAAGTTCTTTTTTCTCAGTGAATTTTAAATCATTCTTCCAGTAATTGCTTCAACTTTTAGGAAGTGTTCATAAAGATGAATGACTTATGATGCTCTTCTGCAAACATTTTATTATTTAAAAATGTGCGTAAAGCTGAAATACATACATAAAACTTATCCAACGCAGAGCTTGAGTTGAAATTCCAGCTCTTTAACTAGTCAGAACATGACCGGTAAAAGTTCTGATTGTTTCTAAACGACAATAACCTTTGTTGTGGCATTCAGAAAAAGATAGAAACTTGTAGTGTCGTCAGACTCAGAGCCTAAGTTGAAATTTGAGTTCTCTGGCCAGTCGGAATGTGGTCAAAATTCTGATCGTTTGGCAGTTTGCAAGCAACCACCACTTTCCGGAGAAATTAAGTTCGGGCGTAATATCGAAAATGCGAAATTCCATTGTTGAAACCAATTGCTACAAATTAAACTTTCCTTAATATCGTTTGAATAGCTTCACCGATAGGCACGGAATTTTTTGATACAGATTGCTAATATTTTTTGGGTCATTTTGCGATATTTTTGTAAATTTCGAAGGCTTTAATATGGCGTTAATTTTAGCTGTTCAGTTTAGCTTCAGTTGTAACGCAGTATTTTTGGCCGATGGAGACCTGAGGCAGAAACTTCTTTGGGGGAACCCCCTCTGCTTCACTATTTCAGTAATGAAGAATTGAACTTTATGGAAGTATTTAAATTTTACACCTCATTATACATATATAACAAGAAAACTGAACAGAACCTTAAATAGCTATAAAGTCCCCCCCCCGCCCCGTCTAATGCTCAGGCGAAATATCGTGCAATTTAATCTATTTTCTGACAATTCTATGTCCATCATACTGAAAGCAGTTTTCTAATTGTTAATTTTGTCATCTAGCTACGAAAAATTCATATCCTTGCTGACATTAGGGAGGAATTCAGCTAAATATTCGTGATTACGATGGTTCACTTATGCCAATCAGAAGCCTGTGTTTTTGTAAACTTATCGCATTTTGCTATATGTAAAAGTACAGGCTTTGATTGGCCAAATTTTTCCATCGTAATTGCTAAAATTTAGCTATAGAAAGCCATGAATTTACGAAATATAGATTTTTTGTGTTCATACGATAGATTAAAGCTACCATAAAACTGACTGATTTTTCACTGTACTCATATTTTGTTTTAAAAAAAGTTCATTAATGAAGGAAATCTAAAATATATTTTCAATTCAATTTGGGGCCCCCTCTGATGTGGGGCCTGGGGTAACTGCCCAATATGCCCCTGCTTTTGTCAGGCTCTGCCGATGGTAGTTAAAACATTTCATTACCTCGATCTTTTCCTTCCAGTTCTTAAATTTTTCTGGTGACTACACTGATATCTGTAGCATTTACTACCTTTTCCCATCAAGTCTTAGTCTTAAGATTAATGCATACTTTGATCTTCAAAATATTCTAATAGAGTCTCGGTGCTGCCATCTAGTGTGGCAGAAACTAGACGTCCAAATTAACATGACCAACGGTATCTCACCCATTGTGGTGGTCCTGAAAGAGTGGATACCACCTCTGCAGAACGCACTAGGTCTGCTCATCGGCAAGACCTATTGTGCAGCTCATTAGAAATAAAAGAATTAAAAGAAATCTTCAAAATATTTTTAAATCGCATTTGCAGGACTGCCATTTTTCTACGCATGTCTTATCCCTTTGACGCAGATGGGACACTGTCACCGTTATATATTTCTTTCTAAAGCTCTAATAGGCAAAAATATATTTTGTAATTTTTTTAATTGTAAAAAACAGTCTAAATGTTACTAAAAATCTGTTAGATTATCAGTAACCTATAGACTATTATCTTTTTTATCATCTTCGCACTAAATTATAAAATCGAAAAAAGTAGATTGAAAAAAGTTTTTTTTTTTTCATTCATATTTAAAAATTTATCAATAATTAATTTTGCAAATTAAATGAAATTTCAATGGCGAATAACTGTTTCTCTTAGATCTAAATAACGGCAAATAAGTGCATATTTTAAAAATTTATTAAAATTTTAACTTTAACACAAAAAAGACACAGGTGTCTCATGCTGTAACTCATAGCCATAAATTTAAAAAAAATGCTGGAAATAATATTTTTGATTTGACCTAAATTAATACAAAATAATGAAAAAAGTATGAAAAATATACTTAGTAAAAATTCTGCGTCAAAGAGTTAATTTATGACGAAACAAATTTTCATTTATTCATTTGAGGAAGCTTTTTTTAAAAAAAAAAACTTTATTTGATGTTGTTAGAATTGATCATTTTACTGATTTCCGTTATCATTTTTCTGAATAATTACTTTGTCACCATGTACTACAAAATCCTTCGGGAAAAAAACTGTACATGCCTAATCAAGCCTTTTGACCTGTTCTTAACAGATAAAATATTATCTTGTTGTTGGTTGGCTATCTTTTGGAATCAGATAATACATGTTTATCGATGCCTAAGCATACCTCTGAGACTTTTGATATTTTTAAAGCTAAGTGAACTCTTTTTACCTTAAATTTCTCTGTACAAAGACGCGCGTACGCGATCCTTCGCTCTGCCATTGTTGAGCATTTTCCTGGGTTTCGTACCCTTTGACTTCCACCTTCCTGGTAAGTGCATAAGTATTTTATAATTTTATCGATAAATAAAGAATTTGAAAACAAATAATTTTCTTTCTGCGTAAGTTTATAAACTTTTCACGTTTATTATTGTTCTATAGTTTTGTGGATAAATTAAAATTCAAATGCAAAGAATTTTCTTTCTGTGAAAGTTTTAGAACTGCGTAAATTTAATATGTTTTATTAATTTGAGAATTTATAAACAATTTAAAAATTGAAAATTTTCTTACAATTGAAGTTTTCAAACCGTTTACAATAAATATACTTTTCAATCTTGTGGATTTATAAAAATGCAAATATAAAGAATTTTCTTCCTTTAAAAGCTTTTGAACCATTTACATACGTAAATGATTATACAGCATTAAATATTTCATAGATTTTACAATTTTGTGCGTTCATAAACGTAAAGAATTATCTTGTTGCGAAATTTTTTGAACTATTAATATTTAATACCATAAAAAATTTATGTTTTAGCATTTTATTTTATATTTTATAAGTTTGATGTACAGTAGTTTTGACCATCGTTATATCTAATCTAATCTAAACAAATATCTAAGACCCGCACTGAGACGTTTTAAGTGCCATAAAAAGAAAACAAATTGTTTTTTTTTTTCTTTTTAATTATTTATAACAAATGGGTAAGACATTGGATGAAAAATGTCCCTAGAATAAACGCTTATCATTCAATTAAACTCAGTAAAAGCGAGCGCGATCAAAAACTTCTAAGTGAATTAAAAACTACATAAGTAACATACGCTGTTAAATTTTCAACTGATTCGAAAACTAATTAAGTTATCGCGTTACGTTGTTTCAAAAAAAAAAATTTTTTTATTTATAGTTGAAAAATCTCATTACATGTAAAATTTAACCCTCCAATGCTAAGTGCGATGGGTTTCGCGTATTAAAACAAAACAATAAATAAATAAATATTATAATGCGCAAAAACTGAGTTTGTCCCCAGGCACTGTAAACTCCAGCTACGCCTCGGGGGGGGGGGGAATATTGCGAATGTCTTGCGTAAGCATGAAAGGGGGTTGTGATTTGCTTATTTTTTTCTGACAACAGTAAAGGGCAGTCCAAAATATGCTTACGTAATATTTGAACGATCCCGAAAGGGTTGGCAACTTTAAATATTTATTATTTATTATCTCTTTATAATTTTTTTTTTTCGAATAGTAGCAGCCCCGTGTACTGGATATCTACTCTTTTTGGCTATCTTATTTTAAAAAATCATATCAGAACAATATTAAAATTGGGTTTTTAAAATAGTATTAAAAAAGTCTAGTAACTCAAATAACAAAACTTTTTTACGTAAATTTCTTGAAAATAAGTTTAGAGACGTCGTAATTGAAAATGGTTTGAGACGTATGAATTTGGAAATTAAAATTAGATGACAAAATCTATATTCTCTGTGTGCATAATATTATCTCTAAATAATAATGATGATATCTATAAAAATAAAACATAAAAAGAAAATTTTTTCTTCCATCGTCTGCGTTTCAGAAGAATTATAATCATCAGATAGAACGCCGCCAAGACGAAAAATCAATAACTGCCAACTCATTGATCGAATATTCTTCTGTGGCGTAAGTTTTCTGTTATGTTTCAATCATGTAAAGATCTGAAGCGAATTGAATTGCAACGCAAGACTATTGCTTAATAAAGGAAATTCAATTGGTTTGTCCTTCAACAAAACTTGGCCAAAAAATTTGGATTTTTTTTTTTATTTTTTTTTTTTTATGCTTTATCTGTCCTCAGCTGCTTCAGTTTTTATTGATTAAAACATTCTTTTTTTTATTTTATACTCTCTCCCTCCGAATTATTTAATAAAGTTTTCTACTTCTTGACATAGCCTACATATTTTGTCCGCTGCTATGGTTGCAAATGCGAGGTATGGTTGCAATAGAGGAAACGAAAAATAATAAATAAAAAGAATGTTTTATGCTTTGATGTTAAATGAAAAAATTCCGTGACTTACCATCATAATTGTTTTTCAAGTTTCTAATTCACGTAAGGGTTTTGCTTTCAGCTTTTAGATATGAAAGCTTCTTTTTAAATTACAAAGTATCATGAAACAAATTTCACTTCCAAGTCGAATTTAGTTAAATTAATTTTACAACAAAAATCCATTTTTAAACTAATCTCCGGCAAAAAAATTTATTCCTCAGGCAACCCTTGATGTATGCATGTGTTAAAAAACTCTGAATAATAAATTGCTTAATTGCACTTTAGTTTAAGAATTTTGTGACAAACCAGCCGCTTTATTGGCGATTAGCTTGGCCACCTTTCAAAATTTTCTTGAACAACATATAAATTTTATTCGTAACTATGCCGAATCAACTGCATTTACATACTCTTATTCTTCAATCCTGACACCTTAATTAGTTTTATTAAACAATACATTAACCAAATTTTCTCACTCTCTTAACTGTTGTACGGGCTTTGACTGTGGAAATACTTTGATTTCAGCAAGGGCGGCGCCAGTAGGGGGTCAGGGGGGGCAGGAGCACCCCTGTCGGGCATGGCCAGCCCCCCCATCGGGAAAAATTTAAAGTCTCGTCGGGAAAATAGTCTGGTCACATTTTTTTTTCTAAAAAATGTCAAAAATTCCTTTACAAATGCCTAATAAAAATTTTTGTAGTTGACTTTTTATTTATTTATTTTTAAGAATTAGTAACAAAATTTTGTAAAATATATTGTAAATTCTATGTAATTGTAGTTTCACTGCACTACTCCTAACTTTGCTCATACATTGTTAAACTAGAGTCCGGATGCGATTAGACATGGTTGAAATTGAAGACTTTTCGAAGACCCATAAAAATCCTTTCCCCTCAAACACATCTTGATTTTCTTGGAAACTTATCTTTCAAACTGCTATTCTTTTTTCTCGAGAACTGA
This sequence comes from Parasteatoda tepidariorum, assembly GCF_982258835.1. Taxonomy (NCBI): domain Eukaryota; kingdom Metazoa; phylum Arthropoda; class Arachnida; order Araneae; family Theridiidae; genus Parasteatoda; species Parasteatoda tepidariorum. The sequence goes on from NC_141764.1 coordinate 47,661,484, forward strand.
GGAGGGGATAGATAATCACCCCTCTGGCCCTCTTTACTGGGAGAATAACTGACAAAAGCCTGAGGGACAGAGAGAGAGAGGCAGGTCCTCTTTACAAATTCTTTTTTACGTAACATGTTTATTAATGGTTTATGGGATCACATAATTGCTTTGTGAAATTTTCAAGCAAAATGAAAGTAAAAGAATAAAATAAAAAAAAATCAGTTTTAATTTTTTCATTTTTTTAATACTTTTAAATGAGGAAAATCAGTTACTTATTCGGATTCAAGCTTTATATTTTAATCAACGCATTAAATAAGCAGTCGGAAAAAAAAAGAAAAACAAACAGTAACAAAATATTTGTAATTTATTTTAATTTTCTTGGCAGATTTAATTTATTATTATTTTTAATCATTTTCTTAGTAGTAAAAAGATTGTTGATTGATTCAGAGAAACAATTAAACTGTCCGTATTCAATATCTTGAAATATATATTAATCAACATACTAGATTCTCATTGACTTATTTTATGTACAGTGTATGAAATGGAAAAAGGAAACACCTTGATTAACTTTTGATTTAATCGTATATTCACGTATAAAGAGTCAATGCCATATTTTTACGAAAAAGAGCACTAAAGCGCATTTTGTTCAGGATAAACATGCAAGTTTGTCAAAAGTTTAGTTTTAGGTTTTTAATTTTCAAAATGCGGAAACAGCCGCAATCTGGAAGATGATAGTGTCCAAAGTTATGGCAAAAAGAGAGATGGAAAGTTTGGGTCCTTTAATTTTAACTTCATACTTCGATTATTGTGCATTATCTCGAGAACTTCTTGAGTGTATTGAAAAATGCATACATTAAATTACAAAAAAAAGAAGAAAAAAAATTATGCACAAATTTTTAAGCAAAAATAATTTTAAATAATTATTTGTTATTTTTTACTAGTTTATTAGATAATAATAAAATATATTGAATTGCATGTTCTACATATTTTTACATCCTTTTAATTTCAAAACACAAACTTTCAGAGCAATCGATCGATTAGTTTCTGAGTTAACGTCGGTTAAAAACGTCGGTTTGTTTAAATTTCATTTATCTTTAATTATTCAATCAATTTTATTCAAATTTTGTATTTTACAATTTAAAATTACCTTCCACAAAATAATATAAAAATTTGTATATCTTGCTATTTTATTTTATTCTATCCGTCGTTGAACAGCTGACTTAATTTTTGGGTTTACGACTACTAAAGTTTAACTCCGTAGCCTTGTAATTTTGAACCAGAGCCATTTTTAAGGATGGGCTCATTGGGCCCTGGCCCAGGGCCCCGAGTTCTGATGGGGCCCCCGAAAAGTCTAAAATCTCATTGCATTAATTGTTTTTTTTTTTTTTTTTTTTTTTGTTTTTTGTTTTTTTTTTTTTTTTAAATTCTAACTCATATAATATTTATAACTCAAGAGGGCCACCAGATCCCACTTTTTTCTTCTTTTTTTAAAGTTTTATTCAGAGATTTATTCAGATTATTTTTTCTTTTTTACATAGTTGGATGCTTTTCAAAATCTAATCGAAGTGCTTACAAACATAAAATAATTGTTATTCTTCACTTTTCTAACCAAAAGAGCAATAAAACGCTTTTTCTACTGATGAAAATATCCCCACTTTCTTAGCTACCACCCACAGAGTTGTTAAATAGCCTCCTCACTTTACACTGTGAGAATATGTTTTTAGCTTCTTGATATTGCCTAGGGGTTCTTTTCTCCTAACTTCGGAAATATCAGATATCCACAGAAACACCCTTTTGTTTGATTTCTGGTCATAAATTTCTAAGAAGAAAACATTTCTAGGGCTGTAGATAGGGGGAGGGTCTTGTTAGAATCTGTCTTGAGATTTCCATACTGTCCTTAAATTGGGACTCGTTCAATTCGAATTTTTCTCTCTTACAAAATTTAGAAGATATTTTTTCTAATTTATTATAAAAGCTTTTCTTTCCTTTAATCATCCTAAATGTTTCAACTAGCATAATTGTTTACTTTATTTTATTATTGTAGTTGATTTAATTCTGTTATTTTTCAAATCAATCGTAAGAGAATGAAATAGGAATTTCTATATCAACTTTTTGTAGGATATTAAGAAGACATAAATCTTTCACATGGAGGTAAGCAAATGTTTCTATTAAATCAATTTTGGTAAATCAATCAAAACGTGAAAGATTTGAGCAGTTTTTTATGTATGCATTGAGATTTTTTTTTGTTTTGTTTATTTATTTAAATGGCGGGCCACTATTCAATTCCCTCTTTGACTGGCCTGTTTGCCAAAACTCTTGATTTGGTCTGTTCCGGATAAAATTGATATAACAAATGTAATTTAATTTTAATTTTACTTACTGCTAATAGACAGAAACAACATATGATTTTGTTTAATAGAGCATTGAAATCAAATGATCATCAGCTAAAAAAATGTTACAACATGAGAAAAAAATTGTCTAAAACTCCTGTATGATCAAATTTTCCATGTTTCCCCTAAATATGAAATACGTTTAATTTGTAATATTATAGTTCGTACACGAAATTAATTAATTTATTTAGCTTACGATTTTATTGTTTATTGATCATTCTATTTTTAACTCCTTTTTGTTGTTATTATGTGTTTAAAGTTAATAAGGCTTCTCAATTTTTTCATTAATAAGGCTTTTAAATTTCCTAATCAAAGTCGAAGCAATTTCTTAAAGTTATAAATCGAAACTATACATAAAAATTAGACAGCTTTGTTCTTATTTTAACCGTGTGCATTTAATTTAATGAAATAAAAATAAATAAAGAAGTGGAAAAAATGTAAATAAATGACTGAATAAAAAAAAAAAACTTCGTTGTCATATCATCTTTTGAATAATTTGAGTATTAATAAGTTATATAAAAATAAGCAAATTTTTAGTTTAAAAGGTAAAAAAAAAATTTGATTTGTTTAAAAGGTAATTATGCTCCATCATTCGATCATGAGACTATTTAATATCTGTTCCTAAGGATCAGAATTCTTTTTCATTTTACTTTATTGTAAAAATGATATATACTTAATATTTTCATGTGATATGCTGCAGTTTTAAATACCTAAGAGATGATTGAAATTGTCAATTCAAAAATCAATTAATATTTAAACAATTAATACGTAAAAAAATAATTGTCGCAAGCAAATTAATATTAAGTAAGAACGAAACAAAAATGATATCAATATATGCTGAATCACTAGTGAGACAGGTGGGATGAACGACATCGAAACCAATATGATTGAATAGTAAAACTAGAAGGTGTTTCTAAAATCCAGAAATCAATCAAGCTTCAATTTTTTTTTCTTTTTTTTGTCACGAAATTTATCAGGGGCTATTCGTTAGATTTCAATATGTGTTATGTTTTTTCATAGATTAAATATTAAACATTAACAAATATTTGTCTTTTAAAACCTTTCACTCTATAATAATTTTTAATTCTATAATAATCTTATAATAATTATTCTATAATTGTAATTCTAAAACTAATTGCTAATTGATATAAAGCGTTAGTGTGTATATATTAAATGTCTTCCATCGGCGGAACCCCGACATTACGATTAAAGTTTATTAAGGTAATTACGAATATTATAACCTAAAAACAGACTATTTTTAAAATATTTAATTCGAGGAATGTAGATTTTTCCTCGTTTTACCATTTTCAATCTTAAATAAGGTTTTATATCCGACAGTTAAGTTTGCAGTCCTTGAGTTATATCTAATCTAGTTTTGAATAATTTTTGGTGTATATACATAAGCTGAAAATGATTGAAATGAAATGAGCTGAAATGAATCATTTTGCTCACTAACCCTCGTGGTTGCTTCTGCATTCATTGCAGGTTTAGAGGAAAAACGGTTTATTGCCCTTTTTTTCTACAAAAATTACGATTGAATTACCATTTACATTTTGAAGGTGATTAAATTTAAGTAAATCAATAAAATTGGTACCAATCAATAAAATTGGAAAATTGGTACCTGCCGCAGAGTTATTACTCAATAAAGTTGGACTCAAGGGATAGAGCATTCTCCTCCGAATGAGGTGCACCGAGTTCGAATCCCAGTGATGGCTGAGTGATATGAATTCCACACCCGGCTTTTACCGACCACAGTGCTGACGTGAAATATCCTCAGTAGTAAGCGGATCATTTCTTAGAGTTCCCTTGGTATCAGACTAACCGTAGGAGGATTTCGTGGTTTTCCTCTCCATGTAACTCAAATGCGGGCTATCAAAACGTCCTCCACGAATGCAAAAATTTCTTCCACTACTTGATCCTGGAGTTCTCTTGTCTGCTGGTTCAAAATTACAAGGCTACGGAATTAAACATTAGTAGTAGTAAGCTCGAATTTTTGGAATTTTTTCTAGTTGTGCATAAATTTTTTATTGTTTGAGTAGAATATTTAATTGAGAACACTGTAGAATTTTATGATGGATGTGCATATATTGTTTATTTATTCAGATATCACTTTTATATTTTTTCTTTGTTAATATTTGAATCATAATAAATTTTTTATCAGAACAAATATGTCTATGTCATATTAATTATTTTTCGTATATTAAAAATTATTGCTTATTTTCAAAATTATCTTAGCCCCCCTGTCGGGGCATTGCTGACCCCCTGTCGGGCTAAGTCTAGCGCCACTCTTGGCGTGCTACTGCCAGAATGATTGCAAAAGGTATTGGACCAGAATAGACAATGTATATAATTCAGAGAAAATATTTATTTACCCTAAGAAAATAGTGTTTGATTTATTTTTAGAAAAGAATAATAATTACTTTTCGAAGAATCCAATAAAACCGTACGCAACGCACAAATACATTGAGATTAGTCAAAATCCAAAGGGTTTAGCAAACATGAAATCACTCACTCTTTTGTTTTTACTATTTTTTTAACCCGTATAACCTTTTAGAAAAGTCACCTAATGAATATAGAATATTTTATAAATATGATTGAATTATTTGCTCACCGCGGTGGGCAAAAATAATTTTAATCATATTTATAACAAACTTAAAACCAATTATTGAAGCATAAATTGTGCTGCCACTTTAAGTGATCGAAAAAATCCTTTCCCAACGCGTGTGAAGTTGACTATTACGTAATTGAAAAGAAAATAAAGAAGAAGAAAAAAAACGATAGAGGTAAGTAAAAGAAAAAATATTTTCGAAACATAACTATCTCATTTATTCATGAATTTATGAAGCGATTTGGCTTTCTCCCAACCGTAACTTTCTAGAAAGGAAGTAGTATACGTAATTGTTCTCAGCGCGTTTCCCGCCAAATATAAAAATAGATTTTAATATTTTTACTTGTTTTTATTTTATTATAAGTATAGATTGTCAGCTCATTTTTATTCTGAAACTGCATATGATTTACTGAAAGATTTTTCGCTGGTTTAATGGTGGCTGAAATAGTATGCCTAGGCGGTTACTGCCCATTTCATTCGAAGATTAAAAATAAAAGAACTCTTTTGTCTAATATGTTTTCATGCCATTATGTTTTGTCCTGTTGACGATGACTTTGTTTTTTCCAAAAATCTACTAAGAATTAGATGTACGCCTTGTCTGCCACATAACGTACAAAAAACATAATGTACGAAACAAAACATAGTGCTTAATTTCAATGAAAAATAAACTGTAAAAATAGAATTTAAAAAATAGAACTATTTACATTAAATAAATTTTGTTGAACACAAATATCTTCGTTGACAAGGGCGATTAAAAATGCGAAATGTGGTGGTTACTAAAATTCAAAATTATATGAAATTACATTAAAGTTGGCAACTTATTATAGCATAGTATTTTTTGTAATTTACCGTTGAAAAAGAGAATATTCTGCTTTAAATATACATAATAGGGTAAGTCATAGTGGTAGTTACAATTGAGTGATTTAAGAGATGATAAATAAATGAAAATGATTGAGTTTCTGCATTTTTTTTTACAATTTTAGTCGCCTGTGGCATCTCAGCGTTTCGCAAAATTGAATTTTAAAAAAATTACAAAAATATTTTTTTTCTGAAAAAACACGTGAGAATGAGTTAATCTAACCAACATTGAAACTAGATTTCAAAATTATCCCTTCATCTGTCTTTTTTTTTTTTTTTTCTTCTAATTCCACGATACAAATCCAGCTGCCACGGCAAAATCGGTAGCCTATTTGCCTTAGAACTAAATGGTTATTTACAATTTCAGACGACATCAATTTTACAAAAATCATATACATCCTACCTAAATTCCACTATATTATCTTACTCTTAGTTAAGATTATAAAACGGTGAGTGCGAATACCTCGCTTTTTTGCAATAAATTATCACAAGGAAATAATTCTTATTTCGTTTGTGTTTTTAAACAAATGAAAGTAATCAAAATTTTGAAAATGATAAGTTGACTGATGGCAGATTGTTGTATGACGTCAAAGTTTTAGAAATAGACGTCATTTTCAAGACATTGTAAATTACGATTCTTGGCAGGGAGCAGTAAGCGTTTAACATTTAAGTGATTCTTTAACATTCAATTTAGCTTTCTTTCTAAGTTCTAATACTTACGTAGGAACTATTTTGCCGTTGCGTTGCGAAACCGGCCATCTCCAAAACATAAAATCTTCAACAACAAAAAAACTGATTTTTTTTTTTTTTGCAACACTTAATCAAATTGCGAAGGGAACCAAGACTCTGATCCATGAAGTATTGTGGTGGCTCAGGGATTAGAGCACTCGGCCTCTAATGAGCTAACCCGGGTTCAAATGACGTAAACTATTCTCAATGGTAAACGGATTATGGGTTTGAATCCCTTTGCCGTGAGGCTAACCGTGGGAGATTTTCGCAATTTTTCACTCCATGTAACGCAAATGCGGGTTAGTTCGATCAAAAAGTTCCATTGGCCGCTCACTACGAAGGTGATTTTCACCCAATACTTGATCCAGGAGTTTCCTTGTCTTCTGTTTTAGGTTCAAATTACTAGGTTACGGAGTTGAATATTGGTGGTCATGAATGGGTTGGTTGTTCAACAACGGTAATAAAATATAAAATAAAAATACGAAGCATTAAGAAAGTGTGTTTTAAAACACTATTGAAATCAGACAGAGGCAATTTGAAGGGAAAGGGTTATTATTTTTTTTATTCTGGATTTACCCTGTTTTGCGAATTATCAAAATTTTTAACTCAATTAAATTTTTTTAAACCCAAATTAAAATCATAATTTAAGTGAACTAAAGAATGTTTTAAAACTTGAAACTTATCTACTCAACAACATGATTTGCTTAAAATACTTTATAATCATTCCAGCTTTTAATTAGCTTCGTTATAAAATCGAAGCAGTAAATATAGTAAGTTCAGTTTATCTAGTTTGTCAATATTTTAAACTAATTGTTCGGGTTAAATAAACAATTATGCAATCTATTATATATAATTCTCTTACGTGACTCCCAAATTTTGGCTGTATTTCTTTTCCGCTGGTGGCAACAGTTTTCATTTTTAAAGAAGTACTTTGTACAACTAAATAAGATTCTTTTCACAACACTTAAATAAATATTTACTTTATTTTCTTCAAATAAACAGAAAACAGTCGGCAAAGAATTCTGTTAGGTTAAAAAACATTTCGCTAAAAAAATTACGAATTCTAAAGGAAATAAAAATAAACAACTTAAATTAAACAACTTAAAAAATAAAAATGCTGTTGCCAGCCATAGAATTTTTTGAAAGTTAACTTAGCAACATAAATCAAAATGACATACAAGCGCAACTAGATCAAAATTATGATACCTGAGAGCTTGACGTAACAAATCCTTCAATTCTATAAGTGTTGTTTCGCCAAATGCCCAGATTAACAATTGTGTTTTTAAAGAAATTCTATAAAAAGTCTTAAATAAAAAACTTCTATCCAGCTACTTCTACAGCTGCTTCTTGAAGAACTTGGCTCATTAATTAAAAATATTGTTTTAATATTACAGTACTAACTTTACTTCTACTTACATTATTGCTATGACCCTCTTTCATTACATTTTACAACTTCATGCTAAATCTGAGGACTTTAAGTTGTTTTGTGGTTGAATACTGACATTTAGAAATGTGTACATAAAAAAAAATTAATATTTAGAGGTTAAGAGTTGCCTCAAAAAAATTTGAATTGTTGACACTGAATTTAATAATGAAAACAATCATTTTTGTGAAAAATTGAATTGTATTGCTGACATCAAAACTAAAAATATTGTGTTTCAACTTAACAATACTACCTTAATTTTTACTTATATAATTACTATGATCCCTTTTTTATATATATATATGTATATATGCATTTTAGAACTTCATATTAAACTTCTGTTGTGTGTCTGAATACTGACATTTAGAACAAAATTAAGGTTTAGATTTGCCTCGGAGAAATTTGAATTATTAACAATGAATAAAGCAAGAAGATATATTTTAACTGACAAATACTATATTATAATTTTAACTTTTTCTATGACTATACTCATTTTCTTACTCTTTTCTTTGTTTTTTATATATTTTATATTTCTGTGATAAAATAAAAAACTCATAGTTGTTCTGCTTCTGAACACTGATGAAAACACAAAATGATGGGCTTCATCAACAATCAAAAATATAAACATTTATTTTACAAATTCCATATTATTAGGGTGGTGCCCTTCAGAAAATTAAAAATACAAAATTATCTTCATCGAAGCCGATGCTTTACATCCGGCATTCAGCGGCAGACTACTATTTCATATTGTTTTATAACACATGGCTTTAGCCCTCTGGTGGGAAAGACTTTAAAACAAAACTTACAACAGTTACTTTTCTCAACAACTGAAATTTAGAATAGTGTGATTAAGCAAAATATGTGAACTGTTTGCAATTTCAAATTAATATTGAAATGTACAGGTTTAGAAGTTTCTACAGTGAAAAGTTTTCGGAACATCAGTATTCAAAAAAATATGCAAAAGATAGACGTTAAGAACGTATCCAATGAGCGAGCAAAGCGAGCATTGGATTGCGAAGCAATCCGAAATGAACTGCGAAAGCAGTTCCGGGGGTTGGCGAGCGCCAGCGAGTAGGGGGCAAAGCCTCCTAGTATTAATAAATTACAATATCAAAAATTACGAACTATCACTGTTTGAGCTGGCTTTCTTAATGTTATCTTTACAGTAGCAGATGTAAGAAGCCGAATTATCTATCTCTTCAGTGAAATAAAAGTTCGAAGATAAGTATAATTATAGATAAGGTATCAGTTACTGTAAGGGTTATTAGTCATTTACAATGGGGTCAAAATTCTGTAGGAAGATTGCGAAATTGTTTTCAAAAGATTTTACAATTCGGTCTTCCTCTGTGACGTTTTTGATTTAGAAATACAGAGAGTATTTCTAACAAGAAATTTTCTGATTATTGCAATCTGATTATTGCATTTTGAACTATTTTTACATTCCAGGTGCGGTTCCTTTTGCAATCTGATTATTGAATTATGAACTATTTTTACATTCCAGGTGCTGTTCTTTCGAATTTTCGAAGAATACTTCGTTCTTTGACTAAAAATAGTATAAATTTTTAAAAAAATATTGTTAAAAAATTTAAGATAAGTAAAAGAAAATTAAAGACTCCCAAGATTAAAAAGAAATGTTAACCAATGGCTCAAAAATTTTTAAATTTATTAACTCTTATAGAAAAATTAAATAATTTTTTTTTTAAACTTTTTTCCCTTTTTGTTATTGAAACACTTAATCTTTGAAAACATGTTTCACTTTAATAAGTTATAATGAGTTTATTTCTTTTTTTATAATAATAATTGTTAATTTATTCTTTTCCATCGTTGCTTTGTTGTCATTGCTTTAGATTTAGAAGGAAAAAGAAGAAGAAAAATATTGTAGAAAAATTCTTTATGTAATTTTCTGCAGATCGGGACGATATATCCTGAAATATCAGAATTTTTTAAACATCGTGACAACAATGTATAAAGATTTATTCTCACGATATATCGTTGATACCATGATTTACGAAAAACATGGAATATGCATTAATTACACAGGGGAAAAAAAATTTCTTCTGTTGCATTAGATTTTTGAACGGATCTTAGATATTTTATCGTCGCTGATTTCATATCTGGAATCGGTCTCTATCTACAAACTATAGTTTTTATGCAACTTAATAATGTATTCCTAAGTAAGATTTTTTAAAATTCACTCGAGTGAATGCTAAGTTCCCCCACTTCGCTACTGCGTAGGGAATGGTGGGAAGAAGGCGATAATACATTTAAATTTATAATGTGATATGGTAAGGGCCTACGTTTTTTGTCTTAGGCGTTATTTTCAAAAGAGCAGACTAGTGTATATGTATGTTTATAAACCTATACTTTTCTAATAAACTCGTGAATTAAGACAAAAAATAAACTAAACTAAAAATATAATTTTGAAAAAATATCTCCAGCTTTCTGAACAGAATGAATTCCAGATTTGAAATCCCCACAGGAAAATTAGGTAAGATCAAATGTGTGTATAAATGCAACAAAAAAAAATTTCTCGAGTGTTATTGATGACGATTAAATGTCAAATGCGATAATATCTATGAACTAAATGATAGAAACTCAATTCATTTTCTTTGATTTATTATTCCTTTAATATTTCAGTCGTACTACCACTATGGCTTATATTTCAAGTTATTCATAAAGGAAAAACATTATTTGCATTGCCTTTCAATAGTATACTGAAGAAAAAAAAAATTGCTAAAAAAGTAGCGAATTTTAATCTCCTTTAAAAAAATTTTGAATATTATTAGTCACCAGTTTTTGCATTTTTAGTCGCCCGTGTGCAACCCTTTATTGGGATAACGCAGTGTTTCCCAAACTTATTTTTGTTTGTGTACCCTTTCTAAATTTTTCGTAACGCCGTGTACCACTAATAAAAAAATTAATGTATTTTTTACCATAAAAAAATTGCACGAAAGTTAAAAATCACAACTGCCTGTTGACACCACTAATTTTTAACTGTTAACTCTGCAAAAAATAGCAAATAGAAAAATGCGTAATTTTCATGGCTAGCTTTTTTGAAATTTTCGTTTATTGCAAGATATTTCACATAAGAACGCGTACCCCTGCTAAACTGTTCCCGTACCTCTAGGGGTACTCATACCACACTTTGAGAAACACTGGGATAAGGGATGAATCATCTTGGTTTGATTACTTTTACTTCTCGATTTGAAACCGTAGCTATGATCTACCTGAGAAAGTGTTCCATAACAATATTCCAGCCATCTTTCATCCCTATTTTTTTTTTCTTTTTTGAATTTTGATAATTATATTAATTTTAAAGTACTCCTTAAATAGCACACTAAATTCGCTTTAACAAAAAAAATTATCTAATTAATTCAGTTATGAATGTATCTAAAATAATGACGCTTAAGTGATAAAAAAATTAAACGTACATTTAATCTTTCCGGAAAGATAAATTGTTTTCCTGACATGTGACTATCCGCCACTGTGATAAAAGTTGAACTTCCGTAATGATATTCAAGGAAGTTCGATCATTTAATATTTAATTTTTTTTTTATGATAATCATTACACCATCCAATAGTTGCTTTATGAACTTTTATAATATTCGATACATTTGAATGTTTTATTTTCCAATTACAATACCGTACGCTTAAAACCAGTCACTACATCAAAGACGCCTTTTCCTCCCTTGTCTTATCTGTTTTTTGATCAAAAAAATCTAGAATCTAAGTTTTAAAGCAGTCGTTTGAAATCCGGAAACAGAAAAAATAAAAACATAGCTGAAAATATACTACAACGAATTATTTTTTGGTTTAAAATTATCCTTTATTATTATCGCTAGTTCATATTTCTTTTACAAACTAGCGCTTAAGCTCTTCTTTAATTTCTGAAATATATTGAAAATTTAGATTTAGGTTTAAAAAATATAAAAACTCTGAATTGATAACAGATTTTATATGTTAAAATTTTTTATAATTTAAACTCGAAATAATTTTAAAATCTATATTTCGTCTCAGTTCTTCCTTTTATTAGACATATATCTTTGGGTAGAGGGCTTTTAACTGTTTAAGAAATAATTATTTAAATTTATTGAATCCTTTAAGACATAAATAGTAAAATGTTACAGATACAAATAGAACTGTATTATAGTTTAACTGCACTATCTATAGTTTAACTTATTGTATTATCTATAGTTAAACTGCTATAGCAGTTGCAAAGGGCAAATTTTGCAACCGCTATTTAGCAATTAAACTAAAGACCAGTTTTACTAAACTTCGTCGACCTTTTGACTAACTTGAAGATGCTTCTCAGTTTTTTTTTAAAAAAAAGAATGTTTCTTCAAAAAAAATTCATTCATTTCCCAGTAAAATAAGATCTTCCGCAATGTTTATTGTTTGGTGTGTTCTAAGAGATTTTTTTTTTTTTTTTGGGGGGGGGGGAATTAACATACTCTTAAACGAAGAAAGAATCAGTCAATAGTTTAAAAATTATAACAAATAAACATTTTTTTTCTTTTGTGCATAAAGCTTCAATAGCTTTTGATACAATGATAGCTTTTTTGTAGCATATTTAAGGTTATTCTTCATTCTATTACGATTGCGTGTTACTACATGAAAATTCAATGATTTGATGACAAGTTAATCACGTGTTTAATTTTTTTTATATTGTGCAATGTGCTATAACGTCTTTTTTCTCCAAAATAAATTATAATAATGTAATAATTCTAATAAAAAATACTATTGTGACAAAAAGACCTGTTTTTAAATGATATCGTCGGCAGCTAGTCTTTTTGAATCCAAACGAATTAAGGCCGCAACAAAAAATAATGCATATATTATTTTTGGATCCAAATGTGTTATTTTTTCTTCCAAAACACATGGGCATAACAATTCATTCTATAGTGAATCATTTCAAGCATACAAATTAGATGTAACAAAATAAAGCTGAGTGCGCCATTCGTTTTTGTGACCTAATTTCATTCTAAATGAATTCGCAACGGCCCTAGGCGATCGATACAGCCTCGCTGGACAGTGGTCACTTACTCCTATTCTGTCTGGAGAGAGAGGATTTCATCATCAATCTTGACACCTCATTGGCTACATCAAACTCAATCACATTTATAGATTGATAAAAAGGTTTCGGTCTCCTGGAAATCACTACTATTTTGAGAGAATTTATGTTATAGTATAAGACAAAAAAATGAACAATTATAAAAAAAGAAAGAGCTTTATATTAATTAAAAAATGCATAAACAGAGCTGAAAATTGACTTCATATTTTTCATCAAAACGTTTTATTTCACAATCACTATTTTAAAGAATTGAAAACAAATTTCTTTGAATTTTTGCACGCCTGGTATGTATCCAAAAACTACACTAATTTAACAATTTAATTATTAAGCTTTACTTTGTTTTGTTTTGTTTTTCTTATCAAAATACGTTTATTTAATTTTATTTTATAACCCATAGCTGAACAGTTGACCCAATTTTGAGTTTACGACTACCGATCTTAAACTCCAAAACTTGTAATTTTGAACGCAATCCAGAAGACAAGAGAGCTCTTGGATCAAGTTTTTGGCAAAATTTGCCTTCGTGGAGGACTTTTTGAAGGAAATAACCCTCATTTGCGTTACATGGGGAGGAAAACCACAAAAGAGGTACGATCCACTACTTCGCTAAGACCTACTAAGTACATTCGATATACGTGCTTGTAAAATCTGTGGAATCAAAAGTCCTGAGGTTTGTCGCTAAGCAGAACCATGGATCTGGTGAAAATTTCCTTCCCCTTCAGATCTACGTCTAAATTGAGGAAGAGGCCTCATGAATGAGTGTAGCTGCCATCTATCCTTACGGTGCTCTCTGGTCAAACGGAAGGTGCACATTCTGGACTTGATTTGCAAGGCCAATGGCTGGCGAGTTTAGCTTGTCCAAATGTCGTTAGAAACAACATCTTTGTTTAACCCTTTCAAGGAACAGCAAAATTCGATTTAAAATTTTAGTCAGACAGTGCATTTTAACTAAAGCGACATATTTCAGTTGTTTGTTGTTTAAAGAATAGTGCTTGAATAATGTTAAAACAATTAGTTTTAACACTATTCAAGCACTATGGTTTGCAACATTTGTGCAACATTGTAAGTGGTTTGCAACATTTGTTGATTTAGTGTTGCCAAACTAGCTACGCAAGACCGGAAAGGATTAAAATTCGTGTTTTAAAATCAAATGCGATGTTTTTATAATCTTTGAAAATTACATATTATTTAGCATTAGCTATAAGTTTTCGCAACGTAATTAGAAATTTAACACATGTTTATTTTATTTTTTTAAAATTTAACTGGTTATGAAAATGAGATTTTATTCATTTTTCTTCGTATTATATATGTTACTCGTATTAGAGGAGGAACTCATGATTATCTCTCAATTTATTCTTGAATTATATTCCCGAAAGCGTATTTATTTCATTTCAGTAAACTAGTTCAAAACTTTAATTAGAATTAATTGCGCAAATGTGTTAATTTACTCTTTTTAAATCAAACTTTGTTTAGTCTTTAACAAATATTTCTAGAATTACTACAATATTTCTCAAGTATAAGGTCAAGATAAATATATATATTTTTTAAAAAAAAAACTACTAGGATGTTGACTGCTTCCTTCACATAGCTGACAGAGTAGGTCAATGTAATATGCCTTGGGTTATTTCTTGTGTTTACAAGATTGGCGATGACGTCTTCGGCCGGGCAGATTCCGATAGTTTTGCGAAAGTGACGAAATACCGGGTCTTTTCTTAGAAATTCGGATACAAGTTCAAAAAACCGAAAACATTTTGCCCAATATTCTACAGCAATGTTTTCCTTGTTAGGTTTGATTAATTGTCCTTAAATTTTTCTTTGAACCTTAAGCTAAATCTATGTTGTTGTTTTTTTTTCTTTTCTTTTTTTTAATATTTATTATCATAGTGATTTCTCCAATGTTAAAAACAAGCAAAGCTACATTTTGCGCTTATCTTTATAATAGGAACTGAAGCTGGTCTTGCAAAATAGAGATTATCTGCAAAGCATTAATTTTTACGATAACAGGAGTATAAATAAAAAAGTTCTTCCAAGGCGAAAAATCATAAATAATTTTCAATTTTGTTTTATTTTTATTTTCTAATTCAGAATTAGTTCAGTGATTTAGTTTGATGCATTGGAATAAACATAAGCTAAGTAATATACAATAATTTGGGATTAAAAAATCGAACAAATTAGTGGTGATGGAATGTTGTGCTAGTTCTGTTATTATTCAAAGCGATAGCTTTTACAAAACTTTTTGATTATTACTTACACGCTGTAGGATATTTTTATTTATCAACTTTTTTTCTCTTTTTTAATGTTCATTTACTTGGCAAAACATTTTTTAATAAAATTTTAAGACATTTACATGTTTTTGGTAATTAGAAACTAATGCTATAGAACAGTGGTTTCCGAATAGTATTCCGTGGAACCCTTGTGTTCCGTTGCAGACTTATACGGGCTCTGTGTGTTTGAAATTTTTATAACCTGTGATGAGTTTTTAAACCTCAGATTATATTTAGATTCAACCTATAATTCATAGTTTGTTTCATCTTTCGCTTGCTTTTCTGAAATTATTTCAAGTTAAATGCCAAAGAAATAGAAATGCTATTTTTAAAAAGAAAATATAATATTTCTAGTAACAATATATTGAACAAATTATGAAAGGAACAAGCATTTATTAAATATTGCATTATTATTTCTCATAACACTTTTTAAATCAAAATAAAATATCTAATATCTTTAATAAAGAGATATGCTACCCTAATTATCATTTTCAAAGTTCGTTAAGTTATTTTAAGTTTTCATTTCTAATTAAACAATAATTCGGCTTATTTTATACATTTTCAGCTTATGTATATACACCAAAAATGAATTAATAAGTAGACTAAATATAGCACAAGGACTGCATTCAACTGTCGGACATAAAACATAATTTGAGATTATTAATAATAAAACGATTAAAAATCCTAATTCCTCTAATTAAATATTTAAAAGTACTAGTGGACTGCTCCCCCAGATCGCTAACGCTCGCCAACCCCCGAAAATTGCTACGCAATCTTATATGATTTGCCTCGCAAACCAAGATCGCTTCGTTCGCTACTAACTTAGGTACATTGCAAATGCACAAAATTCTAAGAATTCAAAACAATCATTCAAATCCATATAACAACTTTTTTTTTAAAAAAAATTACATCTTTTTAGTCAATACTAAGTCATTAAAATAAATTTGAATTCAAATAAATGACAATTTCTGGATCAAATAAATTCGTATTATAAATCAAAAATCGTCAAATAAATTCGTAATATATAAATTCGTGAAAAAAAGCGCTTTCGACAAAATACTAAAATAGAAATCTATCGACAAAGACAACTCACTTCTGCCTAGCTTAATAGTATGAGATTGCCGCAGCTGAATTGCTCTCTCTGGTTATTTCAATTTCCGTTTTTAAAAGCGCTATATGTTGAGCCACCTCAGCTAGATTTGGCATGTGACATTTTTAGCGGCAATCACTGGTCGATTTTCTAGCGTTGCCATTCGGGGAGTTGTAATGAGGCTTTTTTTTGCCGCCGTGTAAGAGAAATATATATATAGATTCTTTTACAAGTCATAGCCATCACAACTACCTTAGTTAACTTTATTTATAAAATCGGGGTTTCGCCGAAGAAAGGTTTATTATTTAGGGTTCCGTAGCCGAAAAAAAATTGGGAACCGCTGCTCTAAAGAACCTAGGGCTTGTTTGTATCCCGGTAACCTCTGAAAAAGAAGAAAAAAAATTGGTAGTAAAACCAGTTTATATTTAACTTATTTTATTTATCATAAATTATTAATTATTTTATTTATTATTAGTTTTATTTATTATTTTATTTATTATTAGTTTTATTTATTATTTTATTTATTATTAGTTTTATTTATTATTTTATTTAATTTATTTTAATTTTTATTTATTATTTTATTTAATTTATTTTATTTTATTTATTTTATTTTATTTTATTTTATTTTATTTTATTTTATTTTATTTTATTTTATTTTATTTTATTTTATTTTATTTTATTTTATTTATTTTAATTTTTATTTATTATTTTATTTAATTTATTTTATTTTATTTATTTTATTTTATTTATTTTATTTAATTTATTTTATTTTATTTATTATTAAAAAATAAAAATATCCCTGACTAGCTACATTTTATTTACAATTATAACAGATTTTTTCTTATCTAGAGTAAAATAAATAGTGATAAATAATATATAGTTAAAAATAATGAACACGTTCATTTTACTTTTAAAAATTTTAAGAATGAATGAGTTTTACTACCAGTTACGAGGTACTAACACAGTGCTGCTAACTTAGTAAGCTTTTTGGGAGAAAAATTTTTCTACTGGTAGCTAAGTTTATGTTTTAATGTACAGTTCTTTGTTTTGTAAATTTGATTTAAAGTAATTATCCACACAACTATTCATGTTAATGATTCAAAAGTTCATATGGAGCGCTACTTTATACCAGATCTCTCATGGTAAGGCTTTTAAAATGTTAGCAAATTTTCAAAAATTCTGGAAGCTTTAGCTTATAATTATTTACCACATTTTACAAAAAGAGTAGTAATTGGCAGCCCTGCAAATAGCTATTAGATAAAACGTTGCATAAATGTACCATCAGTTTCATACAATTTCAGACATGAACAAAATTTCAAAAACTAAAAAGAAGAAAATAATAAAATCAATGAGTATTCCCAACTCAAAATTCTATTTTGTTTTTCAAAGGTGATTCTCCCTAAGATTCTTTTTTCTGGTCCAACAAAAATAGAAAACTTCGTTCCTTTTTAGTTCACTAGAAAAACATACTTCTTAAAAAAAATATTCTTATTATTATTAAGTTTTTATTAAATCAGTTTCTGGTCTAGTGAAGAAGGAATTTTGCAATTAAAATTTGGACCACTTTCCCACTAGCTAGAGCTGTAAAATCCATACTGGAGCCACGCATCTCAAAACAAAGAAAATTCCATATATTTCGTAGCCGCTGCAAGTAGAATTTTTCATCGTCTTATAGTCAAATAAAATTTATCACGAATAATTTTCCGATTAACTATAGTGCTGAATTTCGCTTTCAGTTCAGTGTCTGATGCCAATACAAATGTCGATTGTTTCTTATATTTATCACCAATAGAAATTATGACCACTTTCTAATATGAAAAACTAACAAAAAGAAAACTCAATGTACGGAAATAAAATTTTAAAAAACCAAACTTTTCAAATAGTTTAAAAAGGAGAAAATAATTTTAAATTTGTCACAACTAAAAGGAAAAAAGTTATGTCCTATCATTAGGTATGACGAAAATAAAATTGCTCCCTACTTAGCAATCTGTTAAAAAACCATAGTTTTAAAAAAAAATTGTTTTATTTTACTTTTTTATTTACTTTATTTTTTTAGTTTTTAAAACCTACATTGTCTTTTACAAGTTTTGTCTTATCCAAACCAGTTTCATTCTATGTACTTAAATAAATATATCTGCAACTATGCAGATATTTTAAATCGGTTTAAGTTATAAAAGTTTTTTTTTTAAAAAAAAACTACTTTTTTCAGTTACATTCAATTCAAAAGGAATCATTCTAAATTCACGAAAACGATAAAATCGGAACAAGACTATTTTATCGATTGTAAAAAAGTAAACAGCTTATTTTAGGCTATCGAAAATTTATTCCAGACAATTCTACGTCTTTCCTTTTAGGGAGCATTACCCTGTCGAAGTTTAGTTTTATCTAATGGTAGCTGATTTACGACTTTAATCAAATACCCATCAAAACCAGACTGAACTACAATCGGCTTGTTGACTGTAATGTGATGCTACAAAAGTTGAATTCAATTCAACTGACCATAAAGAATGATACAAAATTTATATAGCCTTTTCTTCTATTGAATATTTTACAAATATTTAAGTACAGTAAAGTATTGCTCGGCATAGCACAAATATAATGGCTTTAACCTTTTGTATCCCGAGTACTTCAAACATGCGAATTAAAACAATGAAATCATTAAATATTTAAAGCATGCAACGCGATATTTACATAAAATATAAAATAAATTGGTTTTTAAAAATTATAAATTAGTATAAAAAGTTCAAAATGGTGACTTGTGATTTCGAATCAACAGATCTAATGAAGTGTTAGCCTACACAGAGTTACGAACAGGAGCATGTCTTAACTAGCACTAGCATGTCACTTAAACTAGTGCAAAAGCGCTTTGACCGTAGATCTCCTAAACCGTGAACTAGAGTGAAAACGTTATAAATGGACTGGGTTCAGTTCTTTTCAGCTAGATTTTAGATAAAGTGTGAAACGCTGAATCGTTTGAAGGTTAAATCACGATGCAAAAAAATAATAAAGCCATGATTTTAATCCATTTGTGCCATTAGTTGAAATACTTTATTATAATTATACTAATTTACTACTAATAATAAACTATATTTATTTTATTACTAATAAACTATACGGTAAACTACTACTAATTTACTAATAAACTATAAGAGTTTCCAAAAAAAATTGCTTTGTAACTTCAGAAATGCAGAGGAATTCAGTGCAGGTGGCGTATAACAAATAAGCCAGCTCACAGGAGAGTATTTAAAGTGAATGTAAAATCGTGCTAAAATGGATGCGTTCAGAATAGAACGAGCATTAGTTTGAATGCCAGAAGGTAAGCGTAATTCGATTGTTTATCATCAAATAAATGTTGTTCATGGCAAAAACCAGCTAAGGACAAACGAATGTGAACAAATGGTGTAAAAGTTTTCGTGAACGACTTACATCAATATCAAATTTGCCCAACACCCGAAACACCATGACTAACGACATCATTGTTGATGGTGATAAAATGATTATTTAACAATGATACCTGCAATGCACTCCTCCTGCATGAGACCTTATATGGATCATGACACTGGTATCGTTACTATTATCTAACGCTCTATACACTGCAAATCGAGCAAAACACAATAAAAAGAGCTAGTTGCAACTTGAATATTTTAGTGGAAAATGAAGTTTTACGGATAGTTTGTAAACCTTTCACATCATGACAAACCTGAGACCTCATTCGTTAATTAATGTGATAAGAATCTAATTAAAAAAATTCTCTCAGAAAAAGATTTAGTAAATATACTTATTTAGTGAAAGATTATAAAAATTAAATATAAATTTAAATTGAATATAATATGTACATTTAAATGGTGTTAAAGTGTTAAGCGAGTAGTTATTTTATTTATCAGGAAATACAAAAAATATCAACTAAGCATTCCAGCAATAGCCCGTTGTGGGCCAAGGGGTTTGTAGAGCTTAGAGCACCACAATTACGTAACCAACGTCAAGATTGTGGCGATGTGGTCAGCATTGTGCACCTACCGGTTTTACTTCCCAGACAAGTTGAATCGAATCCGACTTTGGCCAAGGAATCCGACATCCATCTTCACCTAAGTGGGTATCAAGCCGCCACTAGGATTGAACCCCAAACCGTCATAATTACAGTTTAGCTCTTTAACCACTAAACCACTGCTGCTTATTATTTTATTTTTACCGTGAGAAATGATTCAGGTAATCAAGAAAATCTTAATATTTCCTTTATGAGAATGCACTCAAGTTATAACAAAGTTTTGATTCTCTCTATGAGAAATAGTCAGTATTAATGCCATGCTATAAAACCATGGCAGTATCTGGTTGGGAATGACAAATTGCTACAATTCTTCAACAAGTTTTTCTATGCAAGGTTGCATCTAAAACTATTTATCAGGGAATATAAAAATTTTCACAGTGAGAAATTATTCAGGTTATCAGGAAAACATAAACATTTATTTTATGAAAATTTCCTGTAGTTATCACAAAATTGTGTATCCTTCTATGAGGCACACAGGGTGTTTTTAAAGTCCCGGACCCATTTTGATGTTTAATAAATCATAAAATAATAATGATAGATTAAAATTAATAACATAAATGGTTAGATAGACTCAAAAAGTTTCATGATCCTTGTCAATGAACTTTCACGTGTGCCCTCTTCTTCGAACGGAGAATATCAAGTCGATAGTCAATTTCACGCCAGGTAACGGCAAGCATATCGGCATCCACAGAGGCTATTGCCGTTGTAATTCTGACTTTTACGTCAGTAATGTTCGACACGCTCGAATAAAACATAACATAGAAAAGTACTACATAGAACAAACACATCAAAAGTAAACATAACATTGCAATAGTTGCCAAAAACAAAAGAGAGAAAAATGCAATTAATAAGCAGACGATATTTAGAAAATTACAGATATTTAGACTGGAAAATGAAATTATCTGAAATTGGGTATACTATAGCCTACGTCACAGATCGTGTTATTCCTACTAAATTTAACTAGTAAACAGCATTTTCTGCGAACCTGATTTCTAGCAACAAGTAAAAGCATCAAACGAAGTGTCTTGTTATAAGTCACTACTCGCCAGGTTGGAATTGTATTAGTCTAGTTCCTTTGGAAATAATTTATATTGTTGTTTTACCGAAGTTTATGAATTTAGTAAGCATATTTAAAACTCAGTTTATTAATTAAACTAAAAGGTAAATGTTATTCCTAGTAAGTGGAAGTAGTTGTGCTTTTTTCATATTATACCCAATTAACCACACGCGCAGACGATATTTACAAAAGTAAAGATATTCAAACCTGAAAAGGAAAATATATGAGTTATTCCATCAATAAATGCCATAAGCTTGTTTATATCTTCATTATTTTATGAGTTATTAAACATCAAAATGGATCCGGGAATTTATAAACACCCTGTATTATTCATGTCAGTATTTAAATTATGTTCTCTTGTTGGGATCCGATTGGAACAGTTTTTCAAGAACCTAATTTTATTCACTAAGTTTTTATCAATATATTTCAATCTTCGATTGCCACTTAATCTTTGTTAAATTGAAAAACAATAACACTGTAAGTAATTATCATTCCTAACAGAGTGAAAATAATATCATCTCTGATCACATACATTCCGCCAACAGTAAAATTTAGGTCGGCATTTCTGATGACGTCACATAAAATCGAGAAGCTTATTTTGTCATTGATTGGTTTCTGAACAATTGTTTTAGAAATTGAAATCAATATCTTCTTCATTTTCAAGTGTTCCTTAGTGACATCAGATGCATTCATTGTTAAATAAAGTACAATAAAAGTGTTATTTATAACAACACCAATAACGAATATAATGACAGAGGTCGAGTTGCTGATTCTGTTAAACAAGACGTCTAAAAGTATCGAATATGCATTAAAAAACCAAATAGTGCAAGTGATATACAATAACAATATACACCATTTTAAAGAATCTTCTATTTTACTCATCATTTCTTGAATCTTTGTAAAGTGTTTAATATGAGTTACCAAATATTTCGAAAAAAAATATTCCTTAAAAGCTAAGTTCTGTAGTGTTCGGTTGTACTGTAGAATGTAGGTTTTTACGAGGTAACTTAAATTGCAAAACAGAGCAAGAATAAGAATATTTGTCGCCATTGTATTTGCGTAAGTTATAACAATGCTTAAATCAAACGATAATTTCGTCATCGTATTATTTTCGTTTAGAACGAAAGTAAATATTTGCAAATGAAATGTATTAGGCAATCGGAGCAAGAATATGATGGATAATGCCATGACACTTATGAAAAAGAAGGAAACATTTATTTGGTAGAGTAAAACAAAACTTGGTGTTAGAGGAATGTTGCTCGTAAGTTTAATGGCCATGTTTATAGCACTTTCAATACTTTTCCTTTTAATAACTAAGAGTATAGTATTTAGAAGTCCGAAAATATTAAACAATGTATACGTCATTGTCACTTGGAAAGTTGGCCAAAAAAGACTGACATACAATATGCTGATAGGATATACAATAAATTTTAAGACATTGATTGTGTAAACAATACAGAACAGTAAATATCGATTAAAAAACTTCTTTATTGTGCTTGGTTTTAAAGGTAATCCTAAAATGACAGCTAAAAGTAAAGAGGAATTAAGCAACATTTTTCCATTAATTGGTGCCATTGCGGATATTATATAAAACTTATTATTAACGTTATATTACATCACAAGGCAACACATTTTGCGTTTGCACACCTTAATAACACGGCAATTTAAAGCACAACTTATTGTTAAACTTTAATTAATGCCAAAATATTTAATTTTTATAACGCTTGCTTTTGAAAAACAATCTGATCATAGTTGGATTATAATATTCTTCAACCATACACAAATTATTTCTGTTTTAAGAATTATTTTTGATATTGAGCCAACAACCAATCGGGTATTAACGGATAAAATTTTATAGATATTTTGTAGCTCGCGTATTCCCGCTAAAACCTATTTTTCTTATAATGTTTGAATAAATTCATTTCAAATCAATAAGTCTTTCTTCAGAAAATGATCTAAAGTCGTTTTTAAAAATTATTTTTTATGTTACCATACTAACCGTTTGTTTTTTTTTATCTCGTCCTTTGTGTGGTCTTTGAGTTTTTCTAATAGCCACTTTACGTCTAATAGGCCGTTTAAATCTATTAGCCAGATTACATCGTTTTTGAATTATTACGTAGAAATCAACATAATTTCTTATGGATTTTTTTCTATTTCTTTCACTTATATATTAAATCAAAAATCATTGAAATGAAGAAAAAAAATCTTACACACGTAGGTAATAATTACTTTCAATATATCAGGTAGGTAAAAGAATTCATATTCATTATTACTCTTTAATTTTAAATTACTTAATTATTACTCAACTGTTTCAACTAATTCTTATTCAGCTGTCGTTCTTTAAAAATGGTAAATATTTACCTAAAATATATGTAGTAAAAGAAAGAAATATTATCCTGTTTTATAGCGCATGCATCTAGGGTAGTATTTTTGAAGCGTCAAAAAGCAGTCAAAAAGTGTCAAAAACTGTCATAAACTGTCGAAATACGTAAAAAAAACTGTCAAAAACCTGAGACAAGTTTCTTTTTTGACATTCTAGACATTTTATTAGGTACTAAATCATGCACAACATGTGAATTATACATTACTATTATTAAGTACAGTCGTTCTTCAAAAATGGTAATTATTTACCTAAAATATATGTAATGGAAGAAAGAAATATTATCCTATTTTATAGCGTACGCACCTAGTATTTTTGAAGCGTCAAAAAGCTGTCAAAAAGTGTCAAAAACTATCATAAACTGTCGAAATCAGTAAAAAACTGTCAAAAACCTGGAGAAAATTCCTTTTTTGACATTGGAGACATTTTATTAGGTACTAAATCATGCACAATACTTGAAATATACATTTCTATTATTATGATTCATATTATGAATCGCATATAAAAAATGTTGCCCAATTTTTTAAAACTATTAATTGGTTTTTCTAATGGTAATCTTAATACTTTACGACCCATTATTAAAGCTATTCGGTTTATATTGTAGGTAATTACTATGAGCTGTTAATCATTATTAATCTAAATACTGATTTTATTACTTTTATGTTACAATTTAGGCATATTTTTTAAATTAAGTAAAATTAAAGTGTTCTCCAATAATTGTCTAATCTCAACATGTAATTTTTTTTTTATTGATTCTCAATATTTTTTGTTATTAATTATATTTAGGAGAGCAGAATATATCCGACTGCGTTAACAAGGCTTTGGAGGAAATTCAGGCAACAATGGAGAAATTTTTGGACAGAAAAAATTTCAAAAAAAATTTTTTTAACTAATGTGTCGTTGTGCAAAACTATTTCTTGTTAAAAAAAACATAGCCAGTTTGTGCATTTATTAGTTTGAATTCCTTAAGTTAATAAGTAGGACCTTAAATTTAATTTCATAAATTATTACTATTCCAATATATTTTGATTTCTATTATTTTATAACACATATGCTCCTTTATTCAAGAATTGTGAAAGATCAAATGAATTTTTTTCTTATATAAACTTTTTTTCCAAAAATATTTTGAGAAAATCATTAAGTTATTGCGCTGAAAAAAAAAGCTAACATTTTTGGGGAAATTTTTATCTAAAAAGAAACATTGTTCAAAGTGAATATTAGGCTCTGAGAATTTTCTGCACTCCTGCTTATATGTGCATACATATGTACACTGATTAGTGAACAAAGTTATAAAAAATATGAATGTTTTTTTTAAATGAGTTAATAATTTTTCAATCGATTCAAGGATTTAATTAAAATACTATTAATATGTAATACAGTTAATAGAATAAATTTCCTAGTTACATATTATGTTATTTTATTATAATAGCTTTAATACGTCTACATTTTAGATTATGCAGCTCAACATCAATCAAAAAAATAGTTTCTGATTTTAATCTTATTCATAGAAAACTGAAAATAAAACTTATTATACAGAATGCTCCCAAACTTTTTTTTAGTATATCATGTTTTAGAGATAGGAGAAGTTAAAATGGGAGTAAATGAAAATTGATTTTATCTATAATGAATTAGATGATTGTTGAGTGTTTTTTTATTGTGTTGATTGTTTTTGTATTTTCATTTTCAATAATTCTAGAAATTAACAGATGAAGAATTTCAATTTAACACATTTTTATCCATAAGTATTTAATATTTTTTATACCAAAGTTTGGGATTTTTTGACAATAATTGTCAAAGGAAAACGAGAGTGTAATATCCAGACAATTCAAGAATATAATTGATTGATCACTTGTAATTTCATATGCATGTTTATTTATAAATACTTCTTAATTATCAAAGCTAAAAATTATCCCTACACTAAAATTTTGGGTTTTTGTCAAAAACTATGACAAAAAGGTTTTTTTTGACATGACGGGGGAAGCCGCGGTTAAAACCGGATAAAACCGTCAATCGACAAAAACTTGCTGTCTTGCTAACCCAGCACGCCCCACCAAAATCCCCTCTCACCCGAAGATTTTTTCAGAGATTTTGTTGGGATCCAATTGTGTGAACCCAAATTAATTTCTTGCTATATTTTCCAAATCAATTTGGCTATATCGCCCGCCAAACACTCTGCAGTTTTGAGGGTTCGAATCCCGTGGTAACCCTGGATGCAATTTTGTGTTGTCTTTCTTTTAATTGTGCTATCTGTTCTCCTACTTGGCTAGGGCTTATAAGCCGTACTTAAGTAATTGAGCACATAAGCCTGCTTATGTATGTGTACAAATAAATTTTAAAAAATTAAAAATTTCGAATGGTAAATACGATTTTCTTAATATTGCATTGTCCGTTAAACCTTTAATACTGAGCTTGCTCGATTTTATTTTATTTTATAACCTTCATTGAACAGCCGACCCAATTTTGGGTTTACACCTAATGCGCAACTCCATATCTTAGTAATTCCGAACCCAATTCAGAAGACAAGGGAACTCATGGATCAAGTATTGGGAGAAATTTGCCTTTGTAGAGGACTTTTCAATGGAACTAACCCGCCTTTGCGTCACATGGAGAGGTAAACCTCCCACATTTAGCCTAACGGCAAGGGGACCGTCTACCGCAACGTCTACCACTGAGAATATTTTGCGTCAACACTGTGGTCGGGGCAAGCCGGATGCTGAATTCGTATCGGACCAGCCATCGTTGGGATTCGAATCTAGTTCACCTCATTGGAAGGCGAATACTCTATCCCCATAGCCATTACGGATAACTCAATGCATAAAAAGTGGTAGGGGAGAGCAGAGTAAGACCAAGTATAGTTTGTCTATAGAAAGAATTCCACTAGCCACAAAGTCAAAGACCGTCTGCTGCTATGGAAACAAGAAATAGCACGTTTCAAAGAAGAAAGCTTCTATTTCCCCTGATTCCCTTTCTCTCGATGACCTGAGTCAAAACCTGTCCTAAATATTGACATAGCACCCTTACTTGAAATAGTTGAACCTCGTAACCATAGTCCAGACGAATGGTGAAGGGAGTCCTTCCTAAAACAGATTACAGCTAATTTTCAATCCAAGACTCATTCTCTTTTTTGGAGATTTTCCTCTCAGCTATAGTTGTTCGCAATAATAAGGCAAGCTTTTACTTCTTTTAAAATTTGTTACCTGAACTAAAAAAAAGACAAGAATCAAATTTTTTTCATTTAAGAAAATGCCAAGCAGGAGAATGGGTCGTTAAAGACGTTGATTTGGAAAATCACAACCGGGTACCTCGATCGTATGGAATTAGTTCTGTTTTCTAGTGAACCAACTCAAAATTACGCTTCACCAGTCAAGAAGAGGGACCTACCGTACTTCGTGTTGTTCATTAATTCACAGCGTCTGTATAAAGACGTCTGTGTAAAGGCCATCAATCTTCGTCCAAGATCTTGGACGAAGATTGGTGGAAACTTGTTTTGCTTTGAGCTTGGATCGTGTAAACGATCATCCAAGTACTTGATCCAAGTCCTTGGACGATTGTAGAGCATGTTCGACTTTCCATCCAAGTTCTTCCTCCCTTAACCAATCAGTTTCTTAAGTTTTGTGAAGTCAACAAGCAGGCATCAGATTGCGTCATTTTGTTGTCTGTTTTCGTATATTTTAGTCAAAATAAGTCAATTTGTTATGGTCCATTTGTGTTATTATGATTTTATTTGAATTTATTCAGTAATTTGAAAGTCATGTAAGTATGATTTTATAATGTTGAATATGAGCAATGAGCATGCGCAAGTTTTTCTTCCGACCAATCAGTGACATTCAAGAACTTGGATAGTGTCGACGAATCATCTAATTTCTTGGACAGAGAAATTCTTCCAATTTCTCGGATTCAAGAACTTGGACCGTGTAAACAGGCCTTAAATAAATTTGTTTTACTATGTCAACTCTCTAATGTTCTCCTGTTTTTAAGCTATCCATGTTTATTGGTACTCATTATTTTTAGCTCTGCTTATTAAACCATTTAGTAAAGAGTCATATCCTAATAAACAATAGCGATTTTGTCCAATAGTAGTACTGCTCTGTTTCGTTTCGTTAACCTCTGCTCACGAGATAATGCCGGATATCCTCTTAATGTGTGTCTATGCTGGGCCCACGAAAGCTGCAGTGCAGCGTAGGAAGAAGACAACTGCATCCAAGGCTGACCAAAGGTTTTGCCGCAGCCGTGACAAAATTTATTTCAGACCCCTTCTTCAAATCACAGAAAGTCTTATCTTCATGTTTTGCAGAATTTTTAAGAACCCTTATACAAAACTGCAATTTTTTATATAGATATAAAAAACTTATCTGCAATTTTATGAAGAAAAACCACGAATTAATAGGCATTATATTCTTTGCCAGGAATTTCCTCAACAGACCAGCGTCCCAGGAATTCTCTCGATATATACTATAAATTTATGAATAGTTTTGAAAAACTAATTCCAGAAAGTAATCCCTGATCATTATTAAAATAAATAAAATAAAATTAGTTGTAATAATTATTTTGAAATAATATTTCGGAAAGGAATTTTATACAAACTACTACACTGTAAAAAATTCCAGATCAAATTACGGTACAAAGTACCGGCAGTTTGGGTAAATCATCCGCACAATCCATTTTACCATAAAATTCATTTTTACCGTTAAGTACTATACCTTAAATTTAGCAGTAATATTTTTTTAGAGTGATTCTGAGATTTTACGATAATTATTACTGCAAAAATTACATTATATCAGATTTTTTGTTCCGTAACATATTCCGGTAAAAATGGATAATACGGTAAAAAGTACCGGTACCCTGTGCGCCGGTATTTTTTATCATAATTTGATCTGGAATTTTTTTACTGTGTATTTGTTTTGATGAAACTAATTCTAGAGGCATAGCTAAACAAAATGCAATAATAATAATAATAACATTAAGAATCCAAACTTACTTTTAACCACTTTTCTGGCTAAACTATAGGTACTTTATTTTTCAGTTTGTGGTTAGCCCCCAAATTTTGAGAGTCAAAAATTTAAATCCGTTACAAAACAGCTTTGCCTTTCAGAATAAACATATTTGTTTGTCAGATTTTATAACTTAGTTTACAGGTAACTTTAAATAATTAACATGTTTAAAACCTACACTTTGAATCATTAAAATTTAAGTAGTGATACTTATTCAAAAAAGTGAGAAACATTTCCATTAATAAAGGCACAATAAAAATAAATTTGAAATTTTACACGGATAATATTCCTTTTTAGAGAGCAATTGAGAAGCATTTTCATTATTCTTGAAAATACAGGCACAACAGTTTCAATAATGAAATGTGAGTAATTCCACAGCTTATATTATTTTTAAGAATGCAGGTAAACTAAAAAGAATTTTATGCCAACAATATCACGTTTGAGAGCAAATGTGAAACATTTTCATAATTTCCTTAATTTTTACGAACGTAAGTACATCAAAATTGAATTTCAAATAAAAATATTTTTCAAATGTAATGCTTGAAAACAATTATAAAAATAATTTCCTTGTTTTTAAGAATTTAGATAGAATAGCACATAATTTAAATTCTATTTAAATAATATCACTTCAAAAAGCAAATGTTATATATTTTTATGACTTACATTATTTATTAAACTACGGGTACAACCGATCTTAGTTTCAAATTGTACTTAAACAAGAATATTTTTCTCAAATGCAAATAAAAAAGGAAATAAGGATAATTTTTATTATTCGTATTGTTTTAAAGCAGTGTTTCCCAAAGTGTGGTACGCGTGCCCCCTGGGGTACGGGAACAGTTTAGCGGGGTACGCTTTCTTAGGCGAAATATCTTGCAACAAACGAAAATTTCAAAAAATTTTATTTAAAAACAAAGCTAGCCATGAAAATTTACGATTAGGTATTTTTCTATTGGCTATTTTTTGCAGAGTTAACAGTTAATAATTAGTGGTGTCAACAGTCAGTTGTGATTTTCTACTTTTGTGCACCTTTTTCACAGTAAAAAAATACATTCATTTTTTTATTAGTGGTACACAGCGTTACGAAAATTTAGAAAGGGTACACAAAAGTCATAAGTTTGGGAAACACTGTTTTAAAGAATACTGTCTCGAGAAGTAACACTAAACAAATAAAAGTTTATTGCAGGAGAACAATTTAATAATAAGAAGAAAAATAAGAATCAAGTTGATTATCTGTACTATTTTAAAGAATAAGTGTAAAATTTAATTTAATATCATATCTTTACTCAATCAGTATTTAGTGGAGCTTATTACATTATTTACTAAGCATTTTTGTTTGCAAACCCAAAAATAAAAAAATCAAGCAAGTTGTTAGATGTTCCATAAAATCGTCACATAAGCTGTTTAAAAAAAAAAACGATGAACATTTTCCCCCGCTCGGGGACAAAATCCCCCGTTGTGGCCTCTATTCTAGAAAAATACAAGTAGAGGCAACGCTTAAAAAAGGGTATAACAGCGTGCTTGACTATTTTCATAATTTTTAAATTTATTGTTGTTCTTTTGCCAAAAATTGGAAAACATTAAGTTTACGTTCATGGATGAGAGATATCACTTTTTAAAATTACGGTAAGACTTTATTATTACGGTTATTACTTTGAAAAAAATGTATTAAGTTTAGAATATAGTATGCTTGTTTGTATATTCAAATAGAAAAGCAGATGAAGAAGCCACAACATTTTTTTATTGATTGTATGCATTTTCGTTGTCAGAAAGTTTTGTTACTATAAAAAATAGGCCAAAAATATATAAATGATGTTAGCTATAGTCACATTAACTATTTATCATCAGGCTATTTTATATATTTTTGGATTCTAAGTAGCAAAAATGTGTTTCAGTTAGCATATGTTAATATTTTGTATAGTTGCATTTTATTTTTAAAATACAACGATATCATTTATAATTTAAAATATCTAGCTACATTATAGGCATCTTACAATAATAATTAAATATAATTATTTTCGTCATTTTTTTTATTTGAACATTTTACATTTTCTCTATTTTGATTTTTACAATATACAAATAAAAAAGGAAAAAAAACTAGCATCAATATAAATATTTTTTATTGTGCAATTTATAGTATTTCTTAAATGAAAATAAATATTCACATTTAATTCAAAAAACCACATTTCATTTTGTAAAGTGTTTGTTAATCTATTAAAATCATATTTTATTTAACGGATTTTCTGTAAGATTTTAATTTTGCATTTAAATTGGTAGAAAAATGAATGCCTTTTCTTTTTAATTCTTGGATTTATAAATTTAATTTGAAATAATTTTGGCCACCTTTATAAAATAAACTGCTGTCTAAATTATGCTTGATTCTTTTCCGGTTGTTGTTGCAAGCTGTATTGTTGCACTTATGCATGTGTAACAATAAATAAACAAATACGTTTAATAATAATGAAATAATAACTAAATACTCTTGACAGCAAACAATAATAAATAATACTTCTCAAACAATTGAGAAAAGTTTAATTTGACCTATACGTAACAAGCCTCGTAATCTCTTAAAAAGTAATTTGAAACTTAAAAACAATTTTTATATAAAGAGAATAAACATTACTTTGCATTAGGGTTTCTTTTTCGAAATTTAAAATTCAAATTTCAGGGTGTTCAGTTGGGATTCACTTTCACGAGGTTCTGTTGTCTAGGGATTGTCATAGTCAGGGCCTGATTATCACCTAGGCCCGCTAGGCACGGGCCTAGGGCCCATACATTCTGGGGGGCCCCAAAAATTCCACAATACTACTATTTTTTAAAAAAATACTGAGAAAAAAACCCATTTTTTTCCTTCAAAAATTGAATTTTTATAGTTTCCAATTTTTTTTAATATTGTGATAAACCAAACTTGTGTAAGGATTGCACTAATCAAATTCGAAAGTGCAACTGAATTTCAATTGGAGCAATTTTAACTCCAACGGCTTAAACGAATGCAACGAGAATGCATATTCACAGTCTCCTACAAATGATAAGTGTCAAAAAGAGCTAAAAGCTTATTCTTATCAAATGTGTAAAGCTGTAGTGCTGTAGTTGGGTAGCAACAATCTTTCATCACGTTTCTTGTACTACAATATTAAAATTTTGATTTTCTAGATAGCTTCGAAATGATGAAACCAAATTATCAATCTGGTTATGCAAAAAGAAAAAAAAAAGCTTTAAATGATGAAGCCAACAAAAAAATGAGAAATTCATTATCGAAATATTTTTCTGTTGATAGAGTAGAGCCATCTGTTTCAGATGAAGCTGCTATCGTTGAGAGTTCATCTCGTGAGGAAGAAGTTGTTGAAGATGAAACTATTGAGTTTACAACTTCTGAAGAAAACGTTGAAAATTCCCTCCAATTGAATGGTGATAAAAAAAATAGTGCACTTAATCAGGAAGTTAGTTCTAATTTTCCCTCTGATGATCCTGCCTTCTGGGATATTGATAAATATGAAGAACTGAGAGAGTTCTTTTCTAAAAATAAACCGAATCAAAATATGGATTTAATTAACAAATCTATGAGAAAAATTGGTTTAAAGGAAAGAAAGTTATCCAGACAACATTTTTACAGAAAGAAACAAAACAGTGAATCAGTTTCTAGAGATTGGCTGATATTTTCATCCTGTAAAAATGCTTTATTTTGCTTTGTATGCAAATTGTTCAGTAAATCTGAACAAGCGCTATGTATCCAAGGATTTTCTGACTGGAAAAATGTGTCACAAAGATTGAAGGAGCACGAGTGTTCAAAAATCCACAGAGATGCTGTTTGTGTTTATTCAGGCAGACTGAGGGTTTCTTCTCGTCTAGATAATTTGCTGGTACAGGAGTATCAGTCTGAATGTAAATACTGGCAGGAAGTATTACGAAGAAATGTGGCCGTAATAAAAAAATTATGCGAACGAGGTCTGCCATTGTTTGGCTCTGACGAAACAATTAATTCAGTACATAATGGAAACTTTTTAGGATGCTGGGAGCTTCTAAGTTGCTTCGATCCCTTTAGTGCTGCTCATCTGGAAAATCACGGTAATGCTGGTAAAGGCAAAGTTAATTACCTATCATCGACTATTATAACAGAACTTGTATCTTTAATGGCTGGCTGTGTAAAGGACAAAATTATTGAAGATATCAGATCTGCTAAATATTATGGCTTGATAGTTGACTCAACGCCTGATATTTCACATATTGATCAATTATCAATAGTTATGCGCTATGTTAATAAAAATGGTAAGCCGTTGGAGCGGTTAATTGACTGTCAGTCAATTCACAGCCACTCTTCTTCTAGTTTATGTGATTCAATTTTACAGTTATTAGATTCCTGTAACATTGATATTACCAATTGTAGGGGACAGTCGTACGATAATGCCAGCAACATGGCAGGCAAATATTCAGGGTTGCAAGCACGAATAAGAAATGAAAATTCTTTAGCTAAATTTGTGCCCTGTGCAGCACATTCATTGAATTTAGTTGTTTCAGTGGCAGTAGAGTCTTGTACAAAAGTTATTTCATTTTTTAACTTAGTTCAAAAGTTGTTCAATTTTTTTTCATTATCAACTCATAGATGGGGTGTGTTAACTTCCAAACTAAAAAGTGTCCCTGGTGAAACTTTTACCCTAAAATCTTTGTCTGGGACGAGATGGAGTGCTTGTGCTGAAGCAACAAAAGCATTAAGAAAAGGCTTGGAACAAGTTAAAGAAGCTTTGAAAAGCATATCTTCGGACAATGAAGAGAAAACTATTGCTCGTCATGAAGCAAGTTCTTTACTTGTAAAATTGGAAAAACTGGAGACTGCAATTTTAATAGTTGTGTGGGATACAATTTTGCAAAGAACTGATAAGGCAAATAAAACTTTGCAAGCACCAAACTGTTCACTTGCTGTGATTGTACCCTTGTATGATTCATTGTTTAATTTTATTGCAGCCATGCGAAATAACTTCAGTAAGTATGAATCTGAAGCAAAGCAACTTGTTGGAGATAATGTAACTTATAGTATGTCGAGGGAGAGAAAAATGACAAAAAGCAAAATGCTGGATGAAACGGCTAGTGAAGAAGTCATATTTAACAGCTGTGACACTTTTGTTTATAATTGCTTCAATGTACTTTGTGACTCTTTGTTAACAGAGTTAACTAAACGAAAGGATGCCTACATAATTTTAGATAACAAATTTTCTTTTTTATATAAAATTTATGAGGAAAGTGCTGAGCAAGAATTAGTTCAAGCTGCTCAAATGTTACAAGAAGAGTATTCCGTTGACCTAGACAGTGATTTTCCAGACGAATTCATTCAATTCAAGAGCATGTTACCTGAAGTTAGTGAACCTAAAGATCAATTACAAACTTTGAAAAACTTAAATATTGTGCACACTTTTCCCAATGTGGACACATTTCTCAGAATTTTTTTAAGTATGCCTATTTCGAATTCATCCAGTGAACGTGTTTTTTCTGCTTTAAAAAGAATCAAAACTTATTTAAGGTCTAATTTAAAGCAAGAAAATCTGAATAGCCTACTATTATTATCAGTTGAATCAGATATTACCACAGAACTAGATTTTGAAAATATCATAAGATTATTTGCTGAAAAAAAGTGTAGAAAAAAGCCTTTTTAAAAAAGTCCATTAAATTGAATATCTTTATAGTATGTATAATTATGTTTTAAGGAGTATAACTCTTCCATTGAATTTTAATTTTTAAAATGAAATGTGTTTTTCATATTTTAAAAGTAGATATAAATTTTGCAGTTGAGTGTTTTGCATTTGTTGAAATGTGTTTTCTAATAAAAATCATGATTAATATCTTTAACTTCATAGATTTTGAACTTATCTTTAAATCTAAAGAAAAGTGGGCTTTGTGTTTGTTTAATTATTGAATAATTACAGCTTAATAATAAAGCAAAAGTACAGGTTTTTGTTTGTGTATAAAGCAAGACTACAGTGGTTTTTGTTTGTGGTCAACAAATGTCTTTGACTATTTTTATTTGAACATAGCATTGTTTTGTTTATTTCATATTCTGCTTTTATATTTATTTAGTAATAATTAAGATCAAATTTTGAAGCAGAAAAAAACCTATTATGTTACAAGCTGAATTAGATATTATTGCAGAACAGGATTTTGAAATTCTCACAAAATCATTTGCTGAAAAAAGTATACAAAAAGGAAAAACCTTTTTAAAAAGTCCATTATATTGAACACTTGAAGAATGTATCAACATTTTGAATATAACTCTTTCATTGAAAATAAATTTTCTTTTAAAAGTGATATATCTAAATAAATTACTATTTAAGTGTGTTATAAATTTTCTATGGGTTGCTATAATTTTGGCTCATGTTGGATATTTTTACTGTGTTGAAATGTATTTTTTAATAAAAATAATTAATAACCTTAATATTGTAACACACGTGCTGAACTTATCGTGAAATCTAATGAAAAGTTGGATAGCTTTGTGTTGATTTAAGTACTCAATAAAAGAAATTATTGCAGCATAGGATAAAAAATAATTCCGCTGATCAGTAACTTACAGCAAAAATCACTGATTTCCATTGTTTGTGGTCACCAAACTATTTTTATTTTGATAAAACATTTTTTTTATATTTTGCTTTAATATATAGATGCATAAACTTTATCTTAGACAAATAATCTTCAATTGTACGCTTTTAAAATTTTTTCCATTGTTTCTCTTGAATCATGCAGTTCAGTAGATTCTTTTTTATTGTTAGACTACTTTTCAGAAATTTAATTTCAAAATATTTTATAAGGGGCCCGGGAAACTTGGTGGGCCTTGGGCCCGAATTTGTCTTGATCGGTCCCTGGTCATAGTGGAAGTTACCATATCATAAAAGCAGCACAAATTCACCGGCTTTAGTAACAACTTAAATGCTATCACCCCAATTCATGACATAATTCATTATGTGTATTTGAGTTATCAAATTATTGTGAAATTTTTTATTGTATTTTATAACTGGCGTTGAACAGTCGACCCAATTCTGAATTTATGACTATCAATGTTTAACTCCGTAGCCTTGTAATTTTGAAAACAACCCAGAAAACAAGGAAACTCCAGGATAAAGCATTGGGACAAACTAGCTTTCGTGCGGGACTTTTTATCATGGAACTAGTCAGTATTTGCGTTACATAGAGAGGAAAACCAATCAAACATAACACGATTAGCCCAACGGCAAGAGGCCTCTAACCCACGATCTGTCAATCGCTGAAGATATTTTACGTCACCACTGTGGTCAGTGCGAGCCGAGAGTGACATTCGTGTCAACCAGCCACCGTTGTGATTCGAACCTGCGTCACCTCATTCGGTCAGGAATATTTGCTGTTAGCTTATTTTTAAACATATGAAATACATTTTATGACAAAAAAAATTGAATCATTATAACATTTCAGAAAATCCACTGAACGCCCTGAAACTATAACAAAAACTTCGAAAATTAAAATAATAATAGTTAAAAAAATAAAATAATAATTTTATCGGAATAATACTACCACTTTTTAAGTTATCCTAAGTGCTTACGAACTCAAACTTAGAATTTAGTTTTGGTGGTAGTGGTGGTTTTAAGCTTTTAAACTGCATTTCTTCCGCTTATAAATTTCACTCAATGAAATATTTATTAGCTTTCTCTTTTATAAGACTATTTAATTAGTAATAAAAAAAAATTAGCTAACTTTGTAAAATTCCTCCTTGTAAGTTTTAATTAAAAAACAAAAAAGTTGTTCTGGAATCAAATCCTATTGCTTAACTCAAATTTACGTTCTCATCTGAAGTATGTTTAGATACGAGAATAAATATTTATAAAAACAGCAACAGCAGTTAATCAAAGATAATATGTGTTATCTAGATGTGAAAGAAGAGACCTCACAAGTTTGATTATGTAGTGTGAATGTTATCTTAACACATGCTCTTAGAAAAAAGAAAGAAAGAAAAACTCATATTTGAAATCATCAATTTACAACAGTCACGTGTTCTTCTTCATTCACCTCGTCCCAGATTTAATTTGTTCTTATAAACGACATAGTTTTTATCAATTTAACCCATTTGTGCCCGCCATCCTTTTAAAAAGGACAGCTCCTGCTTTCAAAAAAGTAAAATTTGGTGGCGCTAGTGTTTCATTGTGGAATTTATATTACATGAACAAGATTGTTATATAGTTCGTTCACCCGTAGTTGGCACTTGGCTTCATCTCCTCGGACGCTGAGTTCATTTCAGTGCAAGAGTAAGAGGAGAAACATCTCCGCGCTTGAAATTGAGACAACCCTTAATGCGTATCAAACGCAAACAGTGAATTCTATTGCAACATTCGTTACTCTAGCTAGTTAAATAAATTTTTAATTTAGAAAACTGCTGTTTTCACAGCAAAATGTCTCAAAAAGGACAAACTATTCACTCGAAAGAGGGAAATATCATCAAATTTATGAAATATTTAATGATAAAAAATTGCACATGAAGAATTGCTGAATAAATATTTTTATCCTACGATAGCCAAATAGCTACTTAGTTCAGGATTGTTCACATCCTTCTCCCAAAAGTAGCAAAATAATATCGTCGGATATCACGTGATATAGGCGGAGCCAAGGGCCAACTCCTGATGTACGAACTATACCTACCATAACATACAAATAATAAAAATGTTTACGTTTAAATATGAAGTATAGAGATCGCGGCGTCTTAGTTAATAGAAAATAGCGTTTTATTTAAGAAATTGTGACTTTTTTTTTTGCTTTTTGCAAATTTTTAAATGAAATGAAATATTACGAGGGTCGCTATTTATATTTCTGGCCTAATAATGAAAAAACAAATATGTAGGATCGAAATTGGTTTTATTGTTTTTCAAAATATTCTCCATGATGATCAATACACTTTTGCATGCGTTTGAACCAATTTTCAAAGCACTTTTTCCAGTCCGATTGAGGTAAGTCCAAAACATGCGTTTTGAGTGCATAAACCGCTTCTTCGGGGGTCGAAAATCGTTGTCCACGTAATTTATTTTTGATGTGTGGGAATAAGAAGAAGTCATTGGGTGCCAAATCAGGGCTGTACGGTGGATGACCCGTCAGTTCGATCTTTCGCTCTGTCAGAAATGCCTTTGTTTGAGTCGATGTGTGAGAGCTCGCATTGTCATGATGAAGAATGATTCGCTTGTTCTTCTGCTTTTTTCGAATTTCTCCGATGACTTCTGGCAAACAAATGGTCGTGTACCATTCAGAATTGACCGTCCTGCGTTGCTCTAACGCCACTGTTGCCACATGACCGTTAATGCCAAAGTAACAGGCAATCATTTGTTTCGATGTGCTTCTTCTTCGAACAACTTTTGTTGGTTTTGCCTCGTCTTGGAAGACCCATACAGTTGATTGCTGTTTTGTTTCCGGCTCATATGCATAGATCCATGATTCGTCACCTGTGTAGATGTTATACACAGCCTTTGATGTACCTTGAACGTATTTTTCCAACATTTCCTTGCACCAATCGACACGAGCCTTTTTTTTTGAGCATTTGTCAAATTATGCAGGATCCAACGCGAACAATTTTTTTTTTACGCTCAAATGTTCATGCAATATTTTATTGATGCTAGTCATACTAATGTCCAAAGACGCCTCTATCTCACGGCATGTCACATGACGATCTTGCTTTATCAGTTCACGCACAGCATCGATCTTTTCTGGCACAACAACGGATTTTGGACGACCTGCACGGGATTCGTCTTGGATCGAACATCGACCACGATTAAATTCGTTATACCAATTTTTTACCGTGCTGTAGGATGGCGCTTTATTGCTGAATAAAGAATTAAGTTCATCAAAGCACTCTTGTCTTGACAATCCACGTCGAAAGTTATGAAAAATAATGGCACGAAAATGTTCACGATTCAATTCCATTTTTTGAAAGAGAAGAACTTTTCAATTTACTGTCAACAACACTAATGAAGCTATAATGGTAAATCGTCTGCTGAATTTATGTTTAAAAATATCAAACTTTCGATTAAAATCGTCTGCGGTCGCCTAGCAACACTTATTGTTGCCAAGGCCAGAAATATAAATAGCAACCCTCGTACTAGCAGGCAGATTTTAACTGATTATGTTTAGTTCTACAATTGCGAACAGTGTACTTATTAAATTAAATTGAAAACTTAAATACTTTATTTACCTTAGAAGTAAATGTAAATAGGTTACAACTTCTTAATTTTTTAAAGAATTCTGCGGTCACTAAGAGATGCCAACTTGCTCTACTTTGAGGGCTAAATTTTTTTACTGGGAGCAAAGTTTAAGTTTTAATGTGTGGTAAATCGATTAACAAATTTAGTTTAACCTTTTGACTGCTATAAGCACATACATGCATCTAGCGAAAACCATCCGTATGCCCTATGGGCGGGCAATGGATGTGCGCAATGGGTACAAATGCGTGCTTGACAAAGCTTTTGGCAGTTGATATGTTTCAAGTTTATGTTCGGAATTAGTTTCTCTTATATGTTTCCAAAACTCTCACTGATCTCTTATTTCGTTGCTTAGCAACGAGAAAAATGGAATTTCGTTTAATTATTCGTTTATTCGAAGAATGAAAAAGTTATGGATTTAAACTTCTGCTGGCAAATACCATAAGGTAAGTTCTAATTAGTATATTGAAAAAAAATCTATAAATTCAGTTATTTCATAATTTTTTTTCTGTCATATTATAATTACAACATTATTTGTACGATGCAGTTTTCGTACAAAAAATATGTTAACTTTTTCAAGATGTCTAAATTTTTTGCTTTAAACAAAAAGCATTTCTCATTTTTAATTAAATAAAAAATCAAGCATGCATATTTAAAAAATACTTTTTCACGAAGGCTTCGATTGTTTCAGATTCAAGTTTAATTTAAAGCTGGAAAGGTAAGATTTACCAAGAATTATATGAGAATTCTTTAACTCTTAAATTTGTAGTAAAATATATCACGCGAGCCTATCGGCTGTTGTCTGGAATCTAACAGTGGAGATAATACTTGACATTCTGAAAGAGCTTTTTTTTAAAAAAAAAAACTTAACAGGTTTTTTTATTCTAAATTTTATTTCCTCGAAAATTATTGGAATTTTAAGTGCTTTTATTGAGAATTTTTCGTAAATATGGGGGAGCCTCCAAGTTTAAAAAAAATTATGCAGTAGTATGTGCAACATTTCTCATAACCTTTGATGCTCTGTAACTAATAATTTAACTGATAGTCAATGTATTAATAATGCTTTATATTTATCCTTTATTTAAACCAATCGAATCAGCGTAACTTAAGAAAAATATTCTTAAATTTTTATTAAAATATAGAAAAGTTTGCAAATTAACTCCATAATAAACCAAGTTTTGAACTAGTTTAAGTAAAAACTAGATTTCGCAAAACCTATAAAGTTCGTTGTCTATATGATAAATGTTAGGTCCATTCCGTACTAAAAGTTGCGAAACATTTTGTAATGAAGTATTTTTTTTTACCTTTATGAAAAAAGTGATAGGACATTTTTTTTCCCTATGTTGGCTACAGCTTTAATTTAAAAATTACACATATAGAAAATTTCTTATCAAAGTACTGAAATTAATGATAATGGATTATTTTGAACAAATAATTACAATTTTGAAAACATAAATACTTTTAAATTCCCATTAAAATCTTGAAAACAGTTAGCTACAGCTATTACGATTAATTTCTCATAAAAATTTCCAATAAATTAATAACGTACAATGCAGAACATCCATAAAATTAATAATCATTACTAAATTGCACATTATTTGTTATTGAAGTTGAAGGTCGTATTTAATGGATTTTAAAGCTGTTTATAGTTTTGTTGATGTCCTTTGAAATAACTAAGCTAACGAAATTCCTCTGATCCAAGAAAGATAAAATAAAACAAGATAAAGCCTTATAGGGCAGTTAAATCGTAATAATTGCTATTTTAAGAAAATAGGAATTTCAAAAAGAAAAAAAATTGCTGGAGCTCATGAACTTTGATCTCGAATTAATCTTCATCTAGTCAAAGTAATTTTTTTTTTCACAGCAGATTTGTTTTTTTATTTGTCTTTCATTCGAAATGGGAAAAATAAATAAAAAAATAAATAAGTTTG
This sequence comes from Parasteatoda tepidariorum, assembly GCF_982258835.1. Classification (NCBI taxonomy): domain Eukaryota; kingdom Metazoa; phylum Arthropoda; class Arachnida; order Araneae; family Theridiidae; genus Parasteatoda; species Parasteatoda tepidariorum. The sequence continues at coordinate 47,702,487 of NC_141764.1, forward strand.
ACGCATCCAGAAATTCTTTTAAAAAATATTTGTCGAAATCCCGGAATGATCAAAATTAATATGAATTATTAATTTATAATGAATTAATATGAATTATTAATTTATAAAGAATTAATATGAATTATTAATGTATAATGAATTAATATGAATTATTAATTTATAATGAATTAATATGAATTATTAATTTATAATGAATAAATATGAATTATTAATTTATAATGAATTAATATGAATTATTAATTTAAAATGAATTAATATTAATTATTAATTTCACAGACTTAAAAATTTGGTTAAATAATGATTTTTTTAAAATTAATTAAACTTTATTCCTTGCAAGATATGTATTTTGTTATAGATAATTTATTCTTATGCATCTGCCCATTTTTTTTTTTAAATTTAATTTCTTCTTTCTTTTTTCTCGATTTTTTTTCATTAATTAAGCAAAACGTTAGATTTGTTACATTATAAATAAGGATTTCCTTTAAGCTTATCATTCATTATTCAAGTGACAATTTCTCACATCTTAAATGAAAACCATCTTTAAAGTTAATATTATGCTTCATTATTTAAGAAGCATCTGTAATTTCTTTCATTTTTAAAATAATGACTATCCTTAAAACTTCATTAATTATGCATATGCAGTACCTGAGATTTCTCATATTTTAAATATGGATTATCTTAAAAGTTAATATTATGTTTCAATAATCTATAATTTCTAACATTTTAAAAAAGTACTATAGTTCAAATTATTCTTCTGTTTTGATATAATTAAGCATTATATGTAGTTTTTCATATCTTTAATAAGGATTAGTTTTAAATAAATAATTATATTCTTCTTCATTAATTAGGCAGATAATGCAATTATTAGCATTTAAAATTATTTTATGCATTAAAGATTTCTTAAATAATTGGCTTTTAAATTTGCAAATATTTTAAATAAGTAAAAAATGTTCGGGTGCTTTGAAAATATGTGTCCCTCTCTTAAAATCCATAGCTTGTTTGTTGTATTCCAAAAGTTGTGTTTTCTTACTGATTAAGGGGTCATTATTTAACCAAACATCTTTTTTCCAAACAGCACTTTTTCAGTCCTATCAATTTTTCTTTTCTAAAAAATGGAGTGGGAGATTTTTCACATTATTGAGAAAAAATTTCTTTACAGTGATGGTAGTTTTAGTATTTGATTCTCGATTTAATAAATACTTTTTAAAATGATATTGACAATGGAAACATGTAATTAAACATAATAGTATAATATGCAGTAATATTTTTACGACTCGGCAGATATAATACAGGGTGTTTATAAAGTCCCAGATCCATTTTGATGTTTAATAACTCATAAAATAATAAAGATAGCTTGAAATTAATAACATATGTGGTTAGATAGACTCAAAAAGTTTCATGACCCTTGTCAATGAACTTCAACGTGTGCCCCCTTCGTCGCACAGAGAATATCAAGTCGATAGTCAATTTCACGCCAGGTAGCGGCAAGCATGTCGGCATCCACAGAGGCTATTGCGGTTGTAATTCTGGCTTTTAGGTCATCAATGTTCGACACGATCCTCCTGTAAACATTGTCCTTTATAAATCCCCAAAGAAAAAAGTCCAGCGGCGTTATATCAGGTGATCTGGGTGGCCAAGGAGTTGGACCTCCTCGCCCAATCCATCTTCCTGGAAAATGGTCATTTAAAGAACTACGAACGATGATACCCCAGTGAGGTGGTGCACCATCTTGTTGCAAAAAGACATGTGGCTGAAGCTCTTCTAGTTGAGGAAATACGAAGTTTTCCAACATGTCTAAGTATACGACTGATGAGACCGTCTTTTCTGTAAAAAAGAAAGGCCCAATGACTCGGTCGTGCATTAGTCCACACCACACATTAACCTTTGGGGAATCCCTTTGTGCACATAATGCGCACATTATGGCGATTAACAATGCCAGAAACATGAAAGGATGCTTCGTCGGAGAACAATATGCGCTTCAGAAAATCAGCATCATTGATTAATCTTATAAAACAGCTATCCTTCCTACCATATCTGTTGCAAACGCCATCCTCCTAGGCCTATCGTCCGGTTCCAAACCTTGAACAATTTGAACTTTGTATGTATGTAGTCTTAATTGTTTCTTAATAACCTTGTACACCGTCGAAATTGGCATGTCCAATTCTCTTGCCGCTGATCTCACAGATCTTCTAGGATTGTCTAAAAATGTCTGTCTGATAAGCTCAACGTCAGAATCACTCGTGCAGGACCGTTTCTTATCCGCGATACTTCCAGTTTCTTGAAAATTCTTTTTCCACTACAAGATGCTGCTTTTGGATGGAGGATCTTTTTGGTAAATTCTTCTGCAATTTCTCTGTGCTTGCACTATCGATTTCGTTTCTATGAAGCACCATAAAATCTGTGCTTTCTCTTGTGGTGTATGCATTCTCCTTAATATCCGCTCGAATAAAACATCACATGGAAAAGTACTACATAGAACAAACACATCAAAAGCAAACACAACATTGCAATAGTTGCCAAAAACAAAAGAGAGAAAAATGCAATTAATAAGCAGACGATATTTAGAAAAGTACAGATATTTAGACTGGAAAATGAAATTATCTGAAATTAACCACACGCGCAGACGATATTTACAAAGGTAAAGATATTCAAACCTGAACAGGAAAATATATGAGTTATTCCATCAATAAATGCCATAAGTTTGTTTATGTCTTCATTATTTCATGAGTTATTAAACATCAAAATGGGTCCGGGAATTTATAAACACCCTGTATTTTCGTTAATAATTTTACATTGATTTTTCACTAATGGGAGTAAAAATATTCCACAAAAGGAGTAAAACTTGAGATTGACGAAAAATAAAAAAGGCAGAGTTTAAGTAATAAAATATCCAAATCAGATACTTCCATAGAATAAAGAGATGAAGAGAAAAATTTTGCGCAAAACTGTCATCATTTTATTTAATTACAAAGAGGGGTTTAAAAAGAACATTCGGACAAAGTTTAGGAATGAAAGCTGTAGGTATAGGTTCAACAGTGATAAATTACTTCAAAAATTATTGGTTTGTTAGAAGCAAGCCAAAAAACCAAATTGGAAGCGCAATCAATTCGAAGAATTTGATTTTAATCTCACTGTTGAAATCAATTAATTCGAATAAAATCAGTTAGTTGATTTTAATACAGATTTCAGACAGTAAATTTGAGTTGATCTATCTCATTTATTTGTCAATTAGATTCCTTTGATTCGAATAAAACCAAGTTGTGCAAAATTTCCTAATAGTTGATTAGATTCACACCTCTTTTGAAAGAAACGTTTGACATTTTAAAAGAATGTATGCTTTGATCAAATTTAGGCAAGATGCATTTACAAAATGAGACATGTATTTTATAATTAGTGAAGCACAAAGATTTTCGAAACAGGGTATTTGCTTTAGAACCAGACCAAAGAACCAAATTACAATGCGATCAACGCGAATAATTTGATTAATATCCAAGTATGAAATCAATTAATTCGAATAAAATCTATTGAATTTATTTTTAATATTGATTCCAAACAGTCACTTCAATTTGAATCCTTTGATTTGAATAAACCAAGTTATGCAATGATTCCTAATTAGTTGATTAGATTCACACGTCTTTTGAAAGAAGTGTTGGACATTTTAAAAGAACGTATGTTTAGATCAAATATAGGCAAGATGCACTTGCAAAACGAGACATGTATTTTGTAATTAGTGAAACAGAAGGATTTTCTAAACAGGGCACTAGTGTTGGAACCAAACCAAATAACTAAATAACAATTATTGAAATCAATTATTTCGAATAATATCTGTTAGTTCCTTTTAATACTGATTCCAAACAGACCATTCGAATCGATCTTTCTCAACTATTTGTCAATTCGAATCATTTGATTTGAATAATATAAAATCATGCAAAAATTCAGAATTTGTTGATTACATTGTTACTTATTTTGAAAGAAGCGTTTGTCGGTTTAAAAGAATATCCGTTTTGTCTAAATTTAAGTAAGATGCACTTACAAAATGTTGTATGTATTTTGTAATTAGTGAAACGCAATTGTTTTCCAAACAGGACTCTTTCTCTAGAACCAAATGACAATGAAACCAATACAAATAATTTGATTAAATTATTGAAATTACTTAATTCGAATAAAACCAGTTGGTCCCTTTTATAACTGACTCCAAACAGTCGATTCGAATCGATCCTTCTCAATTATCTGTCAATTCGAATCCTATGATTCGTATAAAATCAAGTCGTGCAAAGATTCCTAATTAGTTGATTAAATTAATACGTCTTTTGAAAGAAGCGTTTGCCATCTTAAAATAATGTCTATTCTTCTCAAATTTAAGTAAGATACACTTACAAAATGTGAAACACAAATGTTTCTCAAACAGGGCACTTGCCTTAAGAAATATATCTATTTTTTTCTCTCTATTTTAATTTTAAATATTTAGTTCAGACGTCATGGTCTAATTTGCATACTAAAAAAGCAGTGACCTTTCTCCTAATTTGCATCAACAAATTTCTTGTTCACGTGACTTCGTAAAGTTACTCCGCGAGTTCTATTTTAGTTCTCTTTTACTGGGTGAAGGATACTATTTGACGAGATTGCTAAGATCTTGTCTGGCTGTCTACTCGGATTTGGGTGCGTTGAACCCACAACAGCTACTTAATCAATCATTTTAATCTTATCTTTGCTTCTTTTTCATTCTTTTCCACCAGAAGTTAATGTCTTTACCTTAATGCATTGGCCGATAACAGCAGCATTTAAATGAGGAGTATGGCCAACTTGTAAGGGAGCCAAGTTCTTTTTTCTCAGTGAATTTTAAATCATTCTTCCAGTAATTGCTTCAACTTTTAGGAAGTGTTCATAAAGATGAATGACTTATGATGCTCTTCTGCAAACATTTTATTATTTAAAAATGTGCGTAAAGCTGAAATACATACATAAAACTTATCCAACGCAGAGCTTGAGTTGAAATTCCAGCTCTTTAACTAGTCAGAACATGACCGGTAAAAGTTCTGATTGTTTCTAAACGACAATAACCTTTGTTGTGGCATTCAGAAAAAGATAGAAACTTGTAGTGTCGTCAGACTCAGAGCCTAAGTTGAAATTTGAGTTCTCTGGCCAGTCGGAATGTGGTCAAAATTCTGATCGTTTGGCAGTTTGCAAGCAACCACCACTTTCCGGAGAAATTAAGTTCGGGCGTAATATCGAAAATGCGAAATTCCATTGTTGAAACCAATTGCTACAAATTAAACTTTCCTTAATATCGTTTGAATAGCTTCACCGATAGGCACGGAATTTTTTGATACAGATTGCTAATATTTTTTGGGTCATTTTGCGATATTTTTGTAAATTTCGAAGGCTTTAATATGGCGTTAATTTTAGCTGTTCAGTTTAGCTTCAGTTGTAACGCAGTATTTTTGGCCGATGGAGACCTGAGGCAGAAACTTCTTTGGGGGAACCCCCTCTGCTTCACTATTTCAGTAATGAAGAATTGAACTTTATGGAAGTATTTAAATTTTACACCTCATTATACATATATAACAAGAAAACTGAACAGAACCTTAAATAGCTATAAAGTCCCCCCCCCGCCCCGTCTAATGCTCAGGCGAAATATCGTGCAATTTAATCTATTTTCTGACAATTCTATGTCCATCATACTGAAAGCAGTTTTCTAATTGTTAATTTTGTCATCTAGCTACGAAAAATTCATATCCTTGCTGACATTAGGGAGGAATTCAGCTAAATATTCGTGATTACGATGGTTCACTTATGCCAATCAGAAGCCTGTGTTTTTGTAAACTTATCGCATTTTGCTATATGTAAAAGTACAGGCTTTGATTGGCCAAATTTTTCCATCGTAATTGCTAAAATTTAGCTATAGAAAGCCATGAATTTACGAAATATAGATTTTTTGTGTTCATACGATAGATTAAAGCTACCATAAAACTGACTGATTTTTCACTGTACTCATATTTTGTTTTAAAAAAAGTTCATTAATGAAGGAAATCTAAAATATATTTTCAATTCAATTTGGGGCCCCCTCTGATGTGGGGCCTGGGGTAACTGCCCAATATGCCCCTGCTTTTGTCAGGCTCTGCCGATGGTAGTTAAAACATTTCATTACCTCGATCTTTTCCTTCCAGTTCTTAAATTTTTCTGGTGACTACACTGATATCTGTAGCATTTACTACCTTTTCCCATCAAGTCTTAGTCTTAAGATTAATGCATACTTTGATCTTCAAAATATTCTAATAGAGTCTCGGTGCTGCCATCTAGTGTGGCAGAAACTAGACGTCCAAATTAACATGACCAACGGTATCTCACCCATTGTGGTGGTCCTGAAAGAGTGGATACCACCTCTGCAGAACGCACTAGGTCTGCTCATCGGCAAGACCTATTGTGCAGCTCATTAGAAATAAAAGAATTAAAAGAAATCTTCAAAATATTTTTAAATCGCATTTGCAGGACTGCCATTTTTCTACGCATGTCTTATCCCTTTGACGCAGATGGGACACTGTCACCGTTATATATTTCTTTCTAAAGCTCTAATAGGCAAAAATATATTTTGTAATTTTTTTAATTGTAAAAAACAGTCTAAATGTTACTAAAAATCTGTTAGATTATCAGTAACCTATAGACTATTATCTTTTTTATCATCTTCGCACTAAATTATAAAATCGAAAAAAGTAGATTGAAAAAAGTTTTTTTTTTTTCATTCATATTTAAAAATTTATCAATAATTAATTTTGCAAATTAAATGAAATTTCAATGGCGAATAACTGTTTCTCTTAGATCTAAATAACGGCAAATAAGTGCATATTTTAAAAATTTATTAAAATTTTAACTTTAACACAAAAAAGACACAGGTGTCTCATGCTGTAACTCATAGCCATAAATTTAAAAAAAATGCTGGAAATAATATTTTTGATTTGACCTAAATTAATACAAAATAATGAAAAAAGTATGAAAAATATACTTAGTAAAAATTCTGCGTCAAAGAGTTAATTTATGACGAAACAAATTTTCATTTATTCATTTGAGGAAGCTTTTTTTAAAAAAAAAAACTTTATTTGATGTTGTTAGAATTGATCATTTTACTGATTTCCGTTATCATTTTTCTGAATAATTACTTTGTCACCATGTACTACAAAATCCTTCGGGAAAAAAACTGTACATGCCTAATCAAGCCTTTTGACCTGTTCTTAACAGATAAAATATTATCTTGTTGTTGGTTGGCTATCTTTTGGAATCAGATAATACATGTTTATCGATGCCTAAGCATACCTCTGAGACTTTTGATATTTTTAAAGCTAAGTGAACTCTTTTTACCTTAAATTTCTCTGTACAAAGACGCGCGTACGCGATCCTTCGCTCTGCCATTGTTGAGCATTTTCCTGGGTTTCGTACCCTTTGACTTCCACCTTCCTGGTAAGTGCATAAGTATTTTATAATTTTATCGATAAATAAAGAATTTGAAAACAAATAATTTTCTTTCTGCGTAAGTTTATAAACTTTTCACGTTTATTATTGTTCTATAGTTTTGTGGATAAATTAAAATTCAAATGCAAAGAATTTTCTTTCTGTGAAAGTTTTAGAACTGCGTAAATTTAATATGTTTTATTAATTTGAGAATTTATAAACAATTTAAAAATTGAAAATTTTCTTACAATTGAAGTTTTCAAACCGTTTACAATAAATATACTTTTCAATCTTGTGGATTTATAAAAATGCAAATATAAAGAATTTTCTTCCTTTAAAAGCTTTTGAACCATTTACATACGTAAATGATTATACAGCATTAAATATTTCATAGATTTTACAATTTTGTGCGTTCATAAACGTAAAGAATTATCTTGTTGCGAAATTTTTTGAACTATTAATATTTAATACCATAAAAAATTTATGTTTTAGCATTTTATTTTATATTTTATAAGTTTGATGTACAGTAGTTTTGACCATCGTTATATCTAATCTAATCTAAACAAATATCTAAGACCCGCACTGAGACGTTTTAAGTGCCATAAAAAGAAAACAAATTGTTTTTTTTTTTCTTTTTAATTATTTATAACAAATGGGTAAGACATTGGATGAAAAATGTCCCTAGAATAAACGCTTATCATTCAATTAAACTCAGTAAAAGCGAGCGCGATCAAAAACTTCTAAGTGAATTAAAAACTACATAAGTAACATACGCTGTTAAATTTTCAACTGATTCGAAAACTAATTAAGTTATCGCGTTACGTTGTTTCAAAAAAAAAAATTTTTTTATTTATAGTTGAAAAATCTCATTACATGTAAAATTTAACCCTCCAATGCTAAGTGCGATGGGTTTCGCGTATTAAAACAAAACAATAAATAAATAAATATTATAATGCGCAAAAACTGAGTTTGTCCCCAGGCACTGTAAACTCCAGCTACGCCTCGGGGGGGGGGGGAATATTGCGAATGTCTTGCGTAAGCATGAAAGGGGGTTGTGATTTGCTTATTTTTTTCTGACAACAGTAAAGGGCAGTCCAAAATATGCTTACGTAATATTTGAACGATCCCGAAAGGGTTGGCAACTTTAAATATTTATTATTTATTATCTCTTTATAATTTTTTTTTTTCGAATAGTAGCAGCCCCGTGTACTGGATATCTACTCTTTTTGGCTATCTTATTTTAAAAAATCATATCAGAACAATATTAAAATTGGGTTTTTAAAATAGTATTAAAAAAGTCTAGTAACTCAAATAACAAAACTTTTTTACGTAAATTTCTTGAAAATAAGTTTAGAGACGTCGTAATTGAAAATGGTTTGAGACGTATGAATTTGGAAATTAAAATTAGATGACAAAATCTATATTCTCTGTGTGCATAATATTATCTCTAAATAATAATGATGATATCTATAAAAATAAAACATAAAAAGAAAATTTTTTCTTCCATCGTCTGCGTTTCAGAAGAATTATAATCATCAGATAGAACGCCGCCAAGACGAAAAATCAATAACTGCCAACTCATTGATCGAATATTCTTCTGTGGCGTAAGTTTTCTGTTATGTTTCAATCATGTAAAGATCTGAAGCGAATTGAATTGCAACGCAAGACTATTGCTTAATAAAGGAAATTCAATTGGTTTGTCCTTCAACAAAACTTGGCCAAAAAATTTGGATTTTTTTTTTTATTTTTTTTTTTTTATGCTTTATCTGTCCTCAGCTGCTTCAGTTTTTATTGATTAAAACATTCTTTTTTTTATTTTATACTCTCTCCCTCCGAATTATTTAATAAAGTTTTCTACTTCTTGACATAGCCTACATATTTTGTCCGCTGCTATGGTTGCAAATGCGAGGTATGGTTGCAATAGAGGAAACGAAAAATAATAAATAAAAAGAATGTTTTATGCTTTGATGTTAAATGAAAAAATTCCGTGACTTACCATCATAATTGTTTTTCAAGTTTCTAATTCACGTAAGGGTTTTGCTTTCAGCTTTTAGATATGAAAGCTTCTTTTTAAATTACAAAGTATCATGAAACAAATTTCACTTCCAAGTCGAATTTAGTTAAATTAATTTTACAACAAAAATCCATTTTTAAACTAATCTCCGGCAAAAAAATTTATTCCTCAGGCAACCCTTGATGTATGCATGTGTTAAAAAACTCTGAATAATAAATTGCTTAATTGCACTTTAGTTTAAGAATTTTGTGACAAACCAGCCGCTTTATTGGCGATTAGCTTGGCCACCTTTCAAAATTTTCTTGAACAACATATAAATTTTATTCGTAACTATGCCGAATCAACTGCATTTACATACTCTTATTCTTCAATCCTGACACCTTAATTAGTTTTATTAAACAATACATTAACCAAATTTTCTCACTCTCTTAACTGTTGTACGGGCTTTGACTGTGGAAATACTTTGATTTCAGCAAGGGCGGCGCCAGTAGGGGGTCAGGGGGGGCAGGAGCACCCCTGTCGGGCATGGCCAGCCCCCCCATCGGGAAAAATTTAAAGTCTCGTCGGGAAAATAGTCTGGTCACATTTTTTTTTCTAAAAAATGTCAAAAATTCCTTTACAAATGCCTAATAAAAATTTTTGTAGTTGACTTTTTATTTATTTATTTTTAAGAATTAGTAACAAAATTTTGTAAAATATATTGTAAATTCTATGTAATTGTAGTTTCACTGCACTACTCCTAACTTTGCTCATACATTGTTAAACTAGAGTCCGGATGCGATTAGACATGGTTGAAATTGAAGACTTTTCGAAGACCCATAAAAATCCTTTCCCCTCAAACACATCTTGATTTTCTTGGAAACTTATCTTTCAAACTGCTATTCTTTTTTCTCGAGAACTGAGGAGGGGATAGATAATCACCCCTCTGGCCCTCTTTACTGGGAGAATAACTGACAAAAGCCTGAGGGACAGAGAGAGAGAGGCAGGTCCTCTTTACAAATTCTTTTTTACGTAACATGTTTATTAATGGTTTATGGGATCACATAATTGCTTTGTGAAATTTTCAAGCAAAATGAAAGTAAAAGAATAAAATAAAAAAAAATCAGTTTTAATTTTTTCATTTTTTTAATACTTTTAAATGAGGAAAATCAGTTACTTATTCGGATTCAAGCTTTATATTTTAATCAACGCATTAAATAAGCAGTCGGAAAAAAAAAGAAAAACAAACAGTAACAAAATATTTGTAATTTATTTTAATTTTCTTGGCAGATTTAATTTATTATTATTTTTAATCATTTTCTTAGTAGTAAAAAGATTGTTGATTGATTCAGAGAAACAATTAAACTGTCCGTATTCAATATCTTGAAATATATATTAATCAACATACTAGATTCTCATTGACTTATTTTATGTACAGTGTATGAAATGGAAAAAGGAAACACCTTGATTAACTTTTGATTTAATCGTATATTCACGTATAAAGAGTCAATGCCATATTTTTACGAAAAAGAGCACTAAAGCGCATTTTGTTCAGGATAAACATGCAAGTTTGTCAAAAGTTTAGTTTTAGGTTTTTAATTTTCAAAATGCGGAAACAGCCGCAATCTGGAAGATGATAGTGTCCAAAGTTATGGCAAAAAGAGAGATGGAAAGTTTGGGTCCTTTAATTTTAACTTCATACTTCGATTATTGTGCATTATCTCGAGAACTTCTTGAGTGTATTGAAAAATGCATACATTAAATTACAAAAAAAAGAAGAAAAAAAATTATGCACAAATTTTTAAGCAAAAATAATTTTAAATAATTATTTGTTATTTTTTACTAGTTTATTAGATAATAATAAAATATATTGAATTGCATGTTCTACATATTTTTACATCCTTTTAATTTCAAAACACAAACTTTCAGAGCAATCGATCGATTAGTTTCTGAGTTAACGTCGGTTAAAAACGTCGGTTTGTTTAAATTTCATTTATCTTTAATTATTCAATCAATTTTATTCAAATTTTGTATTTTACAATTTAAAATTACCTTCCACAAAATAATATAAAAATTTGTATATCTTGCTATTTTATTTTATTCTATCCGTCGTTGAACAGCTGACTTAATTTTTGGGTTTACGACTACTAAAGTTTAACTCCGTAGCCTTGTAATTTTGAACCAGAGCCATTTTTAAGGATGGGCTCATTGGGCCCTGGCCCAGGGCCCCGAGTTCTGATGGGGCCCCCGAAAAGTCTAAAATCTCATTGCATTAATTGTTTTTTTTTTTTTTTTTTTTTTTTGTTTTTTGTTTTTTTTTTTTTTTTAAATTCTAACTCATATAATATTTATAACTCAAGAGGGCCACCAGATCCCACTTTTTTCTTCTTTTTTTAAAGTTTTATTCAGAGATTTATTCAGATTATTTTTTCTTTTTTACATAGTTGGATGCTTTTCAAAATCTAATCGAAGTGCTTACAAACATAAAATAATTGTTATTCTTCACTTTTCTAACCAAAAGAGCAATAAAACGCTTTTTCTACTGATGAAAATATCCCCACTTTCTTAGCTACCACCCACAGAGTTGTTAAATAGCCTCCTCACTTTACACTGTGAGAATATGTTTTTAGCTTCTTGATATTGCCTAGGGGTTCTTTTCTCCTAACTTCGGAAATATCAGATATCCACAGAAACACCCTTTTGTTTGATTTCTGGTCATAAATTTCTAAGAAGAAAACATTTCTAGGGCTGTAGATAGGGGGAGGGTCTTGTTAGAATCTGTCTTGAGATTTCCATACTGTCCTTAAATTGGGACTCGTTCAATTCGAATTTTTCTCTCTTACAAAATTTAGAAGATATTTTTTCTAATTTATTATAAAAGCTTTTCTTTCCTTTAATCATCCTAAATGTTTCAACTAGCATAATTGTTTACTTTATTTTATTATTGTAGTTGATTTAATTCTGTTATTTTTCAAATCAATCGTAAGAGAATGAAATAGGAATTTCTATATCAACTTTTTGTAGGATATTAAGAAGACATAAATCTTTCACATGGAGGTAAGCAAATGTTTCTATTAAATCAATTTTGGTAAATCAATCAAAACGTGAAAGATTTGAGCAGTTTTTTATGTATGCATTGAGATTTTTTTTTGTTTTGTTTATTTATTTAAATGGCGGGCCACTATTCAATTCCCTCTTTGACTGGCCTGTTTGCCAAAACTCTTGATTTGGTCTGTTCCGGATAAAATTGATATAACAAATGTAATTTAATTTTAATTTTACTTACTGCTAATAGACAGAAACAACATATGATTTTGTTTAATAGAGCATTGAAATCAAATGATCATCAGCTAAAAAAATGTTACAACATGAGAAAAAAATTGTCTAAAACTCCTGTATGATCAAATTTTCCATGTTTCCCCTAAATATGAAATACGTTTAATTTGTAATATTATAGTTCGTACACGAAATTAATTAATTTATTTAGCTTACGATTTTATTGTTTATTGATCATTCTATTTTTAACTCCTTTTTGTTGTTATTATGTGTTTAAAGTTAATAAGGCTTCTCAATTTTTTCATTAATAAGGCTTTTAAATTTCCTAATCAAAGTCGAAGCAATTTCTTAAAGTTATAAATCGAAACTATACATAAAAATTAGACAGCTTTGTTCTTATTTTAACCGTGTGCATTTAATTTAATGAAATAAAAATAAATAAAGAAGTGGAAAAAATGTAAATAAATGACTGAATAAAAAAAAAAAACTTCGTTGTCATATCATCTTTTGAATAATTTGAGTATTAATAAGTTATATAAAAATAAGCAAATTTTTAGTTTAAAAGGTAAAAAAAAAATTTGATTTGTTTAAAAGGTAATTATGCTCCATCATTCGATCATGAGACTATTTAATATCTGTTCCTAAGGATCAGAATTCTTTTTCATTTTACTTTATTGTAAAAATGATATATACTTAATATTTTCATGTGATATGCTGCAGTTTTAAATACCTAAGAGATGATTGAAATTGTCAATTCAAAAATCAATTAATATTTAAACAATTAATACGTAAAAAAATAATTGTCGCAAGCAAATTAATATTAAGTAAGAACGAAACAAAAATGATATCAATATATGCTGAATCACTAGTGAGACAGGTGGGATGAACGACATCGAAACCAATATGATTGAATAGTAAAACTAGAAGGTGTTTCTAAAATCCAGAAATCAATCAAGCTTCAATTTTTTTTTCTTTTTTTTGTCACGAAATTTATCAGGGGCTATTCGTTAGATTTCAATATGTGTTATGTTTTTTCATAGATTAAATATTAAACATTAACAAATATTTGTCTTTTAAAACCTTTCACTCTATAATAATTTTTAATTCTATAATAATCTTATAATAATTATTCTATAATTGTAATTCTAAAACTAATTGCTAATTGATATAAAGCGTTAGTGTGTATATATTAAATGTCTTCCATCGGCGGAACCCCGACATTACGATTAAAGTTTATTAAGGTAATTACGAATATTATAACCTAAAAACAGACTATTTTTAAAATATTTAATTCGAGGAATGTAGATTTTTCCTCGTTTTACCATTTTCAATCTTAAATAAGGTTTTATATCCGACAGTTAAGTTTGCAGTCCTTGAGTTATATCTAATCTAGTTTTGAATAATTTTTGGTGTATATACATAAGCTGAAAATGATTGAAATGAAATGAGCTGAAATGAATCATTTTGCTCACTAACCCTCGTGGTTGCTTCTGCATTCATTGCAGGTTTAGAGGAAAAACGGTTTATTGCCCTTTTTTTCTACAAAAATTACGATTGAATTACCATTTACATTTTGAAGGTGATTAAATTTAAGTAAATCAATAAAATTGGTACCAATCAATAAAATTGGAAAATTGGTACCTGCCGCAGAGTTATTACTCAATAAAGTTGGACTCAAGGGATAGAGCATTCTCCTCCGAATGAGGTGCACCGAGTTCGAATCCCAGTGATGGCTGAGTGATATGAATTCCACACCCGGCTTTTACCGACCACAGTGCTGACGTGAAATATCCTCAGTAGTAAGCGGATCATTTCTTAGAGTTCCCTTGGTATCAGACTAACCGTAGGAGGATTTCGTGGTTTTCCTCTCCATGTAACTCAAATGCGGGCTATCAAAACGTCCTCCACGAATGCAAAAATTTCTTCCACTACTTGATCCTGGAGTTCTCTTGTCTGCTGGTTCAAAATTACAAGGCTACGGAATTAAACATTAGTAGTAGTAAGCTCGAATTTTTGGAATTTTTTCTAGTTGTGCATAAATTTTTTATTGTTTGAGTAGAATATTTAATTGAGAACACTGTAGAATTTTATGATGGATGTGCATATATTGTTTATTTATTCAGATATCACTTTTATATTTTTTCTTTGTTAATATTTGAATCATAATAAATTTTTTATCAGAACAAATATGTCTATGTCATATTAATTATTTTTCGTATATTAAAAATTATTGCTTATTTTCAAAATTATCTTAGCCCCCCTGTCGGGGCATTGCTGACCCCCTGTCGGGCTAAGTCTAGCGCCACTCTTGGATTTCAGTCTCAACTATTTTCAAGAGATGACCGCGATATTGTCAAAGTTATTGTGTATTGAAATTTAGTAGTAATTTTAAAATCTGGCCAGAAACCATTAAATCACTCAAGCCACCGTAAGTACGAGTTTGTGACGTTTCAACAAAGTATAAGCAGCAGAAATATTAAAATTACTTCCATCTTTGTTGTGAGATAAGATAGAAAAATGATTCCATTGCCCTATTACGTGCTTTACTGCTTCCAATTGCTTCAAAAAAGTTTTTATTTCTATAAAAACACAAAATTATTTTACATAAATACTTAACGTTCAATTAACTATTCAGCGCTACTTAAATTATTACTTAAGACTACCTAAGAAAATGAATCTAAATAAATGCTTAACGTTTAACTAATTATTTAACACTACTGTAATTATTACTTTTTAAACAACATAACAAAATGAATAATAAGTATAGCGTTGTCAGTAGATAAAACTGCAACTATCATTTTTTTCTTCTTTTTTTTGTGGATCAAGCTTCTTTTGGCGAAACCCCAGCATTATAAGAAAAAGCTCATTAGCAGATGTGAATATACTAACAAGAAAAAGGACTACTAATTATTTTTGAAATATTTTATGTAAAGAATGAAATATTTAATAGTAGAAATCTGTTCTTGGCGTATGCGTTTCCTTGGAGAAGAAAAACTGTTTTAAACATTGGGAATTGTAATCAAATGAGCGTAATTCAGTTGTTTCATTTTTTTAATTGAAAAGCCCGGTGATAAATAATTAATCTTTTATAAAATTTTATTTTTTTCATAATTTATTCAACATATTGTTATTGAATTTTTTCTTTTTTTTTTTTAGATTCTGCTACTTTTTTTTCCTCTGCATATTTTATATAAATGATTTCATATAAGCAACTGAAATATTAAATAAATTATGGATTGCTTATTAGATATAAATATAATGATTACTGGTTAGAAAAAGAATGTCTGAACCCCAAAACTCCTTTCATGGAACCCCAGGGTTCCGCGAAACACCTTTTGGGGAACTGCTGAAAAAGAGAAATACCCGAGTTTATGGTACCACAAAAAATAAATATATATTAGATAACTTTTTCTTTCAAAAACCTTTACAACAAGAATAAGAAAATATCAGTTGTTTTAATTTATTCGCTATCCGCTTGTTTTTTTGAATAGTTTATTAGATCCGTTATATATCTATCAATTTTCCTTCTGTTACTCAAATGTCGCAACTGATGTCGGTGTCGAAAAACTCTCGATTACTCACTGCTTATTCTCAAGGTGAAAGACACCACAGGAGTCTGTTTTTTCAAGGCTATGTAGAGGAAGATACCATGAATTCTGCTCTGGAAAACAAATACTGCAGACAGCTGTCAAATGTTTGTTATCTTTTTTCAATTTTTCCCTTACTCATTTAAAGTGTAATTACCTGCCTCGAATAATGCGTATTTACTAACAGGATAAAATTTTCTCTTCCGGTAAGGTTAAAATAGTTGATTAGCAGGTGGAAAGAAATTAATAAGTTAAGAGAATTATCACCTTAGAGAACATTTTTAGAGATTCAGACAAAATGGTCTAATATCAGAGCAGAGTAGATTGGCTTTTTTGATATTGAAATCAGAACATATGAATGGCAAAAATCGGAAGAAGTTGTCCTGAAATTTTGGGGAATTGCTTATTTAAAATTAAAAATGGTGACAGTTGCAGTTAAAATGAATAAAACCGTGATTAATTTTTAAAAAAATTATGAAACTAATAAAGATCTATGAATTTAAAATATATATGTATTGAAAAAAATGCCTATTTTAAGAAAAAATTAGTCTCTAATATTCGATCTACCAGAAAATTCACAACCTAGAAAAGTAAATATTCAACAACTTTTTTTATAAAAGAACATTTTGCATTACTGTGAAAGGAGGCGTGTAACTTTCATGGGCAGAACTTTCCGGCAGACCTAATATGAGAAAATTAAAATAATTCTCTTAAAATAATAATTACCACCTTATATTTCAAAAAAAAAAATTTGTTATTTATTTGCCCTTTTTTCATGAGATTTTTGGACGAATCTTTAAGATTTTCTCGTCGCTGATTTCATATCCAATATTGGATTCGCTCTACAAGCTACATATGTTATGCAATTTAATCTTATATTACCAGGATTTTTTAAAATTTCCTCGACTGAATAATAAGTGTTTCCACTTCTCTGCTACGTAGAAAGTAGAAGAAAAAGGCGATAATACATTTCAGTTTATGATAAGATTTCATATGTTATATGTTTTTTGTCTTAAATGTTATCTTCAAAGCTGCAGACAAGTGTATATATAAGTATATAAACAAACCTATACGTTTTTTATAAACTTATACATTAAGACAAAAAATTAAAATAAAAATTTCATTTAAAAAAAAACTTCGAGTTTCCGAACAAAACTAATTTCAAAACTCCTCACTCTAATTAGGTAAGATGAAGTATTCGTATAAATGCAACAGAAAATTTGTTCTCTTGTGTAATGATTACTTGTTTAACACTAGGTTGACTAAAGGAAGTCATTTTGACTGCTTTTTCATTTGCAAAACATGTACAAATAATAATGTATAAATTAAAATTTTCTTTCCTAGAGAAATAAATTTTTTTATTGTTAATTTTTACTAATAACCTGATATAACTGTAAATAATATAAAAAATATTCAATATTTATTAAACAAATTTCTTTACACTTTAGTTATTCTTTCACAATGCAGTCATTTTGACTGCTTTTGGGCAATATAGGTATATACTAAGTTTCAGTCTTTCTAGTGTTAAACAGCTTTATTTTATTTATTGATTTCTTTGTTTAATAATGAATGTTTTATTTCTTTTCGTCTAATTATAAAATTTTATGTGAGAATGCCCAACTATCTGATATTTCCTTTTTTTTTAACGAACATAAAATTTTTGATATGTGTAGTACTATGAATTCTAATTTAAATGGTAATTTACCGAAAAAAAGATTGTTTATACGTTTTAAACTTTGTTTTTTTTTCCTCCAAACGTTCCACACACACAATATTCTGCTGGTAAAAAGAATGCTATTCACACAGATGTCAACCTAACAACTCAAATATTTAAAGTGGTAACACATTTTACGCTTTGCTAATGGATTTTTTTTTTATTTAAAAAATTTTATAAATAATAATTTTGACTTCCGCTACACATAAACAGACTTAACATGCATACTTATACTAAAATTCAAATGTGGAAATTAAACTACTACACTGTTTCTTTCTTCTTTTTTTTTCCAATTCAAATAACTTCCTTACAATTAACTTAAAATGTTCGATGTAATTCTATGCACATTAGTAACACATAAATGTTAAAACCTAATGTTTTAACATTTACAAAGTTTTTCACTTTCACTAACAAACCATCCTACATCCCTAAAATATTAAAGATCTGCTTTAAATAGTTTTTCACGAATTATGTCTTACACATAAGTAGTGGTACGATATAAATATTATTTATGAGTAAGGTTGTTAGAATATACAATTGATAAAAGTCTTGTAGCCGCGCCAGAAGAGTGCATATAAGTTCTATTTTAATCCCTAAGTGTCTCATAAAAGTGATAGTAAACTGTCCCACCTGTTTCGAATGGAACTGTTGATTCACTCTTGGCCATATGAATAATTTAGTACATATATATCTTATTTACGTCGCAAGTTTTCATACCGTAACCGTCTCGCAAACTAAATGTCGTAAACCAGTATGTGAATAAGTCATTACTCAATGATTCACTACGTTTTTCCGAGTAAAATAATGAATAAATGTATGCATACATAAAACATAAGAATTCTCTGAAGCTCAATTATAAGCATGCATAAAAAAATTCATATTTATTTAAAAAAGATTTTTTTTTTTTCGATTTACTGTATTTAAAATCTAAGAAAAAATACAGATTCACGTTTTTCGTTGAAAATATTCAATTGAAAAACTGTTGCTTTATAGTTATTTACAATAAGGAAATGGCTTCACTTTAAAAAGAAGAAAATAATAAAAAAATTTTAACCCCTTTCTTCTCGCTCCCGTGAAAATGACGGGGTGAGATTTCGCCCTCTATTTCTCGTTCCCGTGAAATTCCCGGGCTTGAGTGTTCAGTAGTAACGCACCAATAAGAATTAAACTAATTCATTTCTTTTGCCCGGACAACAATTTATTTCTCATTTTGCGCACCAGATGGCAGTACCAGGATATTCTTAAGGTAATTGTAGATAGTTAATTTATTTTAAACTAGATGTCAGCACTAATCAAATACGTGCATTTGTGATACGTGATAAAAAAAATAGGCACTTTTATAACCGTTTTCTTGAAAATTAGCCGCTCGTTAAGGGGTTCAAATGATTCTCTAATTCAGAGGTTTCCAGACTTCTTTGCCTAATTTTCACACTGGCTCCGCCATAAAATTCCAATGACCAAATCTTAGCAATAAGGGTGTTATTTAGGGGGAGGCTGATCTCCCACAACTAATTTTAAAAATGTTTAAAAAAAACAGTCCTTTTTTTTAAGATTTTGTGACTTCTTTAAGGATTTTCCGAAGTATTTCGGTACTGTGGAGGAATCAACGAGAAACTAGATTAAAGAACCGAAATTTCTGTGGAGAAGTCAACGACATACTCGGTTCATGTACCGAAATTTCTGTAGTGGAATCACCGAGAAACTAGGTTCGAGTATCGAAGTTACTGTGTACCAGTGTAACCTGAAACGAACGGAACTGAATTCAAATCAATTAAATAAATAAACATACTATTGCAAAAAATTGTTCTTTCGATTTTTTTCCCTTTTCATCTTTATGTTACTCGTCTGGGATCCTTCATGATGTTGATTATGACTATATGTTGTTTAAATTTTATTAAAGTTAAGTTTTAAATTTAGCACCTTTATCTTTGATGATTGATACATTTCAAATGCTGATAAAATACGCGAAACCTATCTCGTCAAAGTACTCTTACCGTTTCCTGGTAAAATACTTAGTATTTTAACTCATTTACCTAATAGATAACTCGTCGTATTCAGGGACTGATTTACAGGAGGGCATTCGGGGCACGTGCCCGGGGCCCCCAGCATTTGAGGGGCCTCTTTCCCAATAAATGATCTTTTACATAACATGGCAAATACAAAACCTTGTGTAGAAGATCCCTTTGAAAAAATGTTTAGAACAGGGACAACTATCAAATTTCATGAATGGGGTACTTGCATTACATCATTATTCCATTATATCATTACTATTTACTCCGCACTCGCACTAGAGCAAAATAATTTTCTATTGACATTATTTATTACAGTATTATAACAACTTTTAATGCTCTAGTGCAAGGCCATTCTTTTTACAAGACTAAGATATAAGCTTCTGTTAGTAATTTCTCTGAAGCTAATTGCATTAGTTAATCATTGTTGTTTATGGCATCTTAAAAATTTTCGAATGTTGATAATGATTACTTTTATCAGATTTCAAACAAAAGTTTTTTTTTAAAACCATTCTTAAGTTTTTTTTTATTGTAGTTAAATTTAATATTTTGTTTTGTTACATTATCTGTTTTGCTTTTATTATATTTTTTTAAAATTTTCTTTGCTATTCGCTTACACATTGAATTCATCATGAAGCGATCTTATCCGTCTGGTTGTGCTAAAAAAAATTAAAGGCGAAAAAAAATGCTGAATTAAAACACATTAAAGGATCAATGGATTTCTATACTGTTAAAACTCAAACTGCTGATTAAAATGCTGAAAAACTGAATGACTGTTCTGACTCTGCACCAATTTTGTTAGCTGATGCTGAGATTGTATCACACAATAACCTTATTTCAGAAAATTTAAGAGACCAACTCTAATGATTTAGCTACAAATTTACAAAATGCCCCCCTTTCTAATAATGCTGAAATACTAAATGAGTGAAATATTAAAAGGTCAAGTACTTGCTCTAATAGAACTACAGTTTCTCTTTCTTTTATAGTACCTTCATTTCATGGAAAATCAATGATGAAAGGAAAATAAAAATAGGTAATCGGTACAAATATCTTGTTTCCTTCATAATTTTTAACATTCTAACCAAAACCTCTAGATATGTTTATTAAATTTTTGCACTAATTTTGTTAGCTGATGCTAAATTTAGTATTTAGCTGATTATATATATTTTTTTTACAATTTCACTAAATTAAATTCTGAATATCTGGGGGACGTACTTCTAAATAAGGTTTCATGTTACTTGCAATTTTTATGGTCTGAAAAATACTTTTTCAATATTAAGTTTAAGACCTTGCATGTTAACTAAAATTTATCGGCTCTTTAACTGGGGCCCCCAAATTCATCTGTGCCCGGGGCCCCCAAATCTTTAAGTCGGTCCCTGGTCGTATTACCAACATACTTAATTCTCATTTCGGTACTAGCCGGCAAGTAAGATATTCAATATCAGATCAAAAGTATCCAGACGCCTTGTGGCACCGACTCAGAAAGTCATGAAGCATATAGAATGAAAAATAGGTTTATTTATGATGAATATTTTGTTGTTGGTTGGTGCAGGTGGTTAATTGAAGTAGATGAATTATGTTGATTATGATAGTAATTTTTTTTTAATAGAACATGAAGTTTTTAGTCTTCACAGTTCAGTATGGAACAGATAGATGATGATTCACATAGTAATTATAGACAATATACACGTTGAAAATATAATAAATAGTAAACTATAAGGATAATAATCATAACAAAACTTCTATTGCGTAAAAATAAATCCAGAGCTCGAGTTGCAAATATATAACGAATTTCTTATCCAAGAAGCATTTTAAGTAAAAGACAAATGTTGATTCTTGATATTAGTAGAGACAGGTCATGCGAGATAAGTCCCCCAGGACCTGCCTGATTAAATGCCAAAAAGAAATGCTTATTTAATCGAAGCTTTGAGAACATATTTCCCAGATTACGGCTATCCTCTATATTTCGGGGGTCAGAATTTTCGAATCCCCGACAAAAAGTATGGTTATTCAGAGAAAATACGTTTTTACGTTTGATTTTGTAACTTAAATATCGTCTGCACTAATTAATTAGTATATTTGAGGTCATTTCCCTTGAACCATTAAGATTAGGTCTTTGAACGTAAAAATCTGATTATTAGATTGAAAATTATTCAACGTGGTTGGTTTATTTGTTTGCGCACTATACGTAATACATTTTTTACCTTAGAATAATTTACACTAAAGTGGTACCTATGATTTGGAAATATTAAATTAGTTAAACTATAAATGTTCTACCTCTACCACATTTTTTTTATTCATTGGTGCTGTGTTTTCGAAATGGTTCTCCAGAATCGGTGCAAATTAAAAATTGGTGATCTGTGTAAGAGAAGATTCGTTTTGATTTTTTCACGTTAACTACGAATTTTTTTTTCTAAAACTAGGTAGATTTTTCCTTATTTTTATGTCCTTGAAATTTTTGATTAGTTATGGTGTTACGGATACATCAATTTTCTGATCAACCGAACAATTCATACAATAACTTGGACACTACTTAGAAAAGCTCTGTCCTGATTACTTAAAACAACTACGATCCCTTTTATTCACGAAAATTGTGACTCACTCATATAATGAGACATTTTTTTAACGAGCTGTTTTACTTATTTTCTCCTTTTGTCCTTCTCTTGGCTTCTTGTATTACTATATCACGACATTATCGGCCTAAATTTTCCTTAATTGACTTAAATTTTTCTGAATTAAGTTACAGACAAAGATCCAATAAGGTGAAAAGGTACATATCAATCGTAAATGTTTATTTATTTTTGCATAGGCGTAAGAAATTTTATTGTTATAGTTTGTGAAAACGTGTAAAAATTACTTTTTTTTGTATTAAATAAATAAACCCAAGAAACTGAAGCAGTAAAATATACCAGATTAAAAACTTCATTCTTTTCAAAAATATATAAATAGGAAATATCAGTGTACATATTTCAAACGCTGAAAAATAACAGCCCATTCTCAAGACTTGCCAAACGTGAATGAGAAGTAACAAAAATTATTTAAAATAAAAACGAAAAATTGGAAAATAAAGGCAAAAAAAAAAAAAAAAAAAAAAAAAAAAAAAAAAAAAAAAAAAAAAAACAAGTTCCCAAGAGAGGCAAATTGGTTAAAATGCATTCCCACGTGCTACGGAGAGTTGGTGCAATTTATTCGTCGTCATTTCAAATAACTATTGTTTCTTCTCATTCACGTCTGGCAAGTCTTGAAAATGGGAACCCGTTTTTAAGCGCTTGAATGAAGTCGTCTGTTATTTCCTATTTATATATTTCTAAAGGGAAAGAAGTTTTTTATCAGTTTATTTTTTAATTTCAATAACTATTCTTAACACCAACAGCCAGTTTTACCAGACTAATCCTTTCTTTTTTTAAAAAAAAGAAGAATGAAAAAAAAAATTGAAAACTAACTTTTACTCATTAATGACAAAATCAATTCTTAAAAAGTATTCAGCTAATTGTAAATAGTGCATACAATATTGTTCGTGATGAACCCTTCGTTTTAATTTACTTATTAGCCTTGAAACCTATTTCACTTGTTTAGTAGTTTCTATGATCTTAAGCACGCATCCAAACCATTAAACGTTAATACAAAAGAAATTGAAACAATGTATCGTCTGTGTTCGACAAATTTTTGGAGTAGGAATTCTAGTTACTATGGCAACGTGTGTAAATAGCTTTAACTCTAATGGAATAATTATTCTTCAATGGCAAAATAACTAGGGCGTAGTTTCCGATATTTTTATGTTATTTATTTGTTTATTGTATGTATACGATTTCTATGACAAACCTATTCGAATTTACAAAATAAATTAGATTTAATATTTAAATTCTTTCGTACGTGATTTAAGAACACAAATATAATTATATTAAATTAATGTAATTTATTTATTCATTGTATGTATAACTCTACGATTTCTATGACATATCTATTCGAATTTACAAAATAAATTAGATTTTTTATGTTTAAATTCTTTCGTACGTGATTTAAGAATACAAATATAGTTATAGTAAATTAATGTTATCTATTTATTTATTGTATGCATAACTCTACGATTTCTATGACAAACCTATTCGAATTTACAAAATAAATTAGATTTTTTATGTTTAAATTCCTTCGTACGTGATTTAAGAACACAAATATAATTATATTAAATTAATGTAATTTATTTATTCATTGTATGTATAACTCTACGATTTCTATGACAAACCTATTCGAATTTACAAAATTAATTAGATTTTATATTTAAATTCTTTCGTACGTGATTTAAGAACACAAATATAATTACAGTAAATTAATGTTATTTATTGTATGTATAACTCAGCGATTTCTATGACAAACCTATTCGAATTTACAAAATAAATTAGATTTTTTATGTTTAAATTCTTTCGTACGTGATTTAAGAACACAGATATAATTATAGTAAATTAAGTATTAGAGAGAAAGAGATTTTAAATTTTGATATCAAAATCTTTGGAAAATTCACTATGAAAACACATGAAAAATGGATGCATGATTAACTTTGAAACCTTAAAAATTGATATGAAAAAATAGTTGTAAAATAAGCTGTATTAGCTTTATAATTTTAATAATCTAAATATATTCAAACTAATTTTGGTTTTCCATCTGTATTTGAAATACGTGTTTTACTTATATTTTATTTACATTTTATTTATATTTTTTATATATTTATTTATTTATTTATTTATTTATTTTTTTTATAATATTTTAAACAGCAGTTTCAATGTAGCCTAAAATATACTCATGATTTCTAAATAACACTACTAAGCATGCATTTGCAAATGAATCGCAATATAACCTCAAGAAATATAAACTAAATTTTAATGCGTCAAGAAACATAAAAAATAGTTACATAATAAGCTGGATAAACTTTATAGTTTTAATTACCTAAATTGTATTTACACTTTGTTTTTTATCCGTCTCTTAAATACTTATAAAAATATTTTTTGTTTAATTAAAAAAATTATAGTATCAATAAAAGTTAAAATATTATTTGAAGCACACCTTGATTTTTAAGTTATTCATAGCGCATATTTATAAATAAATCCTATTAAAATTACATTGCGAAGAATAGAGTTAATTTTTTACCCGTTTTCACCAGAACATTACCCATAATATTTAACTAAACCTACGTAATTATTATTTATTATTATTTTTTTATTATTTATTTATTTATTTTGTCATTAAAGCCCTTACTGATGTCCGATTTATACCGCCAGTAAGGAACACACCTATTTGATATTCCACTTCAGTTAAGCCACTTCTAAGAAATGGAATATTTTTTTTTCTGTAACATTTTTCAAATATCGTTATTAAATGTAAATGAGCTAACTGCTAAGCATATATGAACCAACAAAGCATAGAAATTTGACTTTGCAAAAAATCAAGGTTAAGGTTGGGAATTTTAAATATTATTTTTTTCTTTTGCTTTCCAAAGTAAAGGTTCCCGAAGGCCTTTTTCTTTGACGTCAATCCCCTTTGCTGACCTTCGGCTATTTTTTTTGTTCACAAAAGTTGATTACAAGTCAACTGCATTAATCTGTATAAGTTACGTGCTTTTAAGGACTAATATATTTTTTAAAAGTAGAAATAGCAGGCAGCATACGACCCTTTCTGAAATTACGTGCACATTGTTTTATATTGTAATACTGTTTGAGATAATCTAAGAAAGTAAATTTTTATATCATGCATCAAATCTCAGGAAAAAAAATATTAAATGCATGATGCGTAAAATAATTAAGTTAAAGTTTTTTTTTTTAAATTCAAGTATCAAGAAATTAAAACTATCACCTTAAAGCTTATGTAATTTTTATTATTAGAGAATCATTTGCAATCATTAAGTTTATTAATAGTTAGGCGTAAAGCAATTTTACATTACATGTGTAGTGAAATATAAGTATATTTTGCTTTCTTTTGAGTAAAAATCCATACAAATGAAATTTAGCGAAAATATGTAGTATTTTATTTCTTAACAATTTTTACATATATATAAATATTTAAAACTTTGCATAAATGCCTATTAAGATTTCCACCTTGTGCATCTAAAAAAAAAAAAAAAAAGTGAGACGAACTCATTATTATTTACCGATATCGATGGTGGACTTCTTCAATATCTCATTACCCTTTGAAGCAGATGGGACACTAGCACACTAGTGTCTGTTATATATATATATATATATATATATATATATATATATATATATATATATATATATATATATATATATTCTGACTCTAATGACTCTCTTCTGACTCTCCTTTTATATATATATTTTTCTGACACTATTTTACTCTAAAAAAAAGTCAAATAGTTACCAAAAAATTCTGTTTCATTATCAGAATCATATTTATATTAAAATATAAAATCCAAAAAAAAAAAAAAAATTGAAGCATGAAGCAAAAACCAGTGTTGTTATTAAATAACTGCCTTCCTTTATAAAACGTAATATTTCTTCCATTTCTCATGAATAACATGAGGCGTATAGTTTGCTTACGGTAAGAACTCCCCCCACCACAAAGTCTGAGATCGTTTGTTGCTATGGAAACAAGAATAGCGCATTTCAGGGAGCTTAGCCAAAGAATATATAAGATTATATATTCTTTGGCTTAGCTTCCCTTCACTCTAGGGCTAACACAGTAGACCGAAGAAAAAGATTCCCTTTCTCTAGCTGACCCGAGCCGAAACCTGTCCTAAACAATGACCCCACATCCCTGTTTGAAATAGTTTGACCTCGTTACCATAGTCACAGCCACGGGTCCAGACGAATGGCTAGGGGAGTTCTTACTTTAGACAAAGTATATACGACCTAGATGGTTTGCCTTCTTCAGATAGACGCAGATCCCTTAACCCTAAAGTTGCTCGGTGACGGGACCCTCAACCCAGTGATCTTATTTCTTTTTTAACTTACAGTACTGTTCAGCTAGCTTATCAGAGTATATGCATTGCCGTTTATTGTGCGGTTTTGAGAACTCCTCCAGACAAAAAGTCTGGGGCTGTCTGCTGCCATGGTAACAAGCTAAAGCACATTTTTAATGGCTGTGCAATGGAGCAATGAAGGAGTCGATTGGTTTACTCATGCCGACCTATGCCAAGATCAAGACAAAACTACTCACCCCACACCCCTATTCGAAGTGACTTTTCCTTGTTGCCATGGTACCCGCCACGACGCGAGCCTGATGTTTGGAAGAGTTCTCCTGAAAGCCGCACTTACGTTTGGTACTGTATAATCGAATCCGGCTTTTGCGCCATTAAACTCTATATTTAATTCATACCTTATGCAGTTGCGCTTATGTAGTACCCTTATGTAGTTATGTATATTTTGTAAAAATATTAAATTGGGCCATTTAAAACCTCACAAAAGAACTTATCATTTTCTTTTAATTGAAGTAAAAAAAAAAAAAAATACAAAAATTAAATCTGCAGCTTGATGCAAGAAAAACCCGCATTAAAATTTCAAAATATTGAGAAATTGGTTTCAAATCATTCTTGAAAACATATTGAAACCACAACCAGTACTTTCGTGTTTTAGATGTAATTTATATGTGTGTTTGACGCAGGGCCGTCTTAATAGCATGCAGGGCCCTTGTAACATGTCCTACTGCTTAAGATCGAACTAAAAAACTTCACATACATAAAATAAAGCGTTTTCTGCATATGCAATAATTTGAACAAATTTAAATACATTTTGATTAAAATGTATTTAGATTTGTTTTTAGTAGACTCCAAAAATTCTGAAACACATAAAAATTTCATTGGAACGTAGAAATATATATTTCAGTTGCCTTTTTAAGTTTCCTTGGTGATAAAATATTCTAATTATTGTTGTTTGCAAAATTATCAATCACTATTTGTAGAAAGAAAAACAAAATACACACTTCATGCAATATAATATATTTATTTTAAAAAATCTGTCAGGTAATTTTGTTTAGTCTTAGTTTTTTTTAATACAATTTATAAAAAAAAAGATTCTCAAGGGCCCCCTGAGTGCCTGGGGCCCTCGGGCACTGCTCAGGTGTGCCCATGCGTAAAGACGGTACAGGTTTGACGTTCTTGTTCTCTCTTGAAAGTTAGTCTTACGTTGTTAAATTTTCATTGCTTTTTTTAGCCTTTCACGCAATTCTTCTCCAAATATTATTACTGCTTTTTGTTATATCAAATAACGGAACTGTTAAATACTATATTTACAAATTATTAAATACAAAACTATATTTTCTGTCAGAAATTTAAAAAAAAAATGACACTTGACAATTTTAATTATAAAGGTCTGGTTTCTTAGGACAAACGCCTTATCTGGGCGTCAGCGGGACGTCAACGTCACGCTGACGCCAACGAAATACTGGTTTGTTAGCTCAAGACCTGGTTTCTTAGAACTAGCGCCTTATCTGGGCGTCAGCGGAAAGTTGACGTAGATCTGACGCCAAAAAAATACTTTTTTGTTAGCTCAGCGTGAGCAGTCGGTCTAACGCAGACATTATCTCTCATTGCGCATGCGTTAATAACGTAAACAAATATTTATTTTGAATTTGCATTGATTTTGTTATTGTCGACCAGTGTTTTAGAGAACAAATAATGACTTTGTCCAAGAAAAAACACATTATAGTTGAGCTAAATGAAGAGTGCTATGTTTAATGAAGAAGCTATGTTTAATGTCAAAATCAAAATCTTGGCTGATTTCAATGCGCTGTTGGATGTTGTCCGCCATTGCTTCTGTGGTTAACGTCACGTTGTAATCCAACTGCAGTTGAGTTGGACGGCAATTGTAGTTCAAGATGAGCGTTCGATGACGTATACTATCAAACTCACAAATGGACCAATCAGAGGTTAACGCTGATTTCCAGCTGACGGCGTCCTGTCCTAAGAAACCAAGCCTTTAGAGTTATCGTAAATAGCTCTAAGCAGAAAATAGAGTCTTAAAATAAATATAGAATAAAAATATTAAGCACATAATTCGCAAGTCATAAAAAGTGATAAAAAAAAAGTATATTCGTCACGGCAGGTGTTTCTATTTTGAAAGGCCACATTCCAAGGAACTACATGGGTAGAACAAATTTACCAATATCGTTAGTCATAAAAGTGTTTTGATTTGTTTTGATAAATCACTTTTATTTATTTTGCTGATACAGGATAATCCTAAATCGTGTCGTGAGTCATTATTTGACCACCTGACTGTCTATACTTATTTTAATACTGTGTATAGGAATTTTTTGAAGATTACTTTACTTAAATGATTAGTTGCAGTAATGGAAAAATAGGAGTAGATCTTACAATTTCATTTAACCACAAAGAAAAAGTTTCTATCGAAAAGCCTAAGACACGAATGTCGTATTAAAGACATAATTCAAATTATAGAAGTAATTTACTTCGATTTTTTATCTAGTTGCTTGTTAGAATTTTTGTTTAGTTATTTAATGTTATATTTTAGTTACTTTATTTTCCATTTGAGATTATTCATTTATTTATTGTTCCTCCATCAAAATTTCAATAAGAACAGTTTCAATTTTGAGATTTCTAAGATATTGTGCATTTGATATTCAAAGTTCTGCAAGTACATAATAGCTCGTTATTTATATTTTAAACAAGAGTGTCAATGAGCGAAGAGTTTTAAAAAATAAAGGTTTTTAAATAAATAATAATGAAATTAAATAGATCTTAGGCGAAATTTTCCTTTTTTACATCAGTCAGTAGTTTTTCTTCGTTACTAATCTTTTATGCTTTCAGTGCAGTAAACTTTTATGATATAATTTCAGACATACTTTTACCGAATATGAAAATGCCTTATTATAAATATCGCCAAATTGGCGAAAATGACGATACGAGTTTCATTCTACTTGGACGATTTTTTTCATCCTTTTCCGTAATTGCAATTATTAATTAGAATAATCACCTAATCAGACATTCAAGTGTCTGTTTAACAAAAATTAATAATAGTTTTTTTTAGCTATTTTAACGGAGACAATTTCTGGAAATTATATCTGGTATCAATACATCTAAAATAATGTAATCTTCAACAATTCTATTTCGAATTGGGTTAATTTTTTTATAACTTAGTGAAGTATGTGAAATTAATCAAAACTGCGTAGTTTCCGGTCCTACGCTTTTTTTTAATTACTACTCAATAAGTATAATTCTTTTTTTGAAACTATTATTTAATCTTCCAGCTGCTAGCAAAAATGTGAAATTAATTTTCTGTTAATTACGGTGAAATTATTTCAATTTTAAGTCGTGTAGTAAACTTAGAGCTTGAAAAAACATCTACCCTATAAATATTTTTCATCTTTTTTTTAAATAGAAATTTTCAAACCATCTTCCCAACTAAAAATTAAATTATTAATTAGAAGAATTATATTCTTTTTAATATGAGATATAATGGAATAATGAATTTATTATTATTTTTTCCTTTACCAATTTTATTGAGTAATGAAGATTTGGTCATAATTTATTCAACAGCTTTTGCTTCGAACAGAATTGGCATAGCGCCAACAACGTTCTAAGGTATGCCATCTACCGAATAAGTTTGCATTATATGAAGTTCACGAAAAATCGATAAATCAGTCGCCAAAGTGGGCGCCGGTTCTGTCTTTTCGAATCGTGTGTTTCTAGTGGACCTTCGAGCGGTTTTAACCGGATTTATTTATATTCTTAAATAAAGCGTGCGATTGTTTTCCTACCAAAGCTTCTTCATCTCAACGTGTTTTTTTCTGATTAAGCCGGTAGTTGACAATTTCCGTATAGAAACTGGTAGATTTTATTTAAATTTTACAAAATTGGTAAATACGCAGTTATGTTTCTCAAAGGAAACATAGCGGTTGCTTGACCCAGGCTTATCAGCTGGCTTTGCTGGCTACTTTGAAATTGCTGGTAAGATACTTACCAATTTTTTGTACAGTTTTTTATTCTTAAAATTTATGTCATCGTAAAATATGTGTGTGTTAAAATGTATTTATTGATTGTGAAGTGTTCTAGAAAATGTAGTATAATCAGGTAACATTTGCGCATGTGTTGTTGACATTTCGACAAAACCTCGGTTTATGTTTATTGCATTTTTAGCTGATTTTCTAATCTTTTATTGCAGAAATTAATGTGGTTTTGTAGATTTTGAGTTTTAGTTTGTTTTTTAACTGCTATATTTTACTGCTAAACGATCGTAACTATGAACTTAATGAAAAGGATTGTAATAGAAAAATTCCACATCGATCTCTAACGTCGTACATTGTTTTAGATAAGATTATTCACTCTGACTATTATAGTGTACTTTTATTTATGCATTTAGTTTCAAGCGTTATAAATAATTTTTAAAATTTTGTTTAAGATTAAAACAAAACCTTGTTTAAATAACAGCTTATGCTATAAATTATTTAATAATGTTAATAACATGAACAACTGCTCCAGTTGTTAAAATTTATGTTCGTATTTTAGATTTTTAAGTAAAATAAAAAAACTTAATAGATAGTGAAAGTTGAGTGAATTTCTTCGATATAGATTTCACTAACTTTGATTTTTATCGAGCAAAGCTGTCTGGTGTTCAGTAATTATATTGTTTATAAGTTGTTTTAATAATCTTATTTTCTGCAAAGGAAAGAAACTTAACCAATCGATGGCGATTGGTTAGGTTTAAAATGATTTAAATTGCAATAAAAATAAGATTATTATTGTCAACAGTGCTTATTTTTTATTTATTTTGTGAAGAAAGTGATCGTATTGTATTGAATGGTTTAGGGTTAAAATAAAAAGTCTCACTTTTCCAACTAACAAACATCAAATACATCATTTAAATCAAATTTTTCCTCAGAATTGTTTCTGGAATTTTTTACTAAATTGCAGCACAAATAGTGCTTTTTTTTACATTTGCCTAAACAATTTGAATTTGGCTGTTCATTATTTCACAACTTCGTTTTTATTAATAGAAATTAGGTTATTGACCATCTATCATTCTGTAATTATTGACTTTTCATTCTATTGTGAATGTTTGTCTATACTGGAGGGGGGGGGGGGAGAAAAGATCAGCTTTAGGTATACTTTTTGAACTAAAACTGAATTGCTGCACTCTGCTGCTAAATCCGGAAAAAAGAAATACTGAAAAATATTGCCTTTATAAAATGCTCCAAAAACAATGATTTGAAAATGAGTAAAGAAAAAAAATTATATATTTCAAAGCCGTTTTGTTGGGAACCTGCATTAATAGTAGCATGGTTCAAAATTAATGGTGGTCCAAGGCCAGAGATGGCTAAATTCAAAAATTTTTATAAAAAAAATAAACATCTGACTCATTTGATTTAAATCAGATTTTTTTTTTTTTAACTCTACCAACTAAATCATTGGACAAAATATATTAACAGTATTTTTATAGCTGAAATTGTTGATATTTCTAACTGAAATATTTAAAAAATTATTTAAGTATTTACAAACTAATCAATGAATGAATGAAATCACAATTATTTTTGTTCAAGCTAAATGTCCTGTAATTTTCAAGACCGGGAGGCAATTAGCCAGTTAAGTCTCCAGTGAAGTGTAACTTAATTTAGATCGGAACACAGTAAAGAAAAAAATGTATATATATATATATTTCTCAAGGCAGAGCAAGACTTTATTAAATACTGGTAAACACCAACTACATATTTAATATGTATTAAAAGCACTTGAGGTATTCAAATAAGCATAAAACGAACTGGGTATGGGTATATTTGAAATATTTTGGTTTCCAGCATATTATTTTACATATACAGCTACTTAAATTATTATTTAACAGTTTAGCAACTCATATCCACTTTTAGTCTATTAATTAATTTATTTATTAGTCTATTTTGAAATATAATAATTGACCCTTTTATTATTTCTTTGAATAAAATCTTCATTATCAATAAAATCAGCCATTAGTAGGAATCACACCCTATTGAATATATTTATAAAAATGTTTTTGACTTTAAAAAAAATCAATTGGTTTAAATCTATTTTTTTTGTTAAAGCATGGCATCCCTGTCTGAGATCACTAAAATTTGATTTGGACCATTAAAAAAAAAATTATCAGTGGTCCCCCGACCAAAAAGCGATGTAAAGAGTGTTTCGATTTCATTTTCTATTACATGTCTAGGTCTATGTTATTGTCATAAAATAGCATATTTAAACATCATTACACACTCTGTTGTGGACTATAATTTTCCATTTAAACTCACTTTAATTATGTTTTTAAATAACAGAATATAATTGAGATTTGTAAACGGACATGTGAAAAGTGTTCGGACTATCATAATCTTTTGTCACTAATGTATAGCAAAAGATTAAGATATAATAAGAATTTTAAGACACTAATGTATGGAAGATCTGTGGACCAGTGACTAATTTTTCTTAATTTCTGACCCTGAGTGATGTCTGCATTATTGTTGGATTAGTACATATCTCAGGATTCAGGAGATAAATTAGGAGGATTCAGAAGATATAATTAAGTATAGTAATGAAACAATTTTAGGTAATTGGTAACAGCTAATGGGAAATAATAATTTAATAGTTTAACGTTATTCTTATCCACTTAATTTTATTAAAGTCATTAATTTTATTTACTATTTAGAAACAATTTATTCTTTTTTTTTATTGCTTTAGTTTAAACTTTCATTATCAATGAAATCAGACTTTAAAAAGAATACTATAAAGAATATTTTTATAAAAATATTTTCCATTAAAAATGATACGTAACTAAGTTGTGTTATTTAAAATATGTAAATTGAAATTATTAAAAATATGAGTGGTTTTATTTCCATTATTCGTCCAAAATGAATATTCTGTGTTGAGCTGTATAGGCTAAATACCAAATATTTGTATGTTGCATCTCTAATTTAGTAGCAGCAATTGTTGAGCAGAATCTTGTATCTATTTACAATTTAAAAACTTCTTGAAAAGATTTTTTGCAGTAACGGAACCCTACTTGTATAAATTCACAAAAGCAGGACCCTGGTTGAAAGAATGTGACTTAACGCTTATTTTATATTCACAAATTATGAATAGTTTTTACACAATTTTACAAAAACAGGACCTTTCACAAAATGTCTTGACAGACCCCTGCCTTTACTCACAACCAAAAAAAACAGTATTTTCCTTTTTGTGAGATATCTGGAAAATCTTATTTTTGTTCCAAATTGTAGCTGCATTTTTAGTCTAGTGTTGTGTATTTTTTTAATACATACTAAAATATTATTAATTCCCCTAGCTTTTTTTAGTGTTTATTTCAGTTGAAAACTAAATGTATTCTACTGGTTTTATACATTATTCATTCCATATTAAAGAAAAACTCAGCAAATTTTTTTTTTAAACAAATTTATCATTTACAACACTTTTTATATTGAATTTCAGCTGAGTCCTTAACAGCAGCTCTCCCTGTGTTTATTGCCCCTGATATTCCTCCTTAAGTAACCTTTTTTGCTTAAAACTTATACACTTAATGTTCAGCAAGAGCTTCTTACGTTAGTAACAGGTATTTATGTGTTTAAGTTTGTGAGACTGCAGCCTGCTGGTAATCCGTTTAGGCTTACCTCAATTTTTCCTGGATTGTTTGATATTTTAAATGTGGTAACTT
Source organism: Parasteatoda tepidariorum (assembly GCF_982258835.1). Taxonomy (NCBI): domain Eukaryota; kingdom Metazoa; phylum Arthropoda; class Arachnida; order Araneae; family Theridiidae; genus Parasteatoda; species Parasteatoda tepidariorum. The sequence continues at coordinate 47,737,127 of NC_141764.1, forward strand.
AAGGTCTAACTTCAGGCAATTAATTTGTTTCTGAATCCCAATTCGCATTCAGTTTTCACATTTAGTAGCAATGTCTTCATGTTAACACTTGAGTAGAGAACAGGCTTCTTAATAAGGTTGAAGTGGTTTTTACTGTGAGATCATAAGTTTAGTTAAAGCAAAGCATTAATTATAAAATCACTTGTACTTACATAAAAAGATAAAGCTAAATGAATTTTAAATGATTTCCAATTTTTGTTTTAAATTGATCTTGTTATAAAATATCTTATTTTGATTTGAGAATTGTTTTGTTTGCAAGTCTTACAATTTATTTCTGGTTTCAACAAATTGTGAACATACTCTCTTACTTTAAGTATATAAATTAATGATTAAAGTGTACTGAATGTCTATGTGGATATTTTATTATTTCTGCATTAATTATTGCAAATTTCCCTGTGGCAGAACTTTTTCGAGCTATCTGCGACAAAACTCTCTAGCACTAATATCTTTCTGTAAGATACTTTCAATAATAACAAACATGTATGTTACTAATTTAAAATAATAAAAGCGCCGTAGTTACCCAAAAGAAAAAAAAAAACATATATATATATATATATTTTTAATTGAACAAGTAACAGTTTTTTATTCTAATATTATGGGTGATATTCTCGCATTTTGTTGGGGGGGGGGGGGTGCGCACAAATTATTTCCTTCTTCGCATTTTGTAAATGCACAGTAAAAAGAATAATTAAAAATCATGAAATCTGTAGTAGTAATTGCCGAAAAAAAGATCGACGACGAAATGACGCTAATCCTTAAATACGTGTTTCGTTTCGAGATAAGGTTGTAATAAGTAATATAGTATAAAAAATATCGGATTTGAAAACTATGGAGAGATCAATAGCAATAACTGCATAAAATTTGATAGAATCATTGTCTTAAAGTACATACTCAAATGCACGATTCGAATTTTCCATACTGTTTGAAATATATCGGGATATTTAAAATTCACATGAACATCAATATCAATAACTGCCGAAAATACAATCGGAGCCATTATACATCGATTCACGATACTATCGACATAAATTTAGCGCGTCAAAAAGTGATTACCTAAAGGCATGATTCATATATTACGTGTAACCTTCTGATGAAAAGTAATTATTCTTTAATTTTCTAAAGAAAAATCATTCTGCACGAACTCAGTAGCGTTCTGCGACAATGTCGCCGTGTCGCTGCGATTCTGCCGCGGGGGCGAATTTAATGTCATGCTTTTCCCAACATGTGTGCACTGTTTTAATATGTGATATTACTCATGCTGACTCTCCTGGTTTTCAAAGCCTTTTTTTTTTTTTTTTTTTTTTAAACTTCTTGAAGTATTTATTTTTAGAATCCAGTAATGGTGAAATTTTATTAAATTGATTTTTTATAATGTCCAAATTAAGATAATGTAGAAATATTAAAGATTTCATAACCAAGAATTCAAAATAAAAAGAAATATTTAAGTCTAGAAAGCTGTATCTAAAACATCAAAATCTTGTACATAATGCAGTTTTTAATCTCATTTTTTATTTTGAAAAATGTAAAGATGGAACAAATCGCCACAGTTTTCATGGCTTTTCTGAATTTAATTTTATGATTTAAAATTTTCTGACCTTAAAGGATTAAAGTCGCTCAATTTCATCAAATAAAAGTTATACGCTAATGTTTTATTTAAAGCACGGTTGGTAAGATTAATAACTTTAAAAAAAAAAAAAATCAAAAATCGATATTTTTTAAAAATTTTTTTTATTTAAATCAGATTTTTTTTTTTTTTTTTTTTTTTTTTTTACATATTAACTATCGAAATCATCTGATAAAATACATTTACAATGCTTAATAATATTTAAATACAATAACATAGCAAAATACTATATAATTCTAACTAAAATGTTTCAAAAATTATTTTAATTATTGCTAACTAATCACTGACTAAATAAAATCACGGTTATATTTGTTCAAACTAATCATCCTAAAATTTTAAAGACAAGGAGCTATTAGCCAGTTAGATTTCCTATGAAGAGTAAATTAATTAAGATCAAAATACATTAAAGGGAGAAAAAAAAAATTGTAAGCTTCTTTGGGCAGAACAAGTTTATTATTTTTTTTCATTATTGATAAACACTAACTACGTGTTTAATAAGTTTGAAAAGTACTTAAAGTATTCAAATAAACATAAAATTGAATGGGTATATTAAAATATGATTATTAACCGCAAATTATTTTACATACAGCTAATGGAAACTTATGATTTAACAGTTTAACGTTATTCTTTCCTATCCACTTTAATTCTCTAATTTAATTTATTTATTAATCTATTTAGAATTATAATAATTTTAACTTTTCATTACTTCGTTTAGTAAAACCTTCATTATCAATGAATACAGTTTGTATAAGAATTACACACCCTAAAGAATGTAATTATGAAAATATTTTTGAATTAATGATTTATTTAAAAAAAAAAAATTTGCTTAAATCAATGATTTTCTTAAAATGAAATCACAGTTGGTTTAAATCATGCCAACCCTGATTTAAAGCTTTTTTAAATATTTACTTTTAAAAGTTACTTTTTTTCTAATATAAAGGGACAATATTCAAGTTATCAAGAAAGTATAGAAGAAAAAAAAAATCGGTAACAATAAAAAAAATTTATAACAGCCCCCACAATTTAGTATTTGATATTAAACTAATTTTCTCCGTCCAAAGAGCAGCATGACGCCCCCGACAACGTTTGACCTCGTCTGGGCAAGTTCACTGAACTTAAAGACGTAGTAAGTGGACTGTCACCAATTTATGTCGTCAAAGTTTGCGTCACATCTACTTTATTCCAGTCATAGCATTGTAAAAATACTGCAATATTGAATTGCGTTGAAATCTAAGCATTGTCAGAGTATACTTTATCTTCAAGTCGAAACAATAGAGAGTATCTTAATTATGTTTTTAAAATAAATTTTTAATGCGAAATTTTGTAATGTTCCAAGTATTTCAACAATTTTTAACCAGTTTTATTTATTATGGTTGCATTGTGATTATTTTAGGATAGTTGAACATTTAAATAATGAAACTTAAATAAAAGTTTGATATCTCAAAGTTATTTGCTTCAAATTTTTGGCCATTATTTTATTTGTACTATTGAAATAATGGCCAAAGGCAGACTTGGATAAAATAAAAAAGGTTTTGAGGCGAACATAAATCAACCGTTTCGTCGCCATCTCATTGTGGCGTAATTTGTTTGAAAATGGCGGATTTTTTTTAAAAATGTTCAACTTTTATAGAATTTTGCATTGATTCATACCACAGAGATATGTTTGGTAAAAAAAAAAAAAAAAACCCAAAAAGCTGAAAATAGAAGTCCAAAAATGTTATGTACAAAAACACTTTTTAAATAATTGAAAAAATAAATGAAATTTGAGCAAGAAAAAAGTGCATATTGGAAGCATTTGCCCACAGAATAATATCAACGATAGAACAGAATAATAGCAAATTTCAGCAGAATAATAGCAAACAACAGAACAATAGCAAATTTCGATGCGAGATTTTATTTATATGAATTGTGTGGATCTGAATCTCAATGCGTAACTTTAAATCACGCAAATACGAATCTTGACTTCTAATTTTAAAATCGCTAGAAGACGAATCTCGATATTTGAATTTAAAATCGCATAATTGCGAATCTTCTGTGTTTGATTTTAAATTTGCAATACGAATCTCAATGTTTGATTTTAAAATCGCGTAAATACGAATTCCGATGTATAATTTTTAAGTTACTTGAAGGCGAATCATAATAGCGTCTTTTAAATCGCGAAAATACGGAACATGATGCGCGATCTTAGATAGCGTAAATGGAATTTTAAATCGTGCTATTGGTAAGTAAAAGCGTAAAAATGAATTTTTTTTCCTACTTGGAAATTCGAAAAAGACACTTTCTTTTCTTTTTTCTTTTTTAGTAATAGTAAAAAAACATTTTTTCGATGGTGACAAATTTTCCACGAACGACGTACGTACGTTCGTGTATAGTATATTACAGGAGTGGCCAAGCTCCTTGATAGTCGAGCCATTTTTCAAAATTAGAAATTTTTCGCTAGCCGCAATTAAATACATATTTAAAAAGGAGGCAAAAAAGGTATGATTTTTTTCTTTTTTTTTTCTTTACAGAAAATAAATATATATTGAAAACACATAAATAAAAGTACACGTGTATTGAATTTAAATATTAAGAATTAAACACATTTATTTTACATCTCTTGATAATTTGGTGAATAATTGGTGATAGCACTTTTCAGTAATTCTTTGAGATGCTGGTTAGTTAATACTGATCGGTGTTTGGATTTCTCGAATTTTAAAGTGTAATAAAATGATTCACATGAGTACGTTGTTCCGAATATTGAAATAATTCTACTAGCAGTCTTTTTTAATTCAGGATACTTCGATTCTGGTACAAATTTCCAAAATTAAGTAATCGACGTCGACTTATATTTTAATTGTAGAGCTTGATCTTCTTGCATCTCTATTAACTCATATTCTCCAGATGCTTTTTGGGCCATAATTATATTGGAAAGGGAAAACTCACCTTGAATTATATTAATTTCAAATGGATTCAGAAAAAAATCAAGAGACGATTTAAAATATTTTAAGTCTTGAAATCTATCAAGGAATGATAATAATTTTTTAAAAATATAACAGCTCAAAAATGAAAAGGGAACTCAGGTACATTTATCGAGAGCCACAAATAATCCTTCTAAGAGCCGCATGTGACTCGCGAGCCGCAGGTTGGCCTCCCCTGGTATATTATATAGGTCTGGCTAAAACGCTAATTTTTTATTGTTTATTTATTTGAATTTTTTTTTGTTAAAAGAGAGAAAGTATAGTTGGAAGTTTTGAACTGCGTTGAATCATAATATCGTTTTGTGTCAAGTTTCAATTCAGAATCATCGTGTAAATTAATGCTTCATTGAATCGTATGGAGCCGAATTGTGATTCAATTTAACTATTTATTTAGGGTGCAGTCAATTTACGCAATAGGTATGATTCAACATCGAATAATTTTTTTCTGAGATAATAATTAAACTATTTAATTTTAATTCTTAGCACTCAAATGGTGTATCAGCATCTTTTTTAATGTGCTTCTCGTCTAACTAAATTTTTACTTCTTGGTGTTTAGAAATCGCGTAATAAACTATTTTACTGTATCCCTCTGCAGATTGACAAAGCTAGTTTCAATCATTTCTTGATCAGAATTTATTTTCAGTAAATAAAGCTGAACAACGTGAATAAAGCACTTACAACGATACGGAAACTGACATATTATAGTTTCGTTTTTTTTTAAATAAGAATCTTCCTCGTTGTTTTAACCAGTAGGGAAAGAAGAACGAACTTGAATAAAACCAGGTTTTTTAATATCAGTTTGGTTTGATATTATGAAGACCGCACTGGCAAAAAAATAATTGATAAACACCCCAGCTATAAATGTCTGCAATAGGATTTTTAAGATTGGTGAAATGTAACTTATATCATATATTATTCTTGTTTGTTTACAAGGGAGCCCGTTTATCTACAGGTAAGGAAACGACCTGATACAATTTTTGCAATTTGGGGACTGATTTTTGAAAATAAGGTAGAACAATTATAATTTTTTTAAGTTCAAAACCAGATAATTACATTTTGTGGTTAATTTTCTATAGAAGAGATTAATAATATTAATACCATTCATTAAGCAATTGCTGTTTTTTATAGCATCGTTTGCTTTTAATTGTTCTTCGGTATGTCCTTTGAAACATTGTGGAATAAATGTTCTTAGTTTCAATTCAAAATGTCGATGGCTCAGCTGGTTCTAGGAACAATTCGTGAAATGGAATTCTAGATTCAATCCAACCATGTGTTTCTCTTATTTTCACTCATATTGTATTTAAGTCTAATTCGATTCTTGTGTCATTGTATATCATAATATATCATAATTATAAATAATCCATTAATCATGATTACTCAATCACAATCTGTATTGGTTTGGGAAACAGGAAACATTTTAAATTATAGTACGCTAACGAAAATAGCAGTTGAATACGCAAATTGGGGGTGCAGCTGAGCTTTTATTTTTCCGAGAGAAAGAAAAATGTTTCTATTTCCATGAAAACAATGTTGTCAGGATTTGTTCTGTCTCTCACGTGTTCTGTCTACAGCTTCTGGCACGTGAATTTTCTGGAACCATTTGTTAGAGTTGAGGAAAGGTTGCCCACACAGGATTCGACCTCGCTTAATTATTTTTAGGTTCTCCCTTTTGATGCTTTTGTTGAATCGTGGATTCATCTTCCTTCTACCCTCTTTCGTCCCTACAATATCTTAATTTAGATCTGCTAAAATGTATTTTCTCTTTCTAAATAGCTGAAAGAATCGTTTTCCCGATACCTATTATTGTAACATTTGATTCTATGTAAGTTACACGGACATTCATTAAATTATACTGACTTGATGTATTGTATATATATATATTATGGTCTGGCAGATACGTATTTCTTTCTACTAAAAAACAAATCCATCTTTCTTTATTTTTTAATCGTCAGATAATAGGACTTTTCGGGATAAGAATAACTTGATGGATAAAATACGAGGAAAACTCAAAGGAACGTTAATTCAAAGACTAGATTTGGGCTCGGAAACAGAGCTCTCGGAAAATTTTTAGCATTAAAGCAAACTATTAACAAAATGTTTTATTTTAAAATCGGACTCTTTACAATATTAAAAATTATATCCGTCCGCATGGTTAAAATTCGCATCAAAATATTGCTATATTTATCAAAGAATACAGGCATTTGGGAAAAGAAGGTGTAAATAATGCCGAGCCGATGCGTGTCAAAAATAGAACTTATTTCAAGAAAAAAAAAATCACACATGTATTTGTATATAATCTAAATAAAGAGCAAAGTGGCAGTTAAATGCGATTTATATCTTTTCCTTATCTATGAATTAAATGTTTATTTGTATGTAATCTAGGATATTTTTTATTTAACGTTCAGAATAAAGGTATTTAAAAGAATACAAATATTTCAATTCTTTTGATGAAAGTTCAAATAGTTGAGAATCTGCAGCAGAAATGGTTAAGATCTAAATTCAATTTATAAACTTATTATTTAAAAAAAAATCTAAATAAGAAATCGGATTTATAAATAAAGATCACGAACGCTGGCTATGATCTAGACCCAGGGTGCTTAGCGTTTTTAAAAAGTGCTTAAAGGTGCTTATTTTCGATTTTCGTTTTTTAAAAGCCCTTAAAGGTGCATTTTTCATTGGGTGTTTTTAAAAAGTGTTTAATTTCCCCTTTTTCCAAATGAGATTTTTCTTTTACTATGTTGATTTTCGCTTCTAATTATGCAAAAAGACACAGTTTACATTGTTCTATTCAGCGTTTTCATAATTAATTCAATCCCAATCTATTTCGGCGTATAGTCTGTCCTTAGCGTATGAAAACGCCATTCGCTTTACATGATTCAAAATTTCATGATTTTTGACAATTGTCAAAAACAATGACAAAAGTTTTTTTTTTTTTTTTTTTTTTGACATGACGGTTAAAACGAGATAAAAGCGTCGATTGTCAAAAACTTTCCAACAATGCCTAATTATATTTTTTAAAGTGCTTAAAAATATTTTTTGACTTCTTGAAAATTGCTTAAAAGGTGCTTATTTTTTGTTGAATAATTTAGCTACATACCCTGAGATCTATATAATTATTATTATTTTGAGAACATTAAAGCAATTGCCTGCTAGTAAGAATGTGATAAATTGGAGAATGTATACTCTTTAATTATAGCTGTCTATTAATTTTGTCAATAATGTCATTTTGAGCTTAGAATATTTGCAGAATTCTTATTAATATATTCTTATTGTTGTTAATGTGAGATGGGGAACGCGGAAATTAAAATGATGGCGAATTTGCTCAATTCAGTAAATTGGCAATTTTAATAAACAAACATAATTTGCCAATATTTATTATTTGCCAGGAAAAGTTTTGGAAACCGTATGGAATATTGTAAGAATAATTCCTTTTGACGAAAGCAGTATTATGCAAATACGTGGATTGCAGATCTCAAATTAAATGCTCCTGAATAGAGAAGCGTAACTCACTGGAGGTTCAAAAGTAGATAAATTCATAAGTAAAAAAATAAAGCTTCGGAAAAATATGCATTTATAGAAATCTAAAGCCATTTTTATATAAGTGTAAACAATAATTGAATAATGATAAAAAAGAAAATGTTTTTTCAAACCAAACATTTCTATCTACTATTTTCGATTAAAAAGGTTTAATTTAAATTCATTAAAAATTTTACTTACAGGGTCTTCTTGGACTTATAAAAGACCGTTCAAAAATAACGTAAGCAAGCATTTAACGGAGGGAAGGGATTTATGATTTGATAAATTTTGCTGACCAGAGAGTATAAGCAATGCTTACGTAGAGTACTGCTCAAAATTTTCTTAAGTAATCAAACATTAAGCAAAGAAATAACGCATGGAAAAATTTCAATTGTGGAATAAAAGTCAAATTCAGATAAAAGACAGAGATTTCTTTGAAGCTTAAATGAAATCAACAATTTTGAACACAAAATAAAAACACTTAAGATTCCTAAAGAATATTCTTCTCTAAGTTTCATACAATGAATTAAAATTTTATCTTTGTTTAAAGCAAATTTGTTTATTTTAATTTAATATTTGAATTTAATCGTAATTAAAATTCTGTAATTTTAGTCAGCTTATTCGTTTATGTATTTATTTTTTTAAGAGGTAATCTAATTTGAATTAATCTTTGATATAAAATAAAATACATTTGTTTTGTCAAAATATTTACAACGTGCAATAAATTATGCAGTTAGGTTAACATAGTTGTTAAGCTCATTGCTTTTTTTTTTTGTAACGTAGTAGTTTTAACTTCTGGCAATGTAGGTGCAATTGAAGATTTGGCACGAGGGCGTTGCTTCTTTTATTTTAGTTGATTTGCTTGAAGGCAACAATAGGTTTTCTGAGAATTTTCTGGAGAAAGGACATGCCGTCTAGCTAGATGTAGAATCCAACTCTGGAGTTGGTTCTTTTTTTTTCTTCTCTCCTTTTCTGCCGTAATACATGAAGTGTAGGTCTTCCTGGGATTACTCAGCAAGTGCGTCATATTTGGCATTAAAACTTTCTAAGAAGCTTCTCTTTCGCCATGAATTGCTATTTATGCCATCTGCGAAAACTAATATACATTTATAAAGTATTGTCACCAATATAATCAAAAAGTAAAAGTTATATAAAGATAAACAACATTCAAACTGCGCAAATAATGCCACACGAACAGATATACTATAGTTAGGAATCTATTAAGAATCTTCTTCACTGGCGAAACATGAAAAAATACTATAGGGTAACGTGGGAGGTTCTCGTGGTCTTCCTCTCCATGTAACGCAAATGCGGGTTAGCTCCATCAAAAAAGTCCTCCACGAAGGCAAATTTCTCCCAATACTCGATCCAGGAGTTCCCTTGTCTTCTCGATTGGGTTTAAAATTACAAGGAGCACGGAGTTGAGCATTAGTAGTCGTAAACCCATAAAATTGGGTCGGCTGTGTACGGTTATATTATAAAAATAAAATAGGGTAACGGGCAGCCGTGGTGGCTCGGGGGATAGAGCGCTCGCCTCCCAATGAGGTGACCCGGTTCGAATCCCGCACCTGGCTAGCACCGACCACAGTTCTGAAGTAAAATATCGTCAGTGGTAGACAGATCTTGGGTTAAAGTCCCCTTGCCGTCATACTAACCGTAGAAGATCTTCGTGGTTTTCCTTTCCATGTAACGCAAATGCGGGTTAGTTCCTTCAAAAAGTTCTCCACTAAGGCAAATTTCTCCCTTTACTTTATCCAGGAGTTCCCTTGTTTTCTGGATTGGGTTCAAAACTATAAGGCTACGGAGTTGAACATTGGTAAACTGTTCAACGACGGTTATAAAATAAAATTAAATAGGTTAACGGGACTGATCTTGTTTATTGTCTAATATGTATATTTTTGTATATTCTGTACCCATACGTGTGTATAAAAATGTTAGTGAGTAAATTCTTTTGTAAAGATAACATTTGTATCAAGTTTAACTTATATATATCGCCAGAGTTTTCCCTAGAAATAAACAAGGACAGAGTGCTCACAGAAAAGGGTTAGTTTTTAAAGGGCACTCACTCACTTACCACAGTTAAAATTTATCAAAATATTATGTAATGACTGAATTTGAGCTTCAATTTTTATATTACCCTCTTATACTCTTTTATGTGCATATTTCACATAATAATTGTCACTCATTATCAAAATAACAGAAAAATTTTAAGCTTTTGATAAATAATTAAAGGCAAGCTAAAAGAGTATAAATTTTCTTCAAAAAAAAGTACTTAAAAAAAAAAGGATTAATTGATTAACAACTTTAATGCTTTTTTTTATTTATTTAAAATGAAAATTATGAGAAAATAAGCATTTAAAGATTCATTTTTAAATAAAAAAAAAAGTATTTATTTAAAAAAAAAAAATGGTAAAATTGAAAATCACTAAAAAATTCATTAATACTCCTCAAATAAACGATATGAATATGTCTGGGATGAAATATCTTGCGAATTTTTACTATATAACTTAGGCAACGTAAGAAAAATCTTGTTAAAGATAAAGTATCAATTTAAAAATTAAAGTTAAATAATCATCAGTCACTTGATAAATCAGAAATGGACTTTTCATTAAAACAGGTGGTTAAGAAAACGACTTTTTTCTGAAAAAAATGAAAAAGCAGTGCTTTTATGGCATGGTGGCTTTTTTTTTTTTTTACAAAAAGAGCGAGGAGGGCTCATTTATAGGGAGGTAAACTGATTTTAGATTTTCTAGATGTTTGATTGTTTTTACGTGTACTGGTTTTAGAAATATTTGGGAAACATTAGAAATATTTGTAGTGCAATGCTGTCCGAGTGCAATGCTAATGGTCGAATCTTTACTTTTTTGGAATCATTCTTAATAGTTCAAGGGGATGACCTCAAATATGCCAATTAATTAGTGTAGACAATATTTTAAGTTACGAAATCAGACACAAAAACGTACTTTCTCTGAACAAACATGCCTTTTTTTCGACACGGATTCGGATTTCTAACCCCCATAATCTAAGGTGGAACAGCAATCTGGGAACTATGGTCCCTATAGTTTGTTCAGGAGAGCGATCCACAGTTTGAAGAGAAACAGTGTGACGTCCCTCATTTATCATAGTCGTGACAGAGCTGTAGCTTGGCTAAAATTGAGAAGAAAAATTTTTTTAATAACTAACATATTTTCAAACTATTGGCTGAATTCTGTACTTGCTATTTCTGTTGACCACGTGCTTGCGTTAATGTTCCCGATCAATTGTTTGTAAAACGCTGTTCTGATATAAATGATATTATGATGATATATTATAGTAATGGAGAAGAAACTAATAAACCTAAACCTCCATTCACATTCAAAAACATGCAGTTTCCCTGTTTGCATTTAATATGTGTTATGAGATTTGCTTGTTGAACACTATGCCGAAGAAAGACAAAAAAGTATCACATTATTTTCTTCGAGTGTAAACAAAACGCTTATTCAACGTTTTTTTAGCTTCTTTTTATTATTAAAAGCTTTTATTTTTTGAAAATTTTAATCTTGCTAAAGTTGAACGAATAATTACCTTTTTGTCCCTCCATTTGTTTTTTAAACGAGTTCCAATATATTTCGCTTAAAATTTAAAGGTATTTGTTCTACAGTACTTGCGATAGATGTTATTTCTTACATGTTAGTGATTGATAATTAATTATTCATTATGAGAGTTGCATTTTGAATAATTGTCGAGAAAAGACAAAAAAAATTCTATCACTGTTAAGACACGCTATTCTCTTTGAATATAAATAAAAAACAATATATTAATCAGGTTTCGACATTATTTAGCTCTTTTTTTAAAAAAAAAAAAAAAATTAAAAACTTTTATTTTTGAAAATTTTATTTGATCGAGGCCCTAATGTGCGAATTGCCGCTTTCTCCGTTCGTTTTGTAAACGAGTTTGACTATACTTCGTTCTAAAAATCAAAGATGGTACTTGTTCTTTTGTATCAAACGACATTTGAGCTCTCAGCTATCTTAATTGTCCACATTCAACCATTATAAATTTATAAGATTTCCTGTTTATAATACAGGAACTCATTGCTTTAAACCTGAAACTCGCTTTATCATCATTTTTCTTGGCTGCATTTTGGCGACTTCCTTTCAGGTCATAATACATATCGCGATACCCCGTTGGAGCTAGTTTTTTTTCTTTGCGTTTGGCAGAATCCCAGTTCTTCGCTGCCGCGTGTAATTAGGACACGTTGAACAAAATTGTTAGGGGGATACGAAAAGGTTGCCTTTTTGTGCCGGTACCAGAGATCACATTTGTTGCCGCGTTTTAGACATAACTGCTGCCAGGAAGAATATGCTTTAGTTGTGAAGTGAAATTTATCAAAGTGTATTATTTTGAAGTTATTTTCTGGTGGATAATTAGATCAATAATGCCGTCCACCAAGAGGTAAGATATGATTAAATATTTAAGCAGATAAATGGGCAATTAAGTATATGTATTATTTCTTAATTATTAGATATGTATTATCATTGTTTGTAAAAAATATGATAATAAAAATTAAAGTGTACCAATTGTTTTATAGTCTCGAATCTTATCGCTTCATGATTATTTAGGAGAAATAAAATGTAGGAAGGGGTGTTTGGCCATGTGCTGTAGAAAATGAGATTTTATGTAATTTTTTTTCTTCTTCATAATCATGTGTATTTAATTTTTAGAAAACAAATAATGTTTATATTTCTTTCTTAATTTATGCTATACATATTTTATTTATATTTTTTGTATATTTTGTATAGCTATATATTGAAAACTTCTGTTAGAATAAATGTATGTACTTGTAATGCAAGGGTTAAAAGTCCTTTCGAGTTTATTTATTTATTTTTTATGTTATTGCGTATTAGGTTTCGTGTCATGTATTTAATTTTTTAGAAACCAAATAAGGTTTACTTCTTTCTTAATTAATACTATACATATTTTTTTTTTTTGTATCTTTCGTATAGCTATATATTCAAAACTTAAGCTGGAATAAATGCATGCAAAGTATGTAATGCAAAGGTTAAAAGTTCTCCTTTCAATCCTTTCGATTTTTTTTTAATTTATTATTTTTTTATGTTATTGCATGTATAAAAATTCTGATTTAATTTTTTCTGGTAAAACATTAACTTTGAATCTAAAAAAGAATTTTTCACTAAAAACGGTGTTCTAACAATTTTTTTAGCATATTGTATTTTTTTTTTCATTCTTTAATTTTTTAATAAATTTAAGTATATAATGAAATATATAATGTTATATTTCTTGAGAATTTAAAGATACATTATATTTAAACGTTAGATAATAATTTTAGTAGAATCAGATTTTTTTTCTTTCTTTTTTAAATGCAGATTTAAATATTTGGCTTTTTTCTGTTTCCTTGGGGGCATAAATGAAATCCACAATTTTTAATTTTATTTTTCTTTATTTACTTTGCATACGGAACCTTCATTTTGTTTTGTGTTCAAAAATAAATAAAACAAAAATTGTAAAAAAAAATGTTGAATTTTGAAATTTGTAATGAAATATAGGTAGGAAATTTTGAACTTTATTAGTAAATTTAAATATATTATATAAATAAAATTAGAAAAAATAAATCGAAAAAGTGACTGTTTTATTTGATTTCTTTAATTTATTTTTGCTTTACTTAAAATTTATATTGTTTTTCACAGCTACAGTAGTACTGTTAACAGTCTTATGATGCATAAGACTCCATCCATTGAAGAAATGGCTGTTAAAGAGAAACAGAGTGAGCCGAAGCCGGCAAATGTTTTTGTGTTTGACGATACTGTTTATAGGGAGAAAATGTTTGACAACTTAAACAAGCTGAGGAAAAACAAACAATTTTGTGATGTCACATTGCAGGTATTTTATTTTTGATCTTTTTTTCTTACGTTTAATGATTTCTTGTTCATAGATTTTACGATTTGTTCATGATATACTAATACTAGGAAGGCTTATGTAGAGAAGTGATTAATTCATGAGTAAATTTAAAATTTCATGGATATAAAAATAAGATTTGCAGGAAATATTAAAATTTTTGTGGCTCGAAATAGTAAATATTAAAACTTTCCTTTATTAAAAATGCAAAATATCCTGCAATCGAGTGTTACTAACTTTACACTGCTTGTTGTTTACTTGATTGCTTAAGAAAAATTAAAAGTTTATTTAAAATGGATATCTGCAATCAGCCTGTAGCATAAATAAGATATGGAAATATCCCCCGCAAATTGTTTGGGGAGATTTCTGTATCGTTATTTGTTGGCAAAATAATTGCCGAGCCTGCCAACTTCCAGGTAGCGGCCGGCGAAAAAAAGAAAAAGAAATGAAAATGTCACAAAGAGGGAACAACTCAAAGTATAACTCTTAGCCACCCCTGGGAAAATAACTAAATGTTTTTTTTTTTTTTTAAATGTGCAAGTTTAAAATCTATTTGGCACCTTGTTGTAGTTGTCACTACAGATTGGGATATAGAAATATCCTCAATCAATTTTTCATTTGTTTTAAACGTTATTTTAATAGCTTTAGTATTGTATGAAAAATAAATGTCTTTAATTTAAAGACATTTATTTAAGTAAAATATATACGTACAATATATTCCTATATGAAGTAAACTAAATTCAACTACAAAAATTAAGAAATTACTGTTAATCTATATACAACCATTCTTTAAGTTTAGGATTCTATAGAATAAGAGTTTATATTTCAAATATTCATATATATGCAAGTTTTCAAATATTCATGTACATTCAACAGTAGTTACAAACGATGAATTAAGATTCATCGTTTGTAACTCACTCAATTCACTTCATCACTCAATTGACGACTAGCATATCTCTAGTGCATCATTAACTATTTTATCAAAGACTCCCTTATTTGAGGGAAGAATATTTTAATCTGACAAATTTTAAAAATTTGTTTTAGAAAAACTTTAAACCATCTGCTATGAAGAAAAAAATAAGTTAAAACCTTTTTATTACAAAATAAGTATTAAAAATATTTACTAAATAAAATGCCAAATATTAATTCATCCATTATTAAAAAAACTTCAAATTTTAACAAATTTGTTAAATTTTTGCCAATATAGGCTGAAAAACATTTACTTAACTAAATTTTCTGTCTATTTGTGAGAGGAAAATCTTTAAATTATAAATTTTATAGATTAGCTAAAAGGCTTATTGAACAAATTTCAACTTGATATCTGTAGAATGTAAAATTTTAATTACTTCCCGCCGTCTACTCAGTGGCCAAAGAAAAGTATTTTTCAAATCAAATAATATGTAATATGAACTTAAAATTTCGAAATTTTGTTTAAAAACGGCAAAACTATTGTCAATTTTACCTAAGTAAAAACGTTTATATAATTAGGTTAGGACCTCTTGTGTCAAAAACATACATTAAATCCTTAAAGTTCAAGTTAAATATCTTAAAAGGGGCAGAGATGCCTTTTCTGGAAGTTGAAATGGAGTGCAAACTCGTTATACAGATGCTGTACTCATCTCACTTAGCCAGTGATGAATGCGCCCAAGCTCTTGGGCAAATTCTTAATCCCCCCCCCCCAAACTATTCGTTTTATTTAGTGTAAAAATTCCCCCTCAAGCTTTAAGTGGGTGCATCGTGCGCCCACCTCCCCCCTGGTGGGGGCCCCTGCGTCTACTAGTTGAATTTATTGTTAATAAAAATTTCAACCAATTTCCAACTTAAACTAGCAGCATCAGTTAGAAAAAAAATATGTATACAGGGGTCTGTCTAGGCCGAATTTACTACCGTTTAGCAGTACCTCCACAAATTCAACTTCAGGAAAAATGGTAGTTTCACAAATTCAATTTTAGGAAAAACGGTAGTTTCACAAAATACTTTTTCGTGAAATTTTATTTTTGTATCCCTTTAGAAACGATAAATCCATATTTTTTTGTTGATTTTTTAATATAATTTTTAATTTTTCGCAAATTATGTCTAAATTTTCACAAAATAGGTACCTATCAGAAAAACCTAGACAGACCCCTGATATATATATTTATTTATTTACATGAAAATTGTGAAAAAAAATGAAAAATATAATAATGTCAACCGAAAGTGATGTCGTCGGGGAGTGCCAGTCCCAGAAGTCATAAAAATATAAAACCTTTCCTATGGAGAGAACAGAGCATAACAAATGTCTAAAATCAAATGTCATGCTTTCTCTGTGCCCCAAAGGCTTTGCAAGAAGTCCAGGAAAAGAGAAAAAGTGAATACAAAATGTGTAAACTAATGACAAAATGAAAAATAATTTTCAAAAAACCTACTTAAAAACATATTCCTTTGCCAAAGCGAAAGCATGCCACATTCAGAAAATCCCAAACCAAACTGAAATTCGCAAATAAACTTCACGCCCCTACTTATTGTGCAGGAAGAAGAAAAGGAAAAAAATATTTCAAAAGTGATTCTCTGACAAACTCTAAAATTTTAGGTTGGCACCACTCAAGACGTTAAGGAAGTTTATGCTCACCGAGCAGTGCTCGCAAGTGCAAGTCCATACCTATTCGACTTGTTCACAGCTGAAAGCAAGGGACCCAGAAATCAGTACAAATTAAATGGAAACATAGAAATGGAGGCATTTGAAATTTTAGTTGATTATGCTTATTTGGGAAGGTGAGTACTTTTTATAAAATAAACTATGTGATTTAATTTTTATAAAAATTTTAATTGGTGTAATTCTTCCCCAAAGGCTTGAAGTTCCTTCAAAATTAGTAAAAGCCACCTATGTTGCTGCTACCAAACTGCGTATGAGCTCAGCTGCGAAACAATGTGGTAAACACCTTGTTGAGAATATGACACCCGACAATTGCATCAGTAAGTTTTTAAGCTTTTGTACTTTATCAGAATTTCAAATTTAAGTGCTCTAATGAATTATAGTGAGTTTTAAAAAGAATAATGGGTAAACATTCTGTAAATCAATTTATTTTAGATCTTAGAGCTCTACCAGGAATTGCAACCAACCCTGAAGTTCTTGCAAAAGTGGATGCTTTCATTCGTCAAAATGTGAGTATAATAATAAATTTTAGGAAATATACATTTCTGTTAAGTGAAAAATCAATAAAAAAATTTTTCTTTGTGTTCTAGATAAGTGAAGTAGTTAAATCTAAAGAGCTCCTTGCATTACCAACAATACCAGTTGAATTATTGCAGAATAGTCACGAGGAAAAGAATGCCACCAATATAAAGCATTTGTGCGACATGGTTCTTGATTGGGTTAAATCTCAGGCTGATAATCAGATAACCATTGATGATTTGACACAAAAGGTAAAGATCTGCTTTAATAAAATACTATTTATATAATTTTTTTAACATTGCTATAATTTTTAGTTAACAGAAAGTAATCACTTTTAGCTTTCCACTTACTTTCAAAACATAGTTAAAGAGAAATTTGACATTTAAATTAACTTAATGTAACAAAGTTAAATGTTAATTTTGGGATTGCAATTTTATGATTAAGTATTAGTGAAAATGGGAGAAGATATCTTTTCCTTAAGAGGACACTATACAATATATAAGAAACTTTTTGTTGCTAATTTTCTTTCACCTTCATTAGTAATTATAAAAAAAAAAAAAAAATGAGTGCAGGCAAAGCTAGAGAAAGCTATGAAGTTTCAAATGTCGGAGAGAAAAATAAATCAAATTGCAAACAAATTATTAAAAGAGAACTTCTCCATTTCATAATCCTAAGTCTCTTCTCATAATTTATTTTCATTTGGATATTTAAAAAATTTCTTTTCAGTATTTAAAACTTCATGGCTTACCCTAGGTTTGTCTGAACGCACCTTTTCTATGCATCAAATTTTATTTTTTATGAAAATGAACAAGAATTTGTGACAAAAAGTTTCTCCCAAGGTATGACGTCCTCTTAAAATGTGGAGGGCCGCCAACTTTTTAAGCATTGAGGGGAAACTTCTAGTGGTAGCAAAGTCTTATGTTTTTTAGTCTGATTCTGTTTGTTCAGTAAATAGTTATTTTCCACACCACAACATGTGAATGATTTAGAAGTTCATATAAAAATCCACTTTGCACTAGTTTTGTTTTTGGTGAGCCTTTTAAAATATTGAAAAAATTATTCTAAATTCTGAAATTTATAGTTTTTGATTGTCTACTGCTCTATAAAATATTTTGTAAAGAGAAATAGTAGCAGCCTTGAATGCCTTTTGTTCTGTGATGCCTCACAGAAACAAAAGTTAGTGAGATTTTCATCCCAGTACCTGCTTGTGCAAACTAAAATTGAAAAGGTTCTATTAGACGGTTCATTTCTTCTATTTGTAGAAAATTTAAATTGGATATATTGGAAAATTTTAATTGGATATATATGGAGGCTACAAATTATGCTCTTAAAGATCGTCTCCTTCAGTGATGTTTTTCTTTTAGTTTCTTGTTTGCAGTTGCCCAGTTAAGCCATGATTAAGCAATCATTTTGGAACTTGTTATGATATAGAAATCTTTCCCTAACATTTTATAACAAAAAATAATAATTAGAAGCTGTTGATTTAAAACTACTTAGTTCAAAGTATATTAAATTGTTTTATTTAAATGAAATTATTAATGGTTTGTAATAAAAACTTCTTTTTTAGGTTCATATGCTCTATCTGAACCCTGACCGTACTCTTCATGATTGCAGTGATATTGAAAATGGAGACGTTCAAGATTCTGAAGTTATTCAAGATTACAAAAAGCTCTCCAGAAAAGTATCAGTACCAAAATCTGGAAATCCAAGATCAAAGCGATCCAATCAGACACCTGCTAAACCTCGCCAATTTTTATTCACCAAATCTGATTCCAGCTCATCTGATGAAGAGGATAATGATTGGAAAGTTATTGTAATTACTGCAAATGGAGGTATTTTTTCAACTTTCATGCTTTTTTTACACATTTTTTAATATCAATATTTTAAAATTATTAAGAACAATATGATAATAAAGATAATAGAAAATCAAATGTTATTATTTTTTATTCAGTTATAATTTGTATTAGTTCTAGAAAAAAAACGAAATATTTATGCCGGGGTGTTAACAACTTCAAAATTCCAGTATGTTTTCTGTAATATTTGAAAAATTAATTTCCTTAGGGTTTCTTTTTTATTTCTCTTAGTTTTAATTTGTTTTCATAAATGCTACTGAAGTTTTTTTTTAAAAATGTTAAACTTCGTAATTAAGACACTTGTAATTATTTGCATTGAGAATGGTGAGTTCAAGTATTTGAAAGAAAAAAATTTAACTAAATAAACTTAACTCCAAATTTTTAATATAAATATTATTAATATTTAAGTGTAGCTTCTTTAAATATCAATCATACTAATATATGCACTAGCCAATTATGTTTTGAGCTTTTAATGGATTGTTGATTAAAAATAATTTAAAATGTAAGTTTTTAATGTATTACGAAGTTATTTTCTTCCTTATTTTAGTTTTACTCCTATTTATAGCATTCGTTTTACTAAAACACCAGATGCCAGCTTGCTCCACTTTGTGGGGATAATTTTTTTTTTTAGTGGATCCAAATTTTATGTGTTAATGTATAATTCATGATTTTGAAAATTTAGTTTCTTGATTAGATTAAAAGTATTTTGTCCACAATCACATATAAAAAGCTGAATTATTATTTTTTTTTTTTTGTGGTAAGCCTAATTTCTGCAAGTTTTAGTTGTTAATACTCTACTATCACATTACAAAAACTTTTGCAGAAAGTTGTAAAGTCTGCAGCCCTGTGTTATACAGTCAATTCGCTATAACTCGAATATTACTATAACTTGATTTTTTTATGAGGTCCCGACCCTTTTATCTTCAATTTCATGTTAATTATTCTCGATTACTCGAATTTTACTCCCTTTAACTCGATTTTTTTTTGGATCTTTTAAAGCAAGAAAAAAAACCTAGGAGCTGATATCTTGCTCCTTACAATGTCTTTCGCACTCTTCATGGAAAATCTAAAGCTTTCCCTCTTGAAGTATCTGAACAGTGGTTAAATGAAACGTTACCAAATTTACTTCAATCATACAGTTAAAATGATGTTTTCAATATTGATGAAATGGGTTTATTTTTTAAATGTCTTTTAAATAAGACTATGATTTTTAAGGATGAAAACTGCTCAGGGGGTAAAATGAACAATGACTGTCCTAGTTGAAAGAAATGCGTCTGGGACAAAGAAATTGCCCATACTTGTTATCGGAAAATACCGAAATCCCCGATGTTTCAAGAATGTAAAAATTTATCCTTTGGATTACAAGTCTAACAAAAATTTTTGGATGACATCAGTTTTATTTGAAGACTATGTAAGAAAATTGGATCGGAAATTCTCCGCAAAAAAGAGAAAAGTGATACTCTTTATGGATAAATGCACAGCGCATAGTGATCCACCTAATGTGAAAGCAGTAAACTTGCAGCAAAGTTGCACACGATGGACCAGGGTATCATAAAGTGCTTCAAACAGTCTGATCGTAAATGGCTTGTCAGAAAAATGATCTTAAATATTGTAAGCATTTAGAGGATTTGTAATTAATAAGCATTAAATAATCCGACAATATTTTGAAAGTCCAAAACCAAAACTAACGGTAAGTCGAACTTCCGATATGTCGAAGTTTTTCGTCAGTCCTATCAGATTCGAGTTATCGCGAATTCACTGTACTAACATATTATCATTTATAGAAATAAATAATAGATTTTTTACTTTAAGTATTTTATAATATTTGTTTGAAATATTTCATAAAAAACAGCAAATTATTAACACTAAGTTGTTTTAAAACTTAAGTTAAGGCAAAGAAATTTGATGAAATAAAATCTCAAAAAAAATTTCAAACTTGTTAAAATAATACCAGCTCTAGTGTGTATAATTGAGCCTATTTATCATGAATGTTTAATTTTTTGTTTTATATTTTGTTAGAAAACAGTATGCTGGGTGTTGTTGCTGCATATGGAAAATTGACAGTGCTATCAATTGTGCAAAGGGTTCACACTCCGAACAACAGCCCACTTTCTTCAAGAAATGCTTCAGTGGAAAAGATTAGCACCTATTCAACTGTCCCTCCTATGAGCTCTGCCAGGTGTTCTGTGGGCACTGCTGAATTTGATGGGAAACTTCTAGTTTGTGGTGAGTATAAGTAACTATGAATTAAACAAGACTTTCTTAATTTTAGATATTAAATCTGTGCTCCATGTGTCAAGCTTGCCATATTGGTGGCGTATTCTATTATGAAGTATCAAATGTCCAAAACTATTACAGGCTTCCCACTCCCCTGGGAAAACCTGGAAAATGCAGGGAATTTTGATTTTTTTTTCCTTACAAACTGGGAAAATACAGATAATTTTGTTTCTTATTTTTGTCTTTTAAAAAATGGTGACCACTCAAAGCGTAATCTACGAGATATTTAACCATGATATTTCAGCTATACTAAACTATTTCATTTACTATAGCAGGGGTCGCATTCCCCCTAAAATTCATAAAATTCCTAAAACTATGTGCAAACCCTAAAAATCTGATAAAATTTTGTTGGTGTTCCTAAAAAATTAAGAGTTATAGGCTAAATATAAATTAAAAAAAGCAATAATCTAAAATATAAGAATTTAACTACATTAATTAAAACTGTTTTAATTTTGCCACATGGGAATTCTGATCCTGAGAGAGGTTTTTCGATAAATAAAGCAGTGCTTAATGTGAGTCACCATGAAAATACTATTATGTCTCTTAGACTAATCAAAGATACCATTTGAAATTATGGAGGAGTGTTGAAGATCACCACAACACTATTGTGGGCAGTAAAGAATCTTACAAATCATATCAAGAATATGTTAGAAAAATAATCATGATTAATTTTTTTTTCTCTAACTTTTAATATAAATTGCTGATTTGAAATCTAATATTATCACACAATAGTTTTTCTTATTAAAGTAAGGTAAAGGGTAATAATAAAGTTTTAATTAAGAAGGTAAAAATTAAATAAAAATCCAAGTTGGTGTTAATTTATTTTTTCTCTTGATTTATTCTCACTTTTGCCTGTTCCTGAATTATGCACTTAATTTCTGATAGGTAATATGTAAAGTTGAAATTTCATTTTTACACTTTAGAGATTTCATTCTTGACTTAATAAATTTCAGAGCTTTATTTTATGGCTTGCAATTATATATGATATGTGTGGATGAATTGTAATAATCTTCTGTTATGTAATAAACTACCGTGTGATCTGTTTTTAACCTAGCAAAATCATATATTACCCCTAAAATTTACCTAAAATTTTTTGAAAAAAGTTCCTAAAAATACCCTAAAATTTTAAAAAACTTTGCTGCTACCCCTGCTATAGCATTATTTAAGTATGTTCAGCTGTCTTTCCAGTAATTAAAACTAATAAATAGAGTTAGCTCAATATAGCTCGCATATAATATATTGTGTATAATATGTACAGGGAAAACATAGGAAATTTTTTTTCCAGATTTGAGTGGCAACCCTGTATTAATGCCCACTCCCTTTTTTTTTTGTCATTTAAAATATTTGATTTGAGGCTTGTAAGGATTTAATTTAGTATGAGGTGTATAAAGGAAATATGAAAATATAAATAAAAATTTTACTATGAATTACTACTCTATAATAGACTTAACAAAATCATAGGCAAAAAAGCTGGATTCTAATTTCAGGATCTTAAAATTCTATATTAAAAGTGATAAATAATTATTCATACGAGTAGCATTGTAATCAAAATCAATTTGATATATAAAGAGATTCTAGCAATCACTTAAGTAGCATTATAATCGAAATAAATTTGTTATTTAGAGAAAGTTTAACTATCGGTTAATGTAAATGAAAATACTGTGTTAAATTATATTTCAGGGAAGTAATATAATTCTAATCAATTTGTTATTTACTTTCTGTTCAAATAAGTGAGAGCACTGTGCTACATTTCACAAAAATAGTGTTGGGATTCAAATTAATTTTTTGTTCTAAGATATTTCTTTAAGATATATCTCACTGCAAAATCACTAAACTGTAGACTTAATTTAATGTGGGATATAAAATTACAGGTGGTTACGACCGAGGAGAATGCCTCAAGACTGTTGAATCATATGATTTTTCTACAAACAAGTGGACCACCATGCAACCAATGAAAGTCCCACGTGGAAGATTCAATGCAGCTAAAGTAAACAACAAAATTTATGCTGTTGGTGGTTGTGATGGTCAAAAAGAACTCAGCTCAGCAGAGTATTGGGATCCAGATACAAATTCCTGGAAACAACTCCCAAATCTTCCTGCAGTCAGATCTCATGCAGGTGGGTGATTTCTGCTTTTAGCTCTAATGTTTCTTTTTTTCTCCATTTTGTTTTATTTTTAATGCATTTTTAATCATTACTCTAATTTTTAAGAATGTTGTGTTTGTGTGTTACGTACCATTGCCCTTCCCCACAGGGTTGCATTTAATTTTCATTGTTTATAAGAATTAACCTTAACCTTGTTTATAAGGATTAACCTTGTTTAATATATATTAATCTTAGCTATTAATTGTGCCTCTTTAATTATGACTTTCCTCTCTGGAATGTGTACTGTTTTCAACTTAATGTTTTTAAACTTTTTTGAATAAAAAATAGACTATAGTATATAATAGATAGATAACTAACTTGAAATTCATTGAGAAAATTTAAATGCACCTTGTTTAGTTGATTGGTGTTTTTCTAATGTTTGTAAATTAGGCAACTAACTTTTTTTCCAGTTATGCTTTCTCCAATTTTTCCTACTAATTTATGATGTGAAAGATAAAATAACTCAAATATCTTAACAAGTGTGAATGTAACTAAAAATTGACCTAATGTTTAATTTTAATATAAGTTACTTCAAAATTTAAAAAGCTTTATTTATTGGGGAAACTATTTAATATTTTACTGGTGAAATATATGTTATTCAAAAATATAAAGTGAGAAGATAATTTTACAAGGCAATTAAAAAGTTACACATTTTGTATGAAGTTTAATTTTTTTGAAATTTACATAATTTTGCTTTAAAAACATTTGCGTTTGAGACACTCTATTTGAAATATCTTAAATAGTGTGGTAAGAAAAATTATTATTCAACTTCAAGCCTTCAAACTTTACCTATGGCTTTTACTGCAGTATTTCTGGTCGTTTATTCAATGATAAAATAAGTTTTTTCCAGCGACGCTAAAAAAAGTGAACCAAATTATTCTTAAAGAAAAATTAATTTGAAATTAAGTTAAGAAATTCATTAAAAATTTATTTTAATTATTGTAAATTAATAGATATTTTAAAATTAAGAAGTACTTCTATTTAAAAACTAAGAGCGATTAAATTTTTATGAATAGTTTTCTAAATTGATTTTTATCTTACCTTTTACACCTACATTAAGTTAGTTAACTTAAAAACAGTCTTCAATTTACAGAAAGTTTAAATAGTTTTATCCGTGAAGTATTTTTTCAATCTAGTTTCTATAAAG
The DNA here is from genome assembly GCF_982258835.1 of Parasteatoda tepidariorum. Taxonomy (NCBI): domain Eukaryota; kingdom Metazoa; phylum Arthropoda; class Arachnida; order Araneae; family Theridiidae; genus Parasteatoda; species Parasteatoda tepidariorum. Next base: position 47,761,733 of record NC_141764.1, read on the forward strand.
TGTTTATCTGTAACATGTAAAGGTCTATTTGCAAATAATTCTAAACCTTTTTACTATGAGAAGTTTTATTCCATAATATTAATAATAAGAAGATGAAAAACAAATAAATAAATAAAAAAATAACTTACCATTGATTGGAAAAAATGAATAATTTGTAATAAAAGACTAAAAAAATGAACGTGCTTTTATTTACATTTACAAAACATAGTTTTTAAATATTTTTCTTTAAAAATGAAGATTATTATATAATTTTTGAACACAATATTTATACTAATTAAATGACACTTCTAAATTTGGAGAAAACATTTGTATTTAATTAGCTTATTAGTTTTGTACAACTATCTAAAATATAAACATAAAATAAAATATTTGATTTTTGCTGCACTTGCCAGTAATCAAATCAATACTTCTGGATTGTTAATCTTTATTTTCGTTGTATATATATATTTTTTTATGTTTATTATTTTTTAATTTGTTTTTGTTTAACAACTCGGTTAAAATTTCAATAATATTTTTGTTAAAAAAAATACATATTTGCTCTTGTATAAGTTCAGTACTGATAATATTTAGAGATGGCTATTAGTTAATATATGTAGGTGTGGCTAAAATTACTATTATGAATTTATAATTAGCAATAATGTTGTTCTGTATCTGTGACTAATATGAGGAGGGGAAAAAAAAGAGTTTAACCTTCGATTGGCTCGAGCGAAATTCTGAAATTTCAAAGTATTTTCGATCGAAACATGCTGAAGACAAGAAAATTACGCAAATGTCTCTTATCTTTAACTCACTGTAAATTTAGTTTTGTTTGATTGGCCAGAATAGTTAAAGAAAATAATTAAACAGAATTAAAAATTTTAAAGTACCTTATTTTTGAAAATCTTAGCCAGAATAAAAAGATCTATATTGACAATTTGAAGATTAAATCCCATTACTAACTGTAACGTTTGAAGAACTCCATCAAGATGTTTTAAGTGTTGTTCATAATGTATGTGAATGTTAAAGTATTTCCCTGTCTGAAAAAGTTATTTGTTTAGTATATGTTTTGAAAGTATGATATTCAAGAAGAATTCAATGTGTATATATATATATATATTTATACATGCTTTATATTTATGACTAGATTAATAATGATACATTGATAATATCCTTGAAGAATTCATGAATGTTTCCTTCTTTGTAATGTTAAAAAATATTGCATCAACTGTTAAATGTTGAAAATTCTGGAAACAAAGAAAAATTAATTTGAAACAATTTTCGTTTGACTGAATAAGCAAAGGAGGAAAAACATTTATTTGGAAAATTATCATTATTGATTGGAAAAATACTGCTTTTGATTTTTAGTTTGCTTATAATTTAGCTTAGCCAGAAAGTTTCTCAAGATTATATATTTTACTTAGCAAGGTTAATATATGTATATTGTAAGAAATTTGTACTCATGTGAAATTAATTTATCTGTTTGCATATTTTTGTACTTGGATGCTAGCAGGCAGATAGTATTTATTTGTTACTCAATCCAAAAGACATCAAGAAAATAATTCTATAAAATACGATTCTCATTTGTTGATCATGTTTACACGATTCAAATCTATCTCTCTAAAAAAAATTTGATTATCATGAGATAAAAAGAAGAAATATATGGTTTAAAGGAATTAAAAATACATAGAAGATTATGAAAACTGCAAAACAAAAGAAGTAGGAAGATTATTGCTTTCAATCTACAAATATGAATTTTGCCATATGTATTTTAATTATTGATTTTTATTCTACAGTATTGAAGCAAATTTTTCAATTGTAGTTTTAGATAATGTTGAAAAGAAACTATTTTGAAGAACCAATTGATTATCAATTATATACTACTTAGCTTATATGAGCTTGTTCATTTTTAAAAATAAAGATGGAACAAATTCTGATTGCTATTAAATGTAATATTCTGAAAAATAAGATCCAAATATGAATAGGCTGAAATTATTATCTATAAAACCTGAGTGTTTTTATACTTGGTTTCTCCATGCGAGAAATTATTGGTCTGCTAGATATTCAACCAGTGCAAACTTTGAGTGAGTTTGATTTTGTTTAAAAATTGAGCTTTGTGTTCAGAATTATACTAATTATTACTTTTATATTAAGAATTTGCATTTAGTCATTGGGGTTAAACTGTTTTCTTGTATAATGAATTACTAATTTTGATAAACCTTACTATTTTTCACAGATATATAATAACGCTTGTGGGTGTAAGGGATAAATAGGAGCTTATATCCTCTAGCTAGACTGCTGATTTAGCTACATCTCACTGTGATGATTCGATGGACAAGACCACTTGAAAAACTTAATCCTACCTTTCTCATGTAATTTCAGGTTGTATGTCCATCAAACTGACTTCCTACGCATAGGTGATGCAAGATATGCTGTCAACAAGATCTTCTGCTTACGAAAGTGCTTCTCTACCAATTTCACTATTCTTAGTGATTAGATTTCAGCTCTTCCATGTGTGTGCGTCACGAAGATGTTTGTTTTAGCTTGGCGGTTAAAACAGCATTAAGAAAATAGGCGAAGAAGTTAGTGCCATTGAAACCACGATGTACGAGACTTTTGTGTTCAGAAAAAAAACCCAGTCCAGATTCAAGAGACTGATATTGTTTCTTTTTTTTTTGTAATTTTTTTTATTGCTTTACAGTTCAAAATTTGCATGCATACATTTTTATTATTATATAATTTTTTTTTTAAATTTGGCGTTTTCTGAGCAGTTTTTTTTACTCCTCTTTTCTTTCTTTTTCTATTTTGTTTTTTTTTTTAAATTTTTGTTTAATATTTATTTTGATTCTTGTTAGAAATATTTCTACTTTTCTTAAGGCTGTTTTGGTGTATGTGAAAACTTAGGTGTTATTTTAAAGCAACATTTCAAGCGGAGAATATTGGAAAAAAATTCTTCAATTTAAATTCGCATATTAAGGGGCTCATCAGAAATTTTCATATCAGAAATTATTTTAATCTGCTTGTAAGAAGTTAAATATCTAAGTTATGTTTACTTTTGTAGCAGGCAACAACATTCTATACAATTACATTTAAGAAATAATTAATAAAAAATTTCCTTGGCTTTCTGAATTTCTTTTAGAAACATATTTTTGTTGTAAGTTGAAGGCAATCTAGACTGCAGAAGAGAAGGTCATGAAAATGGTTTGAAGATGTTTAAAAGCGAAGTAAGAGGAAAAATAAACTGTTTGACAAAGAATGCTATTTTACATGTGATGAAAGAAGAAAAATATCTCAGATTATAAATGGTTTCAAGAAAATCAGTATTACTGTGAAATGGAGGAAACTTAATAGAGAAAATGAGCTTTGTATTTTGAAAAATAAAAAATATTTTGTTTAGAAAAGTGAAGATTTAATATTATCAACTGAAGTTCTGTTGAAGATGAAAAACCGTATGTGAAGAATTATAAGAAAAATTGCCCTTTGAATTGTGCAGCTGATGATTAAAACTGAAGTAGTTTATGTATTTTTATCACAATATATTTTTAGGAAGAAGTGAACTTAATTTATTGAAGTTTTAGGAAGACAGAATGAAAAGTTCTTTTAAGTCTTGAAAAACTAAAAAATTTTAATTTGAGAGCTGATTATGCTTAGCAATTTTAGATTTATTGTAATTTTCTTCTTAATTTTTTTTTAATTAATATATTAATAAGTATTTTATAAAAAAAATATTCAAACATTTAACAGCTAAACCTGATGAGGTTTAATAAGTTTCTTGTTATTACAAACTATTTTTCATGTCGATAATTTCATCATAGGTTTTGAAACTGATGTAGATTTTCCAAAACTTAAGGAAATGAAATATCTACTACCACCTATTAAAAACTTTGTTTTTTAAATTTTGAAATAGAATTTAAAAAAATGCTGTTAAATAATACGAGAAGTATTTCTTTCCCCTTTTGACCCTAAACTCAAAACAACTCAACCAAGGTTAAGCTTTAAACAAAAATCTTTTATCATTATTTTTGCTGAGAAGAAATGCATGAAGAAAAGTAGTTCTGATCTTATGTGCTCAATTTTGTCCTGCAATTAACATTATTTTTTATTTGAGATGTCATCTTCTGCATGAAAATTATGTCTGCTAAATCATTTACCTGAAGAAACTTGGAAGATTTATAGAAGAATAGTGAATCCTCCTTCCTATTATTCACATCTGTCTTTCGCAAATAAAAGTAACATCCAACTTAACAGCCTTTTGAAGTTTTTCTTTCATTTTTTTTATTTCATAAGGGAACAAAATAAGTTAGGTGAGTATAAGTTAGTAAAAAAAAAGGTTCCCAGTTATAATTCTAATCATATCCACATTTTTTTCCTTTTGAAATTTTAGTGCTTATTATTTATTTATTTATCATTTTGTTAATTGAATGCAAGGCCAACAAAATCAATGACCAATTATAATTTTTTTTTACTAAAATGCATTCATTCTTAATACAGGAGTATGCAGCATGGACAAAAAACTTTATGTTGTTGGAGGCTGGAATGGTCAGCGCGGATTAAAGAGGTGTGATATTTTTGACACTGAAACAGATACTTGGGTGACTATGGCTCCATTGTCAACAGGTAAATAACAAAAAAATTGATTACAATTTGTCTTTATAGTCTTGATTTTATTAAAAACTAACTTTATTGAAAGAAGAACCAATAAATCAAAATCAGCATTGAACATAACGAAATAGTCCACAAAATTGAAAGGCCAATACTTTATATATATATATATATATAACGGCAGGCACTTGAACTCTCGTTCTCCACCTCGGAAGATGCCGGAAGTTTTGCTCATTTAGCGTTACCCAGTGGGCACCTGTGGACCTAAGTCACGGAGGCGAGCAACATTACCCACGCCACACTGCCACAAACCCGTTCATAGGGCGGGCCACATTCACACAGAGGACAACACGGAGAGAAACATCCATGCCCAGAGCGGGATTCGAACCCGCAGCCATTGGCTTCGCAGTCAGACACGCTAACCGCTCGGCCACCTGGCCAGCGAAAGACCAATACTAACACAATTAAAGCTTAAGTAATTTCAATATATTTATTTATTATTATTTGTTGCCCTTCCCAGTGACTTCAGTATTAGATTTAGAAAAACTCCTTTTTAGCAGCTCATTCCATAATAAAGAAGATTAGCTGTATTTTGTGTTTGGTTTAATGCTGTTGTTTAAGGGCAACTCATAAAATCTTTTAAATTTACCACAATCTAGCAATTTTCTCCTGTACCTAGGGGTCGCAATAAACCTATTTCAATATAATAAAAATGCACAGTATTGGTGCAGTTTTAATAAGCACCGGATTCACTTATAAAATACTTTATATAGTAAGTATATCTGATGCTTATGAAAACTGTATTAATTACCATAATAATGCTAGTGCATACTACCAAAAATAATTAAGCAGTGTTGGTGTCAATAATAGTATGGCATTTTTTTTTTAATATTTCGCCTTAACAAATTAGTACTATTTCTCCATCAATCAGTACTTATTACCAAATTTATTTAAGCCTTGTTGTCAAAAAGGGTATGACGATTTTTTGCTTTTCTCCTAAAATCAGTAGTATCATTACTTCATTATTAATTTTACTATACATAACTGTTATACTAAAGTCTTACTATACAAAGCTTTTTTTTAAAATTTAAATTAGTTCCTATTACCAAAATTCGTTGAACTTTATTGGCCTCAAAAATGGTATGATTTTTTACTTTTCTCTTAAATGAATTAGTACAATTTTTCCATTAATTTTTATTTTTAATACAATAGCTTACTTTTATTTTAATTAGTACCAATTAACAAAATTAATTTACCATAAGTGTCAAAAATGGTATGGACATTTTTTAGTTTTCTCATCAACAAATTAGTACAATTTCTCCGTGAATTTTGACCCTCAATACATAATTTTTTTACTTAGAGTATACTTTTTCTTATTTCCAAAATTTATCAAGCCTCATTGGAGTTAATAATTTATGTCAAATTTTTACATTTCTCCTAAAAGAATTACTATTTCTCTTTTAATATTGGTTTTCAGTCCACAATTTTTCTTTCAATTATCGTTGATTTTAAATTACGTAGTTTTATGGAAACTCTTCTTAAAAGCGCAACTATAAACAAAATTAGCATGTGGATAGCTTTAGAAATACTAACTTAGTAACATAGTCTGCATATTCTACCACATTCATGTTGATTGATAAGTTTATCTGACATCTGAATAAAAAATAATTAAATATCTAAGAATGTGCAATAGACTTCTTTTTTGATTAATGAGAACTACATAGCTACCTACATGAATCGCAGAAAATCCAGTAGATTTTACAAAATAATATAAATTTGATAATAACTGTTGCAAAATATACCAAATATTCTACACACAGGGCAGTTTTAGAGATTTTTAGTCATTAAATCACAATAACTTTATTACACTAACAATTTATAAATAGCTTGCAATATTTTCCATTTATGATTACTCATAATTTTGAATGGTGATAGACGTTTAATTCATTAAGGATAGATTAATTCATTATAAAAAGAAGCTAAAAATTTTAGAATAAAAGAAAAGCTTTAAACTGATCATGATTCATCATCATGTATTAGTAATACTTATTTAAACCATCAATAACATATGAAAATTCTTTTGAGTTGTGATTTTTTGGGGGGAAATTTACTCAATTTTAAGGAGTTCTGAAGAATGCACAAAAACTGGGAGAAATTTTATTTAACTAGTAGACCAGATTGACAAATCTAGAGGAGTTGGCAACTATGGAGCTATAAGCAAGTAAACATCACTGACACTATCTTTAAAATCATCTGCAGATTCATTTCTATCAGTGACACTAGGTCTAAACCAATGAGAAAATTCCATTTTTTAAAATTTCTCTCCTAAACGATCTGATGAAATTTTTGAATGAATTTTAGCATTGCCCCTTTTATCCATTTCACCCAGAAACTCCCTTTTATCCACTTTTCAAATGTTAGTATGATGCACATACAGACAAACTTCAGTGTTTTTCGATTTTGAGCCGATATTAAGATAATAGATTAAACCCGTTTTAGGTAACAAATGATTCAGTAAAAATTTTTTGTAAGTTGTGCTAAATTTCAGTTGTTAGTAAGATTAAGGAATACAACTTAACATATAGGAACAACATCCTTAAAAGAACTTAATAAAATTAACCTTTTTAGAGTTTGTAAGCTAAATTTTTATAAAATTCTTTTGTAACTTTTTCAGGTCGCTATCAAGCTGGTGTTGGAGCAATGAATGGATATGTTTATGCTGTTGGAGGTTGTGATTCTTGGAATTGCTTAAACTCTGTGGAAAGATATGATCCTGTGTCAGATAGTTGGCTCACTGTGGCCCCCCTTCATACTGCTAGACGAGGATGTGGGCTTGCTGTGTACAAAGGTAAGTTTATTATAATTTGTCAGAAGAAAATTTTGCTTTGCATTTAACTGACGGGTCTATTAAATCCAGTAGTTTTTCAGAAATTTCTTACATCCATTTGTTTTTTAAAAATATCTGGGTGGAAGAATAAATGATACATTACTTGCCACCTTAGGCAACAAGCTATCAGTCGGGAACTCTCAAGAATTTGAGCTTCCCTGCTCCATGTTACATAGTTTACCATTGTGGTAATATGGTGCTTTTGTGAATAATTAAGAAAAAGCTTCAAGTGCAGCTATAATGGATTCTAAAATTTAAAATTCTCCCTTAAATTGTGAATTCTGAAAAGGCATTATTTTGTGATAAATTTCTGTTTAAGTTTCCCTGACAATGGCGTGAAACTTTTTTCAGTATTTCTAAGCATATTCTTTGGAACTTTCTTAAAGAAATATTTTATTTCTATGAGGACGAAATTCTTTAAAATTTTATTGCTAATATAAGTTTTACTAAAATCTGCAAATTTGTATTCTGCTTCAATCTATATATTCTAATATAAAAATTAACAGGTGTTTTTTTTTCTTTTCTTTTTAAGAATAAAATAATTTGTTTTCTTCTTTAATTTATTTTTTCTTTACTTATCTCATGGAAAAGACTCAAAAACTTAACCATATATACTATTAATTGTTGAAATATTCAACTACCAATAATTATTTTTTTATTAATATAATGTATTAAAATGGTTAAACCATTAATACCCTAGGCATAATTTTTTAACAAAATCAATACTAAATGTAAATTGAATGAAAAATTAATCTGGAAAAAACTACCCATTTTTAAATTTGTATAATAATACAAAGTATTATAATAATTGTATTTATAAATACAAATTATTTCATAAATTAACTAATAGCTCCACCACCTGTTTGCTAACTACACACACCTATTAGAGTTTGTAGATTTATAACTTTATTGCCATAAAAGTTTTCGTTACAAAAAAATTAAACAATTTAATAACTTTGAAGCTTATACAAAGAAAGATTTGCACATTTTCAGAGATAAAAGTATGCAGCAACAAGACTTATATTACTGATTATAGTTTTTATGTAACAGAATTATGCTGTGTAAAAAAAAAACCTTCAACTTTGACTTAAAGTATTTCAAAAATTGTGTGTTTAAATATTTCCCTATCAGAATATTCTTCTAACATTTCACTAAAAATATGCCAAATTTTTAATTTGTTTCCCTCCAGAATCATTTTTTGCAGTAAGTGAGTGAGAAGCCTGCATGTCTAAAATTTTCTGAAATAGTTGCAGCTTTTCTGACTTTTTCTTCTTCAGTAATACTTTTCTTCAGTCCAGAAAACTTTTGAGTCAGACTTAAAAGAGTTTATTTTATTTAAACATTTGATTAATGAAAAAAAAAAAGTCAACTTAATTGTAACTTTTGTAAAAATTCCCACGAGTTTTGGGTATTATTATTATTAATTTTTTTTGTGCTGCTTCTTGAAAAGAAGTGTAGATACTAATAATTAAAAGTTTGAAAAATTTTTCTCGTTTGAAAGAAGCCTAATTTTAAAAGGTTTAGTGTGTAATTTTTTTTCTACTGTAGAAGAAACTAATTCTGATCTTTTGAGTGTAAATAGAAATCATTTTTGTGGAATCTAATAGGCTTTATAATTTTAATAGGGAAATTGTATGCTGCTGGTGGACATGATGGAATTCATTCTTTGTGTACAGTTGAAATTTATGACCCTGAAACAGATACTTGGAATCCAGGACCATCTCTCACATCTTGTAGGGCCAATGTTGGTGTTAGTGTTGTGGATAATAGACTGTTTGCTGTTGGAGGTTTTAACGGAAAGACTTTCCTCAACACTGTTGAATACTTGGATGTCGAAAATAATGAATGGACTACTTTTGTGCCCAAAGAGCACCACAATGGCTGTTCTTCAAAGAACGGTTTAACGGACTGTGATTCCAGTACCACAAATGGTACCACCAATGGCGAGTTGCATGAAGAACAAGCTGTCCACTGATGTCCAGCTTACAAAGAATGACTTTTTTTGTGCACTTAACCATACTATAACGTTCCAAAAAAAGAAAAAGAACTGTTACAATCTCTTTGAGATACTTGTTATTGTCAGTAAAATGTTGTTCATCTTTCACTCTATGTTAAATATTGCAAGTGTATATTTTTTTTTTTTTTTTTGTCTCTGTTTGTTTTGTACTAGGTCTAAATTTCTTAGACTAAGCCCGTTTTCTTCCCTATCTTAAGTAACTCTACTTGTCATTCCATTAATATAGCAGTAGTATCTGCAAGTGTATATTGTTTCTGAAAGAGTACTCAAGTAAAATAGATCGACACAGAACATTTTTAATTTAGTTGAAACTCTTAGTGGAAAAACATGTTAAGAAAATTCATTTTTGAATGCATAGTAACATCAGGAAGTTGCTGCTTGCAGCTAATCATAACGTCTCTGAAAATAGAATGTTTGGAATAAACCACTAAACATGCTGTGCAACTAAGTACTTTATTATAATTGAAAACCTTAGTTAAGGTGCATTTTAGTGGATTTAGAAAAACCAGCTTTTGAATGTATTATATCGAGGTCCATCGAAAATAGCCTTCATTAAAGATTTGGCAGAATTAAATGCTTACTGTCATCCATAACATGTCTGAAATTAAAATGTTTTCAGTATGTCTCTGAACATGTTCTTCCACTGAGTCTTTTAAAATGACTGGAAATCTTAATGGAAGAATCTGTTACAGCACATTTTAGCAAAGTTAAGAAAATAAGCTTTTGTTGTATAATATCAAAGTTGTTTACAATCGACTATAAACTGTCTTATTGAAATATTCAGCAGACTGAATGTTCTATACTGACAGCAAACAAAATATTTTCAATATGCCACTTAACATGTTCTTCCACTAAGCTCTTTAATTGATTTTAAACTTGATTTACGATTTAAATATGTATCTTTTGTCTCAATCACTGTTGAGTAGTGTATAATTAATTTTTTTTTTATAATATCAGCTCTCATAACCTCATTGATGAATTTTTAATAAAGAAAAATCAGGAACTAAGCAAAAATGAAACCTCCCATTATACAAGAATTATAAAAACGCAAGATAGTGTCTTTCACTGTTTTTTATATTCTTTGATACAGTCAAATATTTGCTTGACTTGTTTTTTATAATCTGATTTATTACTGAAATTTAATCCACTTATGCCACTGTTTGAAATGAAAGTTTTTACATATTGCTCGAAATTTTCATTTAGTTTTGACAAAAATAAAAATGAATTTAAAATTTGGCTGGTGTGTATTATTTTGGTTGTTTTTTATTTTGAGCCGCAGATCAATCCAAGTAAAAATTTGGTGGATAATACTGAACCTTCTGAATGGCATTTAAAAAGGATCCTTTACAGCAGTCTTCCCTGTAGATCAAATGGTACCGAGCCGCCCATTTCATTACAACTGAATTTGAATTCCTAGGTTTTTACCCCAAAATAAAAATAGTTCCATTAAAATTTTATTCATTTAAAAAAAAGGGCCCCCCGAAGGTAGTGACATAAATTTTTTAATGTTTTTAAAAAGTTTTAAAAAAAAGAAAAAGAAAGAAAACCACCACAACTATTTTCTCTTTCAATTAGTTTTAATTTAAAAAAATCAATCATCATAACTGTAAATATCATAAATAAAACACGAAACCGCGGCGCAAAATTGACATTGGAACTAATGAAAAACTTAGTCTTCTCTCTTTGTCTTGTCACTTTTTCAGGTTTTACGATCTCTAGATTTGAAGGTGAAATCCAAATTTTTTTGCAGATTTCAGTGATTTTAGTTATGAAATCAATAAAATATGCGAGTATTATGCATTTACAATAAAAAAAAAATTTTTTTTGAGTAGAAAATTTTTTCTTCTCTTTAATTTATTTGTATCTAAAATTTTCATATTACATTAATCATATAAATTAATATTAATTAAAAATTTGCCTAATAAATTTACTATTTAAGTGCAAGACAGATATGAATTGATTTGAAAAATATCACGGTTTATTATCTCAATAATTTAAGAAGCTTAATTTAAATTTTAAAAAAGGCAGATTTAATTTAAGCAGAATTGTCAAATTTGATTCAGGGGAAAGTTCCCCTTAGTTTCTGAAAAAGATTACTTTCTTATAATTTAAGATTTGAATCTGTACTATATTTTTTTTCTCTAATAGAACTATTTAAAATATTGAATAATTATTTAAAATGTTGAAAAATGATTACAAAATAAAGAATTATGGCACCTGGCAACCAAGAACGGGATTGTTCGTAAATTTGGCAAACAAGCATACAGACCCTGGGAACAAATTGTAATAAAAATTAACAGCTAAATATTATTTTCCATTCAATAACATCGAATTTTTTTGTGGGAAAGCCTGCATCTGAGAGTTCGGAAAAAGAGACTAACGCCGAGAGTCTTAAAGCATAACACTTTTGCTTCTCTGGTTCTGTTTCACTAAACTTATCCAAATAACCTTCTCATTTATATTAGTTTCAACCAATCCTTTAATTGTTGAATCATTAATTAAATACATTTTTTGCTCGAAACAGATATAACTATTTCTTGGGTAATCGACTATTTTAGGAGAAAGGCATCTGTACATGATTGAAGTCTTAGAGCTGCTTTGATTAGGACAAGCAGATGGATCGAATGGAGGGTTCATTCTAAACTAGGGCACGTGTATGTTCTTTTAAGTTCATTCCCTGCGCCCAAAATGCTATTTAACTTAACTCACTTTAGAACATGCATTGGCTGCTAGATGAGTCAACTATACTGGTCTGGAGTGTTTATTCAATACTCATATATATATATACATATATATATATATATATGCTGGAACTAGACGATGCTGTACATCAAGTGGGATTACAAGCATTTCATCTTAAAAAAACCTGATTCCACAAAATAATGTAAATAAAACAATGAGAGAAACATAATAATGGTCCCAATATTTATTATAGTTAAATTTTATTTACAGTACTGATAGCAAAAGTTATATACACAAAAGAATGGAGGAAAAAAATTTCTTCTTCTGCAAATTATTTACAACTTTTTTTTTAATAATTTGCCTTCACATTATTTTCACAGTGATGCATAGTAGAAACATACAATAAAACCAAATTTTCTAGTAAAACTTGTAAATTTGCCTTTCATATAAAAAGTATAAATGGCCAGATTGTAAAACTTAAAACCATATTGTAAAAATAATTCATTTAATACAAATTTATTAAAATTGGAATTTTCCACTAAAAAGCAAACATTATAAAGATTTATTTTCAAAGTACAACAAACTTTTTTGCGAGGATATATCTTGTTACTAGATGAGTTGTTTAGACATTGTGATTAAGCATACTAAACAGATATTTTAAATGCACAAAATGAATTTTATTTGTAGATTTTTATAATTATAAAAATAAATAAACGATTAGTTTTAGAAGCATATAAAACACATCAGATTAGATAGAAAAAAATTATATCAATACTATATTATTCTTATCATTAAGGAAGTTAGAGAAAAAAAAATCAATTATATATTTAAATTTGAAATCTTAAGTACTGTTTTAAAATATCATTATTTAAAAATATTCTTATTATAAGCTTTCAACATAAAACTGGTAAAACAGTTGCCAATATGCTATTCAACTTTTATTATAATTAAATGAAACATGAAATGTTTCACAAATAACACACAAATACTAAAGTTGGAAAATATAACAAAGGATAAATTTATTAAAAATTTAGTTTTAAACAAAAAATTGCTAAATTTTTAAATAGCTTACAATAACACAAAGTTATACAATTTGTTTTGTAATTTTATAAAAAATAAACAAAATTTCTTCATATAAAAATTCAGAGTGACCTGATATAATCAGAAAAAAAATATTTATCTTTAAGAACTATTCAGGAGTAAACTAGTTTTGAATCTCATTGAAACCCTTTCGTTATGAGTTTCATATTCCTCCGCTACATTTAGTTTGTGTTTGCGTGATACTTTTTACCAGTGGATAACAGGCCCGATCTACTTTAAACCCCAAGTGGCTAACATTCCATGTATTCCACTGCAGGTAGCTAATATACCATAGAACTATATTATATAAATACCCCTAAAAGTATATTTTGATGTGCTTAATATGTTTTTTATAACAGAAAAATAATTTCATTCGGTTTATAAATCAGTAGTAAAAAACTTAAATAGAAAGTTTTTTATTTGCAGTTAAAATTGCTTAAGACGAGAATCTAAATATCAGTGAAAAAACTGTAATGTGGGTTTTTAAGTCAACCATAGTTTTAAAATTTATCACACTATCTTTATTTGCATGTCTATTTATAATGCTTGCAAAATCTTCAAATCAACATGCAATGTGCACATTTTGTGTTGCAATGCATTACTTCAGAGGAGTAGAATGCAATAACAAAAGGATTAAAATGATTTGTAAATTGGAAAATATCGTTTACACATACATTACCAAGAGTTTTTCGAAATTTATGTACACATAAACACAGTTGGAGCCCTTATTAAACAAATTTCACAATTTAACATTATTTGTTTTGCTAATTAGAATGCAAGAAAAAACACAAAATTAACGAATCATAAACCTCAACTTGATTATTTTAACAATGGAATTTTTTTTGTAGTCAATATTAATTTTTTTCAGAAATTTTTGGCATTAAAAAAAACAAAAAAGTCTATGAATATACTAGAAAAAAGTTTTCTTGTTTACATCATTAATATCCTATACATCTTCCAAATGGTGTTTAAAAAAAAAAAAACCCATCTTAGACAAGTTTTCACGTTCAAATTACGCAAGTGTCCTTAATATCTTTAATTCTGTAATAATTAAATTAAAGTTGTTTATGAAAGAAATAACAGCATCGTTTTACAAAAATATGAAGAAAAGATTTAAAGCAAAAGCTTTTGGATAAGCATTGGAGAAATTTTATTTATGAGACAATCTTGGACAAATTTTCTAAAAATACAATTGAAAAATGCTTTCAGAAAAATTAGGATTACTTGACACACACAAGTGAAATTAATATTAAATTTTTAAGTCACTGTATTTATAGATACATACATTTTCTAATATTGGACATGTTTTTATCCCTGTTTGTTTGGGTTGTTTTGTAAGGTAATTCCTGACATATTTTTATTGGGTTACAACTGTGTATAATATGTGCATAGGAAAAGTTAGCAATAAGCAAAGATATATATTTAAAAACTAACAATCTTAAGATACTAAAAATTTAATGAAAAATAAACCAAGTTTTTATGGAGTGTAGTTCTTTTTTTTTTTTTTTTCGCAGAGCATTTTTTAGAAAACCATTAACTATAAGCTCAAAACAGTAAACGTTTTGAGAGTGTACTTCAGGGCCACTCTGTTTCATCAGCACTGAACAATATAAATATACCAATGGTGCAAATTAATATTAAAAACTATAATTAAAGAAAAAAAATACAATAAAATATTGTCTAACTGAAAAATTTTAGTATTAATAATAATTATATCTAATTTTGATCACAGTGTAAGATTAAAAGTTCCTTTTAAACCAAGTTTTTCCTTAATTTAGTAACTTAGATGTTGATTAAAATAAAATTAGTTTGCATTAACCCTTTGATGCAGAATTTTTATTAAACTTATTTTTTATGCCTTTTTCATTATTAAGTCAAAGTAAGTGAAAAATATTATAATTAGCATTTTAATAATTTATGGTTACTGCACTGGTGTCTTTTTCTGCATTAAAGTAAAATCTTCTAAACAATAATATTTAAAATTTACATTTATTTTCGGTTATATAGATCTAACAGAAACAGTTATTTATCATTAAGATTCATTTAATTTACAAAATCAATTAATGAATACGAAATTAATATAAATTTTCGAATATGAATAAAGTACAAAAAAATACTCTGACAATCTACCAGATTTTTTTAGTTAATATTAGGCTATTTTTTCTTATGAATAAAATATAACAAAATATATTTTGTTTGTTATTAGTCAGAAAAAAAAATACATAAAAGGGGCATTTGTGTCCTACCTGCATCAAAGTGTTAGGTAATGTTTTGATCATTAAGTACCCTTAAAGTATTTTTCCCACTAAGTACAATTTCCCACTAAGTATTTTTCCTTTAAAGAAAAAAAAAATGAGTGAAAAACTAAATGTCCTCAAGAGCATGAGGAAAGTTGACTTTATTTTTAAATGAACTATAAATAATGATGTGCATAATAAACTTTTTCATAAAACAATGTTAGCATTCCAATGACATCATTTATTCCTTTAATAACATCTTCTCTTTCGTTTATAAATATGTGCAAAATAAAGTAGAGTTATCTAACTAGCTTTGACATACAATAAATTAGACCATGAGTTTACAAGAGACCATGGAGTTCTGTTTCAACAAAAGGAAACCAGTAAAAACACTTAAATGCTGAAAAACTTTAAGGAATTTATCAAATCCATACTTAAAAATATGTATTAATAATCAAAATTAATTGCACACTGCACGAGAAAAAATTTGCATGAATAAAATTTTGTGAGATCGATTACAATAAATGCATAAGCAATATAAAATTACATTTTCAGTCCTTCATTTACTCAAGTCAAAGTCAGTTAGATAATTCTTATCAAACTGCGGATTATATTAGGAGCTGCATAAATCTTACATTTTGCAAATACTATCTCTTAGCTAATAACTTTCAATACAAACTATTGTAAAAAAATAACAAAATATTCTAAACAAAGATCAAATACCAAAACAGGGTTGCCACAGTAAAAAATGAACAAAAATAGTTGCTTTTAGTATCCTCAAGCATGAAAATAGTTGCCTAAAACTATGAAAATAGTTTCCTGAACAGGAACAAAAATTTATCAAAAATAGTAGCCAAATAACTAAAATTATAGCTTAATTGTCAAATACTATTATTAGGACTGGGTGATGTCAGAAATTTTAAGTCGTGATACATCGTCAGTTAGACATCACGATATAGTGATGTATCGTAATTCAGCATACGTTCAAAAATTACCTATGGGAAATCTTTAAATCAATCAAAAATAAATAAAAAGGAATAAATCTAGTACAAAAGAAAATATTAATTCTAAACATATTCTACTATGACATCAATATCATTGCTTAATTTTTTCAATTAAATTAATAAAGAAGTCAAAGTAAAAGCAAACTCAAGCTTTATTTCATTCTTCTTAAATTAAAAATAATTTAAGATTTATTGGTTTAAAAATAATAATACTTTAACAAATCATTTTACATACATGCATTAAAAATTAAAAGAAGAAAAAAACGAAAGTGGAAAACAAACCAAAGAAATGTTCACTTTAGAAAAAAAAATGTTTTTTTTATTATTTGTTGAAAAAAAAACATGCTTTTGAAACATCATTAGACCCTTTTTTACTTACTTATTTAAAATAATAAAAAGTAGTATTAACTAATGGTCAAATTCTGTACTTAATAAATGTAAAAATATTTTAACTTTTTATTATTATTATTTTTTATTTTAACTTCTTATTTCTTATTATTTTATTTTTATTATTATTTATTATTATTTTAATTTTTGAAAACAAAATCGACTAAAGATTTATTTGTTTAAAAAGGATACTGACTATCGAACAAATTATAAAACAAACAAGTATTGAAAGAATTTTAATAAAAATTTAAAAAAAATTACTTTAAGTACTAATGTTAAATTATTAAAAACGTCAAAACATATTACTAAATTTTTTATATAATTAAAAAAAAAATTGTTTTTAAAATCAGCCAATCCAATCAGTTAACCAAATTTTTTTAAAACTTTGTTTTCCTTTTCTCAAAAATAAAAGCAAATTAAATAAAGGTAAGCTTTGTTTAATTTTTTTGTAATTAAAATCGACTGAGCATTTATTGGTTGAAAAACAATCAAATTATTATGCTTAACCACATTTAATAAATTTAAAGAAACTAACTTTTTATAACAAAGTTAAATACAAAATACGCCTATTAAATTGTATTGCTTAAAATAAAAAACAATAATTGAAAAAAAATCAATGAGTGAGTTCAGGAGAATCTATTGAGTTCAGAACGAAAATTTAAGATAACAGCGGTTGTGCAACAATCGCAAAGTAACAGTAGGTCTATTAAAAATAATTTATAAGAATCGTTAAACCCAGACAGAAAAAGAATGGTATGAAATAATGCAGAACCAAACGATCGCTGCAAAAGTCTCACTGAAAATAATTTACAAGAAACACGACAATTATTTCCGACGAAATAAAATGCACAACGATCGCAAAATGACTCAAGTCCCATTGAAAATAGTCTTCAAAAAACGCAAAATCCCAAAGACAAAAATCGACATAAAGAAACTATGCATTGCGTTCTATGTTACAACGCTGATCCTCTCATGAAACCGGGAGTTCTGATTCAATTCGTCTTCGACATTCATCACAAACTAACATCTTAATAGCAAAACGCTATCTACATCTCTGCAGCCAGAGGAAATCAAAATCGTCTTCATTAATGCGGTAACAGCGTTAGCCTAGTCAAGGATCCTTGCATATTAAATCGTTAAACCGCGATTGCGATCTAATTCCAGCGGCTTAAATCAGATTTATGATGCATCGCCTAAAACGAAAGTTACTGCATCGGTCTACTGATATATGAGTTAAATCGATATTTTGCGATACATCAATTTATCGCCCAGTCCTAACTATGCTCCAATTAAAAGAAAGTTTTGTACAAATGTAAAAGGTATACATATTAGAAAATAGGTACTAAATAAAAGTCGAATTACAATAAAATATAAATGTTAATAGAAGGAAAAAACAATTAAAAATAACAAAACTGCCCCTCAGAGAGAAAATATAACAAGTACTTTATTAAATCCAATGGAAATTTAAATTTTTGGCTTTTAGGACATAAATGATTGTATAAAAGTTTGCTTTCTTTTATTAACGTTCTGAAAAGTAACGTTCATTTTTGCGAAAAACTTCGCCAAGAGTAAAAAAAGTCTCCTAATAGTTGTCTATTCCTGAAAATAGTTGCTTTTTTAGCCTCTTCAGGCAAAAAAAGTCGCCATAGTCGCCTAAGGCCGAAAATAGTAGCAAATAGTTGCATTTTAGTAGCCTGTGGCCACCCTGCAAAATAATTTTATTTCTATTAGGTGTTTAGAATGTGCTGGTGCTATAAAAGTGAATAATTAATTTATATGATTGCATTTTGTGTATTTTAAGTGAATTCCAAATCTACTGTTTAACTGTTCAGTTTTTTTCTAAAAATATTCACAGAACAACTTCAGCGGCACAAAGGAAAATTTACTAGATTATAAGCACCATTATCATACAAGTAGAAAGCAATAATGAAAGTTTTGGCGATGTACATTTTAAAAACTACAAAGTTATGGTCAGTGGCGTACGGAGAATTTTTTCAAGGGGGGTGTTCATAATTTTCTGAAGTTACTAAAAGAAATTCGAGTATGTAATAAAGCACTATTATTTCCCTAATTTAGACAGCTAGACAGTTTTGACTTTTTATTTAGACAACATTGTTTAGTTAAATTTTGATTTGATTTTTTAAGTTTAAGGACATAATGTAATATCTTTTTGCATGTAATATCTTCTGAAAAAAGTCTAATGTCATAAGGATGGGAAGTAACACTTTGAGGACCACTTTCACATTCATCAGATTTTGTTATGCTAGAAACGTTTTCTTCAACGGAAGTATCACATTTCTGTACAACAGAAAAACTTACATTGTACTCCGTTCCCCTTTTTATATAATTTTTCACCGCATCTCCAAAATTCTCGAATTGTCTCAAAGACGATAGAACGTCTAAGATTCCAGAATCATCGCGTAAAGAGCTCGCGAATGACAGCCAGTCTCGAAAACTATCGCGACTGACAGAACAGAAAGGAACCAGTCCATAACAGTATCACGTGAATTTGGTTTCAAAAGTACAACCCTATTATAGTAAATGTTTTTTTTTCAGTATTCTGAGAAATACCGTGAGAAAAAAAGGTAGGCATATGGCAAATAAAAATATATAGTCTTAAAAAAATATCTGCATAATTTCTACTAAAATGTTTATTTTTGCCATTTTGTCTGAGCTCTAGGGGGGTGTTCAAACCCCTCCCTAGCGTACGCCACTGGTTATGGTCATAAAAACAGTTCAAAAAGAAAAAAATTAAATACAGAATAAATCATTTTTAAAGAAAAGGAGCAATTAATTAAAATTTATTACATGAGCTTAAATAGGGAGAGCTCAATTAAATTCTCAACAACCTTCAATTAAATAGGTATACATAGACCATAGCTGCACTCACACTATCCTAATGTATTATCACTGATAAACAAAAACATACATTTAATAAGTTGATGGTTAGTATAAAAAGTTTTTGTTAATGTAAAAGAAAAAATCAATGATTAAAAAAATATATTAAAAAAATTAGAGCCATAAGTACATGTTCTAAGTTAAGTAGTTTACATTAAATGACATCTTTTAAACCTTCTTTATAAACAACAAAACATTTAAAAAAATATTTACATAAATATTACACAATTTCCTTTTAAAAAGAACCAAAATCTATTTAGCATGAACTTAAACTAACTGTTCTTTCTGATGGCAATTAAATTTAAAAATAAAAAATTATAGTTATTAATATAATTATAGAAATAAAGACAACCATAACAGATTTTCTGTAATGAAAATACTAATTCAGTCAGACAGTCAGCTCTCCTTAGTTGCATTGCAGATAACCAGATGTCACATTTACAGGAATAAAATTTAGAGGAGCAAAATTATTTCACAAATTTTCAGAAATAAAAATACTAATACAGTCATTCATACTTATTTGCATAACAAATAACAAGATATTCTGCTTATACGAATTAAATTAATGTTAAATTTTTCAGATTGAACAGTTTTGTCTCCAGTAGCATTGTTTAGAGAAGTTACTTAAATAAAATAGAAAAATTCCACTGGGGAAAGGATTTAATCGCAACTTAGAAAGCATTGTTTAGAGGAGATACTTAAATAAAATAGAAAAATTCCACTGGGGAAAGGATTTAATCGCTACTTAGAATAGAATTTTGTTTTCAAACTACGAAGATAAGAATGTTAAATATGGTCAACTTAAAAAGAGTTTTTTCACTTTCATAGATACTAAGGCAGAGGTGTTAAGGAATTAAATATTCTTGCTCAATTATTACATTAATGGTCTAAATTAGTTGCCAAATGGACATAAAATCGTTGGTGAGAGACCACTAAAATTCTGCTAGGATGATAATCAGCAGTTGAATTAAAAATCATATTTAATTGGTTAAAATTTTAGCATAAATCATAAATTGTATTTAAGTTGGTTTGACCATATTTAAAGAGCTTAATCAAAGTTTTCTTTTATATATAGAAAAACATGCTAAATGGCTTTTTAAAACACTTAAATATATCGGTTCGTACAAATAATTGATAAGTACATGCTATGATCAGCTGTAAATACCCACAACCTTCTCATGTTTGTATACAAACATTAATATGGTTTTTTTCAAACGCCACTTAATATGTTTTTCCTTTAAGCTCTTTTTTTCCCTTTAATAATATTTTATAATATATCAATCAATACAATTTTCAATTAATAACCATTTTTAGGGCTCTTATAACAAAACAAAATTCTTCTAAATATCAAGTCAATTTTAAAACTATGTCTTCCATTATAGAAAGTCAACTTTCAGAAAATCCCAAAAATAAATAAGAATCTTTTTTAGAGAAAACTGTGATTATGAGCAAAATAGAGGAATGAACGATTGCTCTTCAATCTTCAAAACAACAGACATTTTTAGAAATGATGAAATAAGCATAAGGCCACATAAATAAAAAAAATCACATAACTGTCATACTTGCAGCATTTAACTTTTAAAATGCATATTTATTTTAAGTGGACTAAGCTGCCATAGGGTACTTCATTGAAATAAAACTATTGCACTTTAAGACTATTAAGCAAAGATTATTTTCAAACCAACGTTGTTTTAATTTATTTCAATTAGCCACTATTATGCTCATAATCTCAATTAGGGCATTCAATAATAGATCTGTCAATACACTGAGAGCATTTAAAGATAGAAAAGTTTCTTTTAAATGGACTGGGTATTTTTATGATTGAGAACAATTGAAACATATGAAAACCTTATTGTGAAACAATGACAGCAAAGAAAAAAATTGAAAAATAAATCAATTAGTAACACCTTAGGAAAAAAAATAGTTAAATATACAATTTTATCAAGTTTTTTTCCTTATATCTGTGCGATTGAGTGACTTGTAAATAACCCGTCAAAAAAATAAATAATAAGTCGCTTTAATATGTTTTAACTTGATAAAATACTTCAAATGAATTTGTAATGGATGTTTTTAACAGACATTTTCTTGATTAAAAAATTATAAAACTAAAATAATGTAAAAACAGCAATTAATCATGGGACACTCAGTCTCTCTTCATTGCTTCGGGCTATGAAATAAACTTTGGTGGGACAAAATATCATGTAAACAATGCAGACTGGGACAGAAACTCACTTGGTCAAAGTATTCTGATATTGAATAACCTCCTATATAATTACATGATTTTCCTCCTACAAAATATTTTACAGGGTACATAGATAAATCTTTAAACAAAAAATAAGCACTTTCTAAGTACTTTTTATGCACTAAAAAAATATTTTTAAACTATATATACATTAACAAAATAATTTTCAAAGACCACATGATCATGATAAAATAACTAGTTTCTGACAAAGAACTATTTTCTTAATTATATTAGCCACCACTAAAAATAATCGACTTTTCGGTTAAATTTCAGAGGGTTGGAAAATGAAGCCTGAAATTGAAAATTTCTTGCAAAATGCAGCAGAGTTGCACATGAGAGTGCAAGAATCTCACCAAACTCAGCTCAGTATGCGCACACTTGGACCCGCAAGTATGTCATCAAACATGTAAAATGATTGGCACTTTCATACACTACATACCGACGGTAAGCGGAAATGCATTTTGTTTGAATGAATTGTGAAAAAGTTGAATAGAACAATGTGAAAAGCATACTTCTGCAAAATACATGGCGAAAATCTCATTTTCAAAAAAGGAAAATTAAGCAGTTTTTAAAAACGCTACGCACCATGTTTTAGTAATCAAAAATCACATTAGTTGTAGCATTAGCATTTGGTGCACAGAAGATTTCTTCCCATAGCCGGTCTGCATATAAACTACAATATAGAATAAGTTTGCAGTTTTTTTTATTTCAGTTTTCATTATTCAATATTTCAATTGCGTAAAAGAATATTCATATAGTAACTGAGTAATCATATACATCCATATATATTGGCAATCACTGTTGTGGTTACGGTTTATATTTTTATTAGAATCTGTTTGAAAATGAAAAATGTGGCATGTCATTATTTCCAAATAAGAAATTCATAAATATAATACAACATCAATAATAAATATTTTCCTGCAATTGCAAAATGAATAAAATAGTAACATTTTTAGGAACAAATTAAAGTAAAAAAATAACACAATTAAAAAGAAAACCCGTAATAAGAGGAATATCAACGGCTTAGCATAAATTACTTAATTATGCAAATAGTTTTCAAAAATCCTTTGACTTGTTCCCCAAATAAATATAACTGTTGTAGAAAAACATTTATTTGTTTACCAGGTTGCTTTATCGAGGCCTTATTTTTTCATACATAAATTGTTGGCCTTTATCAGAAACCACGCCATCTTTAACTGTTAATGTTCTCTTTCGAATAAAATGGAATTGTTGAAGAACAAATTCATAAAATTCATTTTCCATTTGCCAGACTCGAGACATTTGTATTTTGGCTACTACTTCTGGAGATGGCTCTACTTTATTAAATGTTTTTCTTAAATGAGACTTTTTACCTAAAATAGATGCAATTATTCAATAATTATGTAACAACTTTTAAACATTCAATTTTATTGTAGATTGAGTAGACCAGGTGATCAACTCGACAAAATTGCTCAACTCTTTTGGCAAAAATATATCTGAGGTTATAACAGTTACAACATAATGACATTGGGCACTATTATCAGCATGGGGTTGGGTATAAATGTGGCCTTAAAGTGGTCAACATATAGTCCCGGCATTCTAACAAAAAAAATCAAGTGGGAAAAAGTACATAACTAATATTGCTAACTAATTACTTAACTAATATAACAAATTATATTGCAAAACTTTATTACTGGTGAAATTGTAAAATTATTCTTCAAACTAATAAAAAAATTCTTAGAGAAAACACCAAAATTACAGCTTAGAAGAAAAAAATAATTTAAAAATATTAAAATATGTAATTTTCAGTTTTTTTTAAAAAACTTGTTATAATTTACCCTATATCTCGGCATATAAATTGAACCATTGTATATGCCCATATTTTTTTGTAATTGAAAGTGCTCTTCCTAACAAAAACCTTTACATGTAAAGAAAATATGATGAAAGAAAATGCAATTTTAACTGTATATAACATATTAAAAATAATTTTTGAAAGATGTAAATTGATTCTGAGTTATTTTTATCTATCTTATTGTTTGTAATGCATCGACATTTCACTATCAGCAAATGTCCAACTTTCTTACTAGTGTTTAACTGGACACTCTGATTTTCATACAATTTTCTGGGTTTGGAAAGTTGATTTATACACTGGTATATATGGTAATTTTATTCAAAACAAGAAAGTAGGTAGCAAATTTAAAATAATTAAACACTTTATGGATGAATTCAAAAGCATGATTGGCCAAATTTATGATTTCTTAAAAATTAATAAGTACATAAGTAAATAAAATAAAAAAATACTTAAAAAAATTGTATTTTTTAAAATTTATATTTAGTAGTTTAACTATCTGATACAAAAAGTACTTATTATTTAAAAATAGTAACACAGCTAAAATAATTGATATTTCTAACCAAAATGTTTAAAAAAATATATTTTTAATTTTTACAAACTAATTACTGAATAAATACAATCCTGGTTATTTTTGTTCAAGCCATAAGTCCTAAAATTTTAAAGATAGAGAGGCAATTTGTCAATTAGATATCCAATTAAGAGTAAATTTGTGTAGATCAGAATACATTAAAGAAAAAAAAATTCTTGTAATCTTTTCTGAGCAGAACAATTTTTATTTTATATTAGTAAGCGCTAATATGTTTTAAAAGCACTTAAAGTATTCAAATAAATATAAAACTAAATGGGTATAGTTGAAATATGTTTATTACCAGCAAATAATTTTGTATACAGCTAATGGAAAAGTATAATTTAATGTTACATTATCTATTTTTGGTCTAAAATTTTATTTATTTATTTGTTTATGTATATATTTTTTATTTCCAATGGCAAGGCAAAAGGTACAAATAGAAAGATGAAATAAATAACGAATACAAATATACGCAGGATAACAAAAAAAGAAGACCAAAGTCGTTGCCTTAAAAGTTCTCTTGCTTCCCAATATCTTGAGGACTCAGTGTGTCCATCCGTGGTGGAAGGTCAATGCGGTATAAGTGAGCAGAAAGACAACCGTGGCCTGTATATAAGCGGAAGGCCGCAACTGCATCACGTCTTAGTTTGTCGGGAATTACAGAAGAGCTTACATTTCTCCAACTTTTCAAAGCTGTGCAAGTCTGAAGTTATTAGTTTATATTAAAATACAAAATAATAATCTACCCTTTCTTTAGTTTTTAGGATAAAACCTTCATTTTCAATGAAATCAGACTTTGATAAGAATCACATCCTAAAGAACATATTTCAAAAAAAATTATTTCGACTTATTTTAAAAGAAATCAATTGGTTGAAATCAACAAATTTCTTTAAAAAAATTACGATAATCTAGTGGTTTAAATCATGCCGACCCTGTAGCTCAAAGGCACAATTCTCTTGAAGCATTAAAAAAATATGGTTAAAAAAAACGAGTTTAATAATTGAAAAAATAAAACAACAAGAATAGTTTTGCTATTTTTTAGAAACTAAGCAAGAAAATTTTTTTCTTATATCATTTCATTATTTCCTAGTAAATAATAAAATAGTTAATTTATTTAAAGTAATTTTGTAGATTTGAACATTTTTGCTTACTATTTCTGATTAATTATTTATTACATAAACAGGCAAAAGAAAATTAATTGTCCACCAAAATATTAAATTATTCAATATAGCTGAATATCAAGTAGTAACTTAATATTGATGTTACATTTATAAGCAATTTTTTTTAGCGTACAGCAAAAGTTCAATGTTTTGCCAAGCACAAGTTTTGCAGTTACTAGTCTCAAATGAAAAGGATAAAAATAAACAAACTTACCTTCGATGAAATAACTAGTTGCTCCGTGAAAATAACGAGGCAAAGCTGCTTCTAGCAATGAGATGAAATCTTGCAATTCCTCAGTAACTCCAACAAGAAGATAATGCTGGGCTAAATTAAATTTTGCTTGAGCTAAAGCCCACTCACTACCAGGAACCCTGACAAATAATGTTATTGTTACAAATTCAGTTACTAAAATGTGCATTTTAATTCAGATTTTACAAATATAAACAAAGATATTAAAAACAAAAAATAAGAAATTTTCAAATTAAAACTCAAATGCATTAAATAGAATTTCTATCGAAATGCAAAAATAAAAACATTCCGCAGTATAGTTAAGATTTATATCAGAAATTATAAAATACTTTGTGAAATCTATATAATATGAAAAAAAAGCACAACTCCAACTATTTCCATTAAAAAGCTGATGCAATTCATAAAAACTGGCTACTTCTCCTCTGAAAAGGTTTTTATTGGGATTTTTAAAAAAAAAATGTAACAAATTTATGTGACAGGTCTTAAATATTTTCTCCCAGGGTTACAGTTCAAAAAAGAGTTTCATGAAGCTACATTTACAGAAAAAAAAAATTTTAATACTCTGAACTACATAAATTTATCAAGTTGTTGCTTTTGGTTTTTAATTTTAACATAAAATGAAGAAAATAAGTTAAAAAAAGTATATTACTCACCAACATTCTGCATGATGGCCACAAAAGAAAGGAACTTGAAGCCACATGTTTTCTGGATCACAATCTTTCTCATGTTTTATTACACACTCATCAAAAGACTAAATAATAATAAAATGCAATGCAGTTAAAAATTAGATGCACTTAGACAGCATAACACATTAATAATGGCTTTTTGAATAAATTAAACAAAAAAGTTATAAATATTATTTTATCATTTAATCTATACAATTTATGAATAACATATATATAAAAAAATAATTAAAAAGAAGAGCATTACAAAATATGATAAATAAATACAGTCAAACTCAATCATTATTAGTTGTCTTCATTTCATGTTTATACATAAAATATTTAGTTTTAAATACACCCATTCTTTGTGAGCTTTTGTCACAATGCTTTGGATATTCTGTCTTTGTTATTAACAAGTTTAAAACTTCATTAAACAATTTAGTGTCATTAGATGTAATACTTCTTATTTTTTTATACTAATTTTATATATTAATAGATATATAAAATTTACCATTTTGTTCCCCTGTCTTCTTCTTACTACATATGGCCTAAAATCGTCCCCATATCGAAGAAAATAATAATATGACACTAGTCTGTCAAGTGGTTTTCTCACTATATTTATAAATATTGGTTTTTTCACCATACCAAACCTGAAAAATAAAATAAGACCAAATGAAATAAATTATAAAGAGTATAGTTACTGACAAATGTGTATCAAGAAATGGATTTACTGGAAAGAAACACAGACAAGCACTCAACGGCCCCTGACTGTTTTGCTAACGGTTTTTGAGTTCTGAAATACTCCACCACAGATTCTAAACTGATCTATGCATAAATTACCACCCGTAAATTTTATAACAAACAGAATCAAAGCAAAAGTTTTTGTGAAAAATTGAAAAACAAATAAATTAACACAAAAACAAACATTTGTAATTTTGTATGCTCTGCTCTCTTTTTATTAAAAGTTTAAATATATTTCCAAAACAGTTTTTTTTACAATATGTCATCTAATAGTTTCATATTCATATAACAGTGTTATAATGTCATTAATATATACATATATATTAGGAAAAAAATTATAAACAAATTTAAAATTCTAATGACTTTTACAGACAAATCTAAAACAGATAAATATAGACTGTGTATTCGGAAAACCAAATTATCGAATAAGGGCTAAATTGATGCGTTGGATAATAATAAGTAATGATTATATTAACTGTTTCTTTTAAGCTTTTATGAATTTTATTTTATTTCTTTTTTAAGTACATTTCTCAACAATTACACTACCAATAGAGAGCACTGGCTTAAATGTTGCTTACAAATATATTAGTCACTTCCTTCTCTCTCTTTATATTTATAAATAATGCCAGACTGTTACAAAATTTTTTAACATATCAGTAAAACAACTAGCACATGATAAAGATAGGTTATCCTTGATGCATTGCATAACTGTTTAACATTAAACAATATGCATTGTTTCAAAAAACCCTTCAGTAATTAACAAATTTCAACTGAGATTCTATTTTAAGTAGAAATAATAGAAAAAAAAAATCTATAGCCAAAAAAAAAATTCTGTGGTATTCAGTCCTCTTCTTAGCGTTTTTACCTACCAAAAAATAAATACATAAATAATAACTTGTTTCATATAAAATATGCCTAACATGAACTATACAATTTATTTAGCGCTAGATTAAAATAAATTTATAAAAAGATTAAACATAAAAAAATCAAAATGTTGAAGGTATTACACAATTTTATTTACAAAATAAATTAAGATTCCAATTTCAATATTAACCAAAGCCCTAAAATACTTAGTGCTATCCTATTTAGCTTGTTATTTTTAAAAAAGCACTTAAAAAGTTCTGGTAAGCTCTTGATTTGAAATTTTTTTGTTTTTATTTTTTTGATAGAGACATTACATTTCACAAATTAAATACCCTCAGTTTCAATTATAAACTGTTTAGGAATACAATACAGTTTTATTAATTTGAAAATTAAGCAAAAAAGTATTCAGAGATGCCTGGAATAAAATTTAAAAAAAGATAATAATAATAAATAATAAAAGAATTACAAATTTTTTAATAATTGAATTTACAAACTGAAATAAACTAAGAAAAGATATAGGACAGCATTAATAGAGAAACAATGTCAAAAAAGAACTAATAATGATAGAATTACTTGGAAAAATCCAAAAATGCTATGTGCCCATGATATAACCCAGGTTTTTTGGCACTCCATGTTGAAACATTATGAACAAATCTGACCTGTAAAAGAAATTGCCATAAATAAATAATAATGAAACTTCTATTGAATACTACACATGAAAATTATTTATTCAACTAACCAAAAAATCTAAGTTTACAAGGCTTTGCAAAATTACTATATTTACTTTTTTGTTGAATCTTTCAATTTTCTTTTTCTTTAAAAAATAAATAAATAAAATAAAGATAAAATTTTACTGTTTTAAATAGTTGTTATGGTACTTAGTAATATAGTTGACAAGGTTTTCGGTGCCCCTTATAACTTTATTATTAAATATGTGTGAAAACCAAATGGCAAATTGCAGTTACTATAAGAATAATAATATATGTGCTTATAATGGAAGATTTTAATTCCTCCAACCATGTGTAAAACATAAATAATACCTTTGTGGTTTTAGTTCTAAAGTTCAATTTTACACATATTTAAATTGATGTTTGCAATGAAATAATACACAATAAAACTTTATAGAAAGAAAGTTAAGTCTAAAAGTATTTTGATAATGCAAATGGCTTTAAAAAAAAGTCCATACCATTTTCTCAAGGTTTCCACTCAATTCCAGAAAAAAAAATTCTTGACTTTTCCAGGTATACCAGGTAAATTTTAATGCTAATCGAGACCATATTTTCATCAGAAAACTTTGATACTTTTATTAATAATGCAAATATTAGATTTCTTGTGTAAAAAAATATTATTAAATGAGGATAGGAACATTTCAGTTTGACTAAAATGTGAGATTTTTATAACAAATAATTATAATAGATGTACGAATCGACGCCCGGTGGCCGAGCGGTAGCGCTTCGCGCTGTCGTGCCACAGGTCGCTGGTTCGATCATCGGGCCAGGCAAGGTTGACTCAGCCTTTCATCCCTTCAGTGGGTCGATAAATGAGTACCAAGCATGCTCGGGAACTAAATACTGGGGGTTCCGAGTTCAGCTGAACACCTGACCGGAACATCTGCTCCTGCACCCCAGAGCCCAAGGTCAAGAAAACTGAGTTGGCCCTCTACGGGCTGTCGCGCCGCTGAGTTAAGTTTAAGTTTAGATGTTAGAATTATTTAACTTGAATCTCAATAACTGATTACTGTTACTGACAATTTTAAAGCTGGTTATTTTTCAAGTTTAATATAGGAATATACCAGGTTTTCGTAAAAAATTGCATCTTTCCTTGACTATTCCTTGATTTTCGGTGTTAAAATAAAATTTCCTGACAATTCCAGGTTTTCCCTGATCCATTCGAACCCTGTTTTTTATACTTAGATTTTTCTACAGTATAAATAGTAAAACTTATTTAAACAACAATTACAATTTTATAAAGTTTATTAAACTAAATGCTACTATTTTTGTCACAAAATAAATAACCTGCACATATATTTTAATTAAAAAAAACGAGCATTTGAATAGAAAGTAAGGCTGTTAATGTATAGCCAATTTATTAGAAATTTCATTGAGAAAAGAAACATGGTTGTTTAGACTTAGGAATGCTCTGAATATCATCATCAAAGCCAAATTATTAAAAATGGATAGCTAAATACTAATGAACAGCTAATTTTCTATACATAGAATAGAATTCTTTACAATATAAATTGTAAAGCTTATTTAAACAACAATTACAATTTTATAATGTTTATTAAACTAAATGTTACCATTTTCGTTACAAATACGGTATAAAATAAATAACCTACATATATATTTCAATAAAAAAAACTAGCATTTTAATAGAAGGTTATCACAAATCCATTAGAAATATCATTAAGAAAAGGAAAATGGTTGGACAGACTAGAAATGCACTGAATGCCATCATCAAAGCCAAATAATTAAAAATAAATAGTTAAATTTCTTTTTTTTATTTTTCAAATCAGAGTAGATG
Source organism: Parasteatoda tepidariorum (assembly GCF_982258835.1). NCBI lineage: Eukaryota > Metazoa > Arthropoda > Arachnida > Araneae > Theridiidae > Parasteatoda > Parasteatoda tepidariorum. The sequence goes on from NC_141764.1 coordinate 47,792,344, forward strand.
AGCAAATAAGCATAAAAATTGTAAACTAAAGATTAAAGAATATCATATATAATAAAATTATTAAACCACTAAAATAAAACCAATAATTTTTTAAGAATATTTTAAATTAGGAAAGATTATAATTAAGTTAATTTTTAGCAATGGGCTCAGCCAAATAATATTCGATTTTATAGTTGACCGACCAAATATTTGTTATTCAGTCAAATTATTATAAAAGTTACAAGATGAGTCTTTATGATGAAATTAAATTTAATTAAATACGTTTTAAAATCACAAACAGTAAAAATTTATTAAAAGCCTATATGCATTTCGATGTCACAATGATATTCCTTCATCAGTTTCCCTGTGGTAGAATTTTTTCGAGCAATCTGTGACAAAACTCTCTATCACTAATATCTTTCTGCAAGATACTTTTAATAATAACAAACATGTATGTTACAAATTCAAAATAACAAAAGCCCTGTGTTTCCAAAAAAAGAAAACAATATAATTTCTTATTCTAATATTATGGGTGATATTCTCGCATTTTGTGGGGGGGGGCACACAAATTATTTCCTTCATCGAATTTTATAAATAATCATCACAATGAAAGAAAAATAAAGAATTACGAAATTCGTAGTAGTAATTGCCGGAAAAAAGATTGACAACGAAATCACGCGAATCGGGCTCCTCAAATGCGTATTTCGTTTCGAAATTACGTTAGTGCAATATGTAATATCGGATTTAAAAACTATGGTGAAATTAATAACAGTAACTATCAAAAATTCGATATAATTATTGCCTTAAAAAAGTAAATACTCAAATGCATGATTTGAGTTTTCCGTATTGTTTGAAATATATCGGGATATTTAAAATCGATGTGACAATCAACAATATCAATAACTGCCGAAAATACAATAAAAAAATTACATTGATTTACATAGGTACTTTACGTCGTAAATTGAGAGCGTCAAAAAGTGACTATCTAAATGCATGACTAAAACATTACGTGTAAATTTCCGTAGAGAAGTAATTTTTTTTAAAAAACTTCTCAAAAGAAAAATCTTTCTGTAAGAACTCCGTAACATTTTGCGACAATCTTGCCGTGTTGCTGCGATTCTGCCACAGGGATCAGTATTATAATAATAGATGAGATTTACAATAGGTACTTTACAATGTAAATTGACAGCGTCAAAAAGTGATTATCTAAATGCATGATTAAAGCATTACGTGTAAATTGCTGTAGAAAAGAAAAATCTTTCTGTAACATTTTGCGACAATGTTCTCGTGTCGCTGCGGTTCTGTCATAGGGATCAGTATTATAAAAATACAAGAATATAAAAAACAGAGATGATTAAAATCAGACTCATGTTATATCATACTAAAAGAGAAAAATATGCAGTTTAAACAGATAAGAAAGTTTAATTTAATTTTTTGTCTCCTTTGACAGTGTATTTATCTATTTTAACTGCTCTTTTAGTATGACATAACTATACTCGGATTTTAATCAACTCTCCTTTTTTTATTCATGTCTTTTATCCTACTGATGAAGGTGTACCATTGTGAAACTGAAACATGTATAAGATTTATAACAAATTTCTACTATTTGTGATTTTAGAAAGTTTTTAATGAAACTCACTTTTGTATTAGAAAGTTTAACATAAAAAAAACCCAGTTTTTCACAGTCTCTTTTTGAAAAAAATAGGCATAGAAATAATAACTTTTAATTATATTATCAATATTTAATACCTGATCAGAAAGCGAAAGTACATGGGAGTTTTTCGTAGTATTGATATGAAGCACATTAAAGTTATTTCTTGAGCAAAGATCGTATGCAACTCCCATAAAACTGGTACTTCCTGTTTTCGGAACTCTATTGTAGATGATGACACTGTCGTCAAAGGATGATTTGACCTCCAAATTTAAGAAACTCTGGTCTTCATTCAAAAGTTGCAAAGATTTGGGAACAGGAGCTAAATTCTGTCTTTCAATTCCCGATATAACAGTATCTAAAATTGATTAGATTTGTTTAATAACACATAATGGAGCTTTAAATTAATAAATGCAAAAACACAGATAAATTTTAAAAAAATCCCTCATTTTAAAAAAGTAACTATCGTCTTTATTAAAGTGAGAAACAAATAATTTTTATACAAAATAAAGTAAAAAATCTGTGAAAGAATTTCTCTTTATTGGTACCAGTGCTGTTTGTCACCAAGTTTTAGTGACAGCCCGCACACAACCAAAAAAAAAAAATAGGGGTGAATCATGAAGCACCTCTGAGCAAGTTACTAAGTAATAAATTAAAATTTACTTCAAGTTCACAGACTAAGCAGTTTCATTTGGCAACTAGACGATTTTACATTTAGGTACCGATACAGAACTCTCTCGCTCTGTTTTAAGCAATTATACAATTTTTTTAATGATTTATTACATGCACAAAAGCAAAGCAGGACACTTGTTGCAACTAGGATCCAATTAAAAATTTTCTTCATGGGGAGATTCCCGTATCGTGATCTGTGGCAGAATAATTGGCAAGTCTTGGAAACTTCCAGGCAGAAGCCAGCGAAAAACTAAAATAAACATCACAGAAAAGGACCAATTTAAAAGGTATAACTCGTGACCATCTATACAAAACAAATGAAATAAAACAAAAATACGACCACCGAAGCCGACGTCTTCAGGGGGTACCGGCCCCGGTAGCCATTAAAAACAAAACCATTTCTATTTGAGGGAGAAGCAAAAGCTTAAAATATCTCCCTCAGTACCCCGATGGTTTTGTATAGAGGTCCAGGAAAAACAAGTTTTTAATTTTCAAACCTGTGACTGTGAGTTTTTAATTTTCTGATGATTTTTATTGATTTTCTTTTCGTAATTTGTTTATTCTTTTGAATGTATCTTGTTTTTCCTGGACCTCTATACAAAACCATCGGGGTACTGAGGGAGATATTTTAAGCTTTTGCTTCTCCCTCAAATAGAAATGGTTTTGTTTTTAATGGCTACCGGGGCCGGTACCCCCTGAAGACGTCGGCTTCGGTGGTCGTATTTTTGTTTTATTTCATTTGTTTTGTATTGATACTTTTTTCTGAAATTTCTGCTGCTTTTTAGCGCGTTTTTTTTTCAAAGAAGTTTTTTCCTTTTGATCTTAATTATTTGTGTTTTCTTTCAGTATCGTGACCATCTACATGTTTTTCTTAAAAAAAATTGTAAGCTTAAAATCCATTAGGCATCTTGGTGATTGTAGTTGGCGAGACAGACCACGATACGGAAATATCCCCAGTAACATCATTATAAATAAAATATTTTATGAATTCAAATAAAAAATAAAGGAAACAATTATTTTTCTTTATCAAAATTGCCACAAATCAGTTCTCAATATCACTTAAAAATCAGTCCATCGTCAAAATTACTTGCCACTGCATTTTGGTTGTGAAAAGACATTGTATGCTTATAGAAGGTATGGCTTTATAGCAACTTTCATAATATTATTAAGATCCTGAAAAAATTAAAATAATTTAAGTAGACTTTCTCCTGTTTATCTCAGAAGATGAAAATCTAATTAGTTATTATGTTCTCCAGCTATATTATTATATTTTTCAATATGAATACATTTTCATGTTGAAATTCAATAGCGTTATAACGAAGGTAGAGTTGATTAACATATTGATTTAAATAATTACATTTAATATGATTAATCTTATACAAACTTACCCAGTTTTTTACGGGCATCATCAAGCTTAGAAATTTTAGATTCAAAGTGGTTGTATAAACAAATGAAAATTATGAGACATATCACAGAAATAAAAATCAATAATCTTCCCTGAAACATTCTAAAACTAAAGAAATGCATGTATTCTCTGGCCATCGGTAGCCAATGGATACAGTAAATAACAACATTTATATATTTTAAAAATTTTGGACTATCAACTTTCAGAAATATGTATTCTGAAAATCAGTTCTCAGCTGGTTGATAGAACGTTTTATAATATTAAACTGTCTCATAGTTTGGTTCAAATGAAAAATAGAATACATCTTCATAGTTTGATTATTCATACAACACCACAAAACATTTTTAAACACATAAAGAAATGTCAAAAGTGAAATTCTGATGTTTTTCACACAACAAATATAAATAAATGAATAAGTAATGTATTGTTGTTACAGGTTTAAAATCAGCAATTTGCTGATTAAGTTATAAGTTTGAACTATTTCCAGGCACTGAACTCTTTCCATGCAATCACACTTTGATTCGTAATTGCGACTCAAAACTACAGTAAAAGATATCAATTTTGTACTGAAAAAGTTGAAACACACTGTTCAGTCTATGCAGTCGATCACAGAGCTACTTTGAGAACGAAAGTGAAAATGCGATTAAAGATTGCTTTTAAAAGTTTTAAAAATTCTGCTATTTAAAAGTGTGGTTTAAATTTATGCCTGAGTAATTTTTTAAAGACAAATTAATAATTTTTTTGAAATTTCAGTGGGTGTTTATATTTTTTTATCACTTAATGGTGTTTTCAAACAGGTTCTTAATTGATGCGCAATGAATTCGTTCAACTTTTAAGTTAGATGTTTCTTTAGTTTTGAACGATTTTTTTCACACTTTACGAATAACAACATATTACATTTTTTCAAAATTAGTTATTAGTAAAGAAGTAATGACTTATTTATTTTCAGAACAGTATTCATCTTTGTGGATGTGGCAATCATTGTCATATTTATAAAAGTGAAAAAGGTTTGTGTTTAATATATTAAATTTTAAATTTAAGGAACTTATTATTAAATAAGTAAGGTTTTCGAAAATTATTTAGTTTATAGCGTATAATTTCCCTATAAATTTTTTTTTGTAGTTTCAGAGGCTTTGTTTTTTCATTCTTTTTAAAAAATTACTTGCATTATGTAACTGAAACAAGCACTACATCTGTAATGTGGCGCATTGCTTCATAAAATTTCAAAAAATTTTCTGATTTGTTCTGTATTAATTATTTTAATTTAAGAGTTACCATTTCCAGTACTTTTTCTAAAATTCTTTTTTTTTCCTATAATACAAATAATACAATTATAAATTTTTTACTTAATCGAAATGATCATTTTTATTTATTTCTTCATCTATATTAACTATTAAACTAACTTTTACTGACTTGTGATAATTATATAGTTGCTAATTACTTGCTATGCAATTTTTAATATTTTTACATAACAAATGTTTGAAATTGCTGTTTGACTGCTAAATGTTTGAATAATCAAATTTTTAGTTTCCATACGATGTCATAATTGATCACCATTTCATTTCTTATTATATTCGGAATTCTCTGAGAGGTTCCGCTGGCTCTTCGTATAATTTTTTTTTATTTCGTATTGTCTTTTGGCATAGGAAAATCCCTATATCTTTCTGATCCTGTTTTCGGTTCGGCTCTATCCAAAATGAGATTTATTTGTGCTGATTCCATCTTAAATTCTCATGGGATAAGCGGCTTAGATTTCTGTATCGTGATCTGTGGCAGAGTAATTACCAAGTCTTGGCAACTTCCGGGCATTGGCAACGAGTAACTAAAAAACACATCACGGAAAGGGACCAATTCGAAAGATATGGCTAGTAGCCAGCTATGGGCAAACATTTGCATGTTTTTTTAAAGAAAATTTGCAAGCTTAAGATGGCACCTTGGTGAGACTGATCATGATATGGAAATATCCTTATCTAACCTACTGGAAAGGTCACTTTTATGATTGTTATTGAATGTCTGTTTACATGCAATTTTTAGACTTCAATATTTTCAGTACCTCATTATTAATGCACAGAATTTAAAGTAATCACTTCTTCCTGTTGTGGATTGACTTCAATAAATAAAATTTTGTTATAAATGCAAGCCAATTTTCAATCAATTATGGCAGTTTCCATATGTTTCTCGAATTCTAATTTTTTAAGTCTGGGGTTATAATACAGGAATTTTGAATTTAAGAAATTACTTTTTGTGAAATTTTATTTTCTCCTAAATCTGCATGGCTTTAAATAGATTTATGGATTCTATTTATTGTTTAATCGGCCATTTCTATGAGCTTTTTTAAAATGCTGATATTTGTAATTCAATATTTTTACAAGGCATGAATTTTAATTGTGTCCAAAATCACTTTTTGATATGCCTAGTTCCATTGCAATTCGACAAAATTTTTTTGCAGTTACTTATTGATATTTGTTCACATTTTGAATTGGACACAAATTTTGAATTTGAATTACTTCTTGAAGTGGTAAATTTGCTAAGATTATACATAGTAAATCAACATATTTCTTTTATTTTTTCAGTCATTTCATATGGTTCCTCAAATTCCAATATTTTGAAATTGAACCATTTTTTAAAGTGTATGGTAATGATTTCATCATAAATTAATGTCGTTTTCGAATCCTTACTTTGGCAGTTACTTATCGTTTTTTTTCTCCAGTGAATTTCATGTCGTTTTTAAAATTCTGATATTTAATATCATATATTCGTAAATCTCTTACTCCAGCATTAAAAACATCAGGATTGCGATGTAAATGGTATGGTTTCCTAAGAACCACATTCTTTTGTGAAATACAGTTTCTTTTTTGAACATATAACTGCTCTTTTTGTTTCCAGATTTCTGTCCTATTTGAAGTCTGAAAGAACTAATAATTATTTTATTAATATTTAAAATAATTATGTGACAAAAACTACCATAGATTAGTTTAAAATCTTAAAAAATAATGTTCAATTCATCGTTTTCAAACACTTAGAGAACATTTTTACAGTTACTCAAAAAAAGTAATAAATGAAATGGGTGGTAGAGTAAAGTGAAAAACAATGTCAATAGAACACAAATCAAGTTCAAAATGGACATATAGATTCAGTTGATTCTATATGCTATTATGCAGACAAGAACCTTTCTCAGTGTCAACACCGAAGACATTAAAAATGTAAAGACATAATTGTGTGCAGAGTGGTAACCAATGAAGACAGAGTAATAAAATGGCGAAAGGGGTGATAAAAAGCAAGTGTGGGGGGGGGGCTTGGAAAAACCACAAAGTGCGAAAGATTAAATTAAAATAGATTCGCAGACATAGGGAAAGGGCGGGATACTAGAATGATCATTAAGGGAACTATTAAAATTTTTCAAAGTATGGAGTGATTCCGAGAAATCAAGTTGGGGAGATGAAGAGCAGTGCAGTGTTACTCTTTTTTAGATAAACAATTGCGCAGTTTTGCTCTTCATCTACCTAACATATTTTGAAAAATCTAATAATTTTATCTTTCTAGTATTCCATTATTTTCCAATGTAAATCTATTCTAATTTAATCGTTTGCCCCTGACTTTCCCTCCAAATTCCCTCATACCTGTTTCTTATCTTCTTTTTTCAAATTTGTGCCTCTGTTTTGATTGTTTGAAACATTTAGCATGCGCTTATCTCCTTACAATTCTAATTACATTTGTTGTTAAGACACTGAGAAAGGTTCTTCTCTGGAGAACTAAAAATATAGTATGTTTTTTTCTATACTTGATAAAGTATGTTTATTTCTGTGCTTTATTCACATTTTTTTTCCACTTTAGTATATCCTATCATCCTTGTTATGCTTATAGATTTTTTTTTTTTTTTTTAACAATTTTTGTGTTGTAATAGGGATAATAAATTTCCGTAATCTAGTTAGGAATTTTTTTAAAATAATGTCTCATAATGGGAAGCTTAGCACATCATTTCTTATTTTGTTAACTTATTATTCAAGATAGGGTTAGTTATTAGAATGTGGTAGTCAGGCATCAATGGTAGCTAAATATTTCTTTTTTTAGTTACTAATTCTGTTCAGATATGCTTAATTTTAAAATTATATTTTTAAACACAATATTTATCTTTGGTTATGATGGTAGTAAAAAACTTTTTTTAAATATGAAAATTTTGAAATTGCAACACTTAAACTATATTTTTTAAAAATCGCAATGTGAATCATGAAAATACAAATCTTAATGCTTGAATGTGAAAGAGGATGTGTGAATTTTAAACAGCTTGAATATGAATTGCTATGTGTAATTTTTAAACTACGTGAATAGGAATTGTTATGTAAACATTTTTAAACAGCATGAATATGAATTGCTATGTGTTCATTTTAAATCCCATGACTTTTGAAACGCAAGGAATATGATTCACATTGTGACTCTGTTGTAGACATATTATATAATTACCGGTTTCAGAGTCAAATGCAACAGAAGAAAAGAAGGGCTAAATAATTGCTCTTCTCCAACAAATGCAGTGACTCAAGCTTGTGACATCTTACCCATAATTTCTGGTCCAGGCACCCACTGATACTCGGAGCAAGTTGGCGTCATACTCGTAACTACTTATCTGTCATTTACCTGGATCAAAAGTTAAAGCATAGAAGCAAAAGTGTTTTAAAAGTTAGGCATCAATATGACTGGGTATAATTTTCTAGGAATCGAATTATAATTTTAGGTGCGAATTACGGCTAACAGCAGCATATTTCTAATTGTGATAAAAGTAAACTTTTCTTTGTTTTATTTTTAGTATTCCATTGATTTTTGACTTAAACATATTTTCCTTTCTTTAACCATATTTTAACACTTTGTTTACTGTAGTTAGTGCCAAACCTATTTTCAAAATTTTATCTAAAAAGAATTTAATTGAAAATCGAAAATAATTGTACAAACTTTTACATAAACAAAAACCTCTTCATTGATAATTTTCTGAAGTTATCAGCAGATAGGCACATAAATCATAGGCGGGAAACAGCTTTCCATCGGCATTTTTTCTAAAAATGGAATTGATGGGAAGTATACTTCCCAAGACCTTGTAGAAGGTTGAAACTGTCTCTTCTAGCTTTAATACTTAAAACAGTATGTCTAGCTGTTGTGTACAGAAAAAAAACCCGGTTGTTATCTATCTTCTTTTTAATTTGTTTTGGAGATGTGAAATTTCTTTGATTATCAATATTTATTAAAAGTCATAACATCTATATCCCACCATTATTCCATTTTTTCTTTGTTGATAAATAAGCACTTTATATGTCATGGTAGTCACAGACATTTTACTCCTCTATATAACAGGCTAAAAATGTAATAATTGTAACGTCAGTTTTTTTCTTTTACTGAATAAGTTAATAACCCTGAGTATAACATATTTCTATGATTTAATTTTGTAACATAATCATTTATTATTTCTTTTCAGTAACTTTTATCAAAATGGGTGTTCCTAAGTTTTACCGGTGGATAAGTGAGCGTTATCCTTGCCTGAGTGAAGTTGTAACAGAATTTCAAATCCCGGATTTTGATAATTTATATTTAGATATGAATGGAATTATACACACCTGCTCTCATCCAAATGATGATGACCCACATTTTCGAATTACAGAAGAAAAGATATTTGCTAACATATGCCATTATATTGAGTTCCTCTTCAAAATGATAAAACCAAAAAAGGTTTTCTTTATGGCTGTTGATGGTGTTGCCCCACGAGCAAAAATGAATCAACAAAGAGGACGCAGATTTCGTACTGCCAAAACAGCTTTAATGCTAGAGGAACAAGCGCTTGCTTCTGGTGAATCTCTACCACAGGATGCAAAGTTTGACTCGAATTGTATCACTCCTGGTACACCATTCATGGTACGCCTCAATACTATTTTAAAAGAATTTGCTGTTTATAAAATATCAACTGATAAACTGTGGCAAGATGTTAGAGTTTATTTATCTGGACATGAAACACCAGGTGAAGGTGAACATAAAATAATGGACTTCATTAGATATGAAAAATCACAACCAAAATATAATCCAAATACTCGACATTGTTTATATGGACTAGATGCTGATCTAATAATGCTTGGCTTATGTTCTCATGAGCCCCATTTTTGTTTATTACGTGAGGAAGTAAAGTTTGGTAAGAAAAATCAGAAAAAGATTGCTACTGCAGAAGAAACCACTTTTCATTTACTTCATATATCACTTCTTCGAGATTATTTCTATCATGAGTTTTCTCCTGTTAAAGATAAACTACCATTTCCGTATGATGTTGAAAAAATTATTGATGATTTTGTATTAATGAGTTTTCTTGTTGGCAATGATTTTATACCTCATTTACCGCAACTGCATATTCATCATGATGCTTTGCCAGTTTTATTTAAAACTTACATGGACGCCTTGCCTATGTTGGGAGGCTATATTAATGAGGGTGGTTTTTTAAACCTTGAAAGATTTGAAATGTTTTTTGAAAAGCTTGCTGAATATGATTTTCAAAAATTTGGAGAGTTAAATGAAGACTTTCAATACTTAGAAAAAAAATCCAAATGTCAGAACATAGAGGAAGATGACAAAACAAGCACTTCTGATATTCTTTCTGGATTAGGTTTCAGCAATTTAGCTATTGCAAAAACAGCTGAGTATGATTCTTCAAGTGAAGATGAAGATAGTGAAGAAGAGTGTTCAACTTTAGAACTTGAATTTAATATGCATAAAGTAGATTACTATATGAACAAGCTTGAGTTAGAAAAAGTAACAGACGATGTTATGAAAGATCAGGCTGAGGGTTATGTTAGAGCTATACAGTGGAATTTGCATTATTATTATAATGGTGTTGTTTCATGGAGTTGGTATTATCCTCACCATTATTCTCCATATATTTCTGATGTTAAGGATTTCAAAAACATGGAAATGAATTTCGAGCTGGGTCATCCATTTTTGCCTTTTCAGCAACTTCTATCCGTTTTGCCTAAGTTAAGTAAAGATCTTTTACCTGAATCATATCAAAAGTTAATGTGTGATAAAGATTCTCCTTTAATTGACTTTTATCCTGATGACTTTTTAACTGATTTAAATGGGAAGCAGCAAGAATGGGAAGCTATAGTACTCATTCCGTTCATAAATGAAAAACTTTTATTGAAATTTGCAGCTGAGGCAGATAAAAACTTAACTGAAGAAGAAAGACTGCGTAATCGGCATGGTCCTCATCTTTTGTATACATATAATTCAAAAATAACCGGTGGACCCTTATCTTTTTTACCTGGTCATTATTCTCCTATTAGTGAAACACATGCTGAAGTTAGGGGAATCGAGCCTGATTATTTTCGCCTCCCATCTGAACTCATTTATAAAGGGCTTTGTCAGGATGTTGTTTTAGATCGATTTATTTTAGGTTTTCCTACTTTAAAAACTTTAAAACATTCTGCTTGTCTGAAAAATGAAAAGGTTAAAGTGTTTCATATGGTAAGCATGAAAGATAATATGATGATAACCATCCAGGAGTCTGTTGAAGAGGAGATGATAAAATTAAGTGAAAAATTAATGGGCAAAATTATATATGTTGGTTGGCCACATCTTCAGGAAGCTTTAGTAGTATCTTTGTCTGATGGCAAAGTAAAATATTGTTTTGATAAAGATTGGCGTTCAAATGAAAAAATGATTGTTTCAAAAGATATGACTAAAGATGAACAAAAAATCTGGGTTCGTCAAGTAGAAAATGTTGAAGAGCAATCCTATCAACGATGGGGAATTTTCACTCAAAAAATTAATGTACTTGTATTTGTAAAAAAATTTTCAGGTGTGAAATACATTGTCAAAAACGATGGTAGAATTGCTGAAGATAAACAGTTTGAGGGATCTTTAATATATTGTGCAGCGCAGACGGTCGTCAGCGATATCATTCCCTTTAATCCTGATTCAAAAACAGAGAAAAGCATAGTTGATATATTTCCAATTAATTCAGTTGTATTCCTGCTTACTTCACAATATTATGGCAGTGCAGGAAAAATTAATGATAATGATGTTATTAAAAATAAAGGATGTGTACTGGTTGATATTGAACTTACTACTGAGCCAAATCTATTACCTGTTATACACAATCAAGAAGCATTAATGGAAGAACAATTCATGCCTGGTTATATTGCTGCTCAACAGTTAGGAATAGAATCACATTTTTTTTCTTGTATTACTGGTGTTATTATGATTCAAACTAGTCCAAAGGGAAGCAGTTGTCCTAATCGTGTAAATGTTGGATTGAACTTAAAATTCAATAAAAAGAATGAAGAAGTGCAGGGCTTCTCCAAAAAGAAAGATAACCAGTGGTTGTATTCTGAGGAGGTTGTTAAAACTTTAAACAATTATCTTTGTAAATTTGCTGACTTTTTTGAAAAATTGTATAACTTCATGGATAATGATGTGATTTATGTGGAAGATTTATATCCTAATGGGGAAGGGTCTGAAATAATGAAGGAAATTACAACTTGGTTAAAGGAACAAGCTTGTTCTTTAGCAGATCGCCAACAGTGTGGTATGAATAAGCTAGATGTGGGAATTATCTGTGCAGTTGAAAAAACTGTTTTAAATTCAACAAAAGATGAGATCTATCATGTAAAAAAAGTTCTAAAACCAGATCAGTTATTCAATCCTCTTTTAAACAAAGGTGTATATAAGCCTGATCATAAATGCTCTTTTCATTTATTTGATAGAGTTGTAAATATAAGACCTTCATCTAGTGTACCTTTAGGACTCAAGGGCACAATTATAGGCATTCAAAAAGCTGAAAAAGAAAGTGATGACATGTATGAAATTCTTTTTGACAAAGAATTTCTTGGTGGTATTGCTATTGGTTCTGGAACTAAAAAAGGATATAGAATGCCAGCTGATGCTCTGATAAATATATCTCATGGATTGAGACTTCAAAAGCAAAATAATAACTCACCCATTAAGACAACTAGGGTTTTGACTCCAAAGTTGAAGCGCACATCAGTATTTGATTCTGCTGTGAAACAGTTGCATCCAAATCCACCTCTTGTTCAAGTTCTACAAAAATTGAACTCTTCTGTTCCAAATCAGGCAAAACCATTTTATAAAGCTGATAATAATGACAGCTTTGTGGGAATTAATCAAAGCTTTAATCCTTTACCTTCAAGTTTAACTTTTTACAACTCCAGTAATAAACAATTTGTGACCCCTAATGCCAATCGGCTTAGTAGTGGATCATCTGGAAGCCCAAGCAGGCAAGATAGTGCAACAGGTTCTCATTCGGATTTTCAGAATTTTTGGTTGAATTTGAAAAAAAGAGCCCCAGACTCACCAACAAATCCAGAATTAACTAAACAATCTCCAAAGCAACATCCTCAACAAACAAATTCAGTTTCTGAGCAAACATATGGCCAAAAAGTATCTGTTGAAGAATTATTTCAAGGTGTTCAGCACAATATGAAACAAAGCCAAAATCAGATTAAAAATAACAATTCATTCCCCAAATCACCAACTTCACACCCAAAGGCTGAAGCTCCAGATTTATTACGCCAATTATGTTTAGATATTTATAAAAAACCTCCCATTTATAATTACCAAAGCCATGGTATTACAAATTTCCATACAGCAACTATCAAACTTCCAAACAATGAACATGTTTCCAGTATTCCATGTGCCACCAAGCTGGAGGCTGCAGCTAATGCAGCTGAAACTGGTTTGGCTTTTCTTAGAACTTCATTAAATCACAATGTATTTCCTCCGGATCCTTCAATCTATAGACAAATACCACCACCAAATTTCGTTGCTGATCCAAGACCTTATTTCTCTCCTCTTAGACAAACTTCATCAAATTTATTTCCACCTCCACCTACAAATTTAATTCCTCCACCGCCATCAGGAAATTTCATCCCTCCTGTAAACTTCCGTCCTGCTGCACCAACTTATCCTCCGTCAAACTACCAACCTTTTCCTCAGCGTTTCGATACAACTTTAATGCGTCACGGGCAGCCTTATCAGAGCCAAATACCCGAATCCTTTTTAAAGGTGAATCAAAGATTACTGTTACCTTCAGAAACTGTTTCAGCTGTTCAGCAAAACAATGTTGGTCCTCTCCCATCTTTTGATAATAATGCTTCTGTTTCACAAGGGGATGTATTTCATCTTCCAGGTGGCGGTACTGCAATTGTAAGAAACAGCACAGTGCAACAGTGGTCTCCAAGAGGAAAAGATAATCCTCCTTCTAACATGTTTGTTCCTGCTCAAGTAATGAAGTATGCTATCAAAGCTGAGGGTCCTTTATCTAGTTCAGAGTGGCCAGATCTTCCTGCTAAAGAAACTAAAAAGTCTTTAACAATTGTATCGTCTCCAGATTCTCAAGCTTCTGATAAAAGGACTTCTAAATCATTTTCTGAGATTTCTAAATGTTTATCTCACGGTGATTCTTCTGCTGAAAGTTGTGAAAATTCTGTTCCTTCAAACTCCAGTATGACTGTTTTAAAGAAGACAAAACCCAGGCGGAGAATAGCTGCAAATTTTCAAAATGCTTGAATAATTTATTAATTTCTGTGACTTTCTTCTCTCATTTGTCATTTGATGTTTTATTAACTGAAATCATCAATTTTATCTTGTGTCAAAGAGTTTATATTCATTGTTTATGTAATATTAAAGCAAAATAAATTAACTTTTTATTTTAATTCAGCTTTAAGGGAATGAAGTATTTATTTCGTGAATCATTTCCTTTCACTGAATTGTTCATATTAATCGAAACATTTATAAGTATAATTTCTTAAAGCATGTTAGCATCTGGGAAAATTTAAGATTTTTCTGTCTGTGCACTATTTTTCTTTTCAATAAAATAGTGAGAAAAGCACATTGGCTGAACATAATTTTAAATTGTAATGCAATTAAAATAATTTTTTTTAAACATTATATTAAGAGTAAAGAAAACTGAATTGTAGTTAAAAAATTATTTTCTGATGTTATTGATAAAAAATAAAGTTGTGTAATTAATAGTTAAGAGATAGTAATGAAAGTTTACTGAAATTTTTTTTGATGAGTTGAATTTTTCGGAAATGATCTACCATGATTTTATGCAAAAAATAGTATTCATCATTTTTAGATATTTTTATTTTTTTGTTGTCAGCCTTAATTGGATAATGAAAAACATTCTCGTTGTGAGATCTGATCGTGCTAATTTCTGTCAAAGGCACCACCACCCTGTTCCAGTTTTTACAACAGATTACGAATGCAAATCATGCCTTTGTGGCATCAGTCGTTTATTTTATAAAAAATAAAATTTTAATGGTACAAAAATGCCCCTTAGATTTTATAGTATCTTTTCCTAGTATTGTTAAATTAGTGACTTTAAAGCACATATGTAATAATTTTTAAAAATTTATTAAAAAATAAAGGTACTTATAAGTAAATTATGTTGCACTATGTAGAAAGAATTTAATAATGTGGGTAAATGCAGAAATGATGAGGGTTGGCTCTCATAATGCATTTTCAATATTAAATGCATTCTCTTTTCTCTAGCACCATTCCCATGATTGGTTGCAAATAATTGGTTTGTAGTAGCTATTGCAATATAAAACCTAATGACTAAGGTTATATTCCAGCTATTATCTCAAAATATGACTTCTGTACCATCTGGTGGTAATTAACACCCCTCCCTGTTGTGTTATTTAAAGTCATTAATGTAATTTTTATTTCATTATATTACAAATGACATGTTAGAAGAGCCTTTTTTCATCAGCTTTAATGATAATTTTCTTGCCATAATTTTCAGATTCAATCAAACTTTTAATCAACTCGATGCTTACACTTTTTCTTATTGGACTTTTAGGAGTAAAAACATAAGGTACTTTATCTGTAACTTTAAAATTTCAATTTTTCATAATTTTTGTTTCATTCTTTTTTTTTTTTTTTTTTTGTCTAAAGCAAAGAATAAAATTCCTGTGCTGTTTTTTTTCCTTTCAATATCATGTACAGTTGATGTTGTAGATGCCATTCTATGCTATTTTTGTCTTTCTTGAATATTTTATCAATATTAATTTTTTAATGTAACAGCGAGGCTGTTTTGTGTGATTGCTTATACAAGGTTCTGATGGGGTCCTAGATATATTTTGTGTTTTGGATAATTAAATTTGAATAAAAATTTATATTGGACTAATTTATATTAAATTATGGTTGTTATATGCATGATTATCCTTGAACTGAGAGTTTTGATTTAATTTTTATTTAATTATAAACTTCCCAATTTACATAATTGGGTAAACAAAAATTTGAAAAGTGTAAATTCTTTAAATAGCACTGCAGCACATCAATTTTTACAAAAAATTTCCTTTTGAGCTTCTGAAATTCTATTCAGGATTAACTTTTTAAAATTTAAGTTCAATTTACTTAGATTTGCTGTAAATTAAAGCTCTATAATTTTCTTTAGTTATTTGTATGAAAGTGTGTTATAAAAAAATATTTTATTTTTTAATTTATTTTGAGCATATATATATATACTTTTTTTTTAAATTTGTGCTGCTTTAAAATGAAAAAGGTGTTATTAAACTACATTTATTTTCCTTTAATGTATTATGTTTCAAATATTGTAACATTGAATTTTAACTTAGTATAAATATGAAGGGTTAATTACTTTACTCATTATTTTCTTCAATCTTTTTTTTTATGATTATTTGGCATTTTTAATTATAATAAATGCATTGTTAAATTTCTTGTGTCAATAAGTTTCTGTTGTATAAATTTGTTTATGTAATTTTGAATGTCTTTTCTGTTTGATTACTGTGAACCAAATGATTTGAAAACTACTTTTTTTTCATTCTATAATTTCTAATTAAAATCCTATTGTCATCTATGACAATAATTCTAAGAGACAAACATTTGTTGGTGATTTCTTATTTTTTTATGCTATTACGAGGATAATTTAAGTGAAGGCGAATGAAAAAATTTTGTTTACATATCAAAAACAAAAATTATTGTTAAAAATACTTAGTTATAAACTATCAGATAAGGCATACCATGAAAATTTTAATTTCAAAAATGTTAAGTAACAGCGAAAAAAATTATATATACTCCAGAATCTTCATAAAAATCTTTATTTAACCTAATATACATTACATTTTAACCTGCAATAGGGTTTAAATTATGTGTATTTGTTAATGAAAAAATTAACATATCTATTTAGATTATGTATGACTAAAGCTTAAACTTCATATATAACTATTTTACAATTACTTAACTTTTTTGTTTCTCTTTTATATTTTCAAAAAAAATTTAATTTTATGTTTTTGGCCCAGAAAAATGAAATTTTACAAGTGTTCTGGGAGACTTGAGTATTTTCCAGTATATGTAAAACTTTACATGGCAAATATGTGATCAAGGTGACAACTTTTTATTGACTTGAAATTTAGATGGAAAAAAAAATGTCCAACTGTTCAATTATATATAAGGCATGGTCTCTTAGACACTTATCATTTTAAAGCTTGGTACTAGATAAAAATTCTAGTCATGAAGGCTCATTTCTTTGCATCCTTCTTCATTCACTTATCCTACAATCATGAAATACTTAAGTGATTTTTTTTTAAATTTCAAGTTCTGCTCTTGTTTTTAGTTTTACAATATTTGAATTTTAGAGACTTATTTTATAATCATATGTATGCATTTTACAATTGTCTCTTAAAATATTTCACAAAATGATTGTGATTTTACACCTATTGTGAATAAATATTATGCAGCTTAAACATTTTATGCCTGTAATTGATCTTATTACACAATGACCTTTTACACTCATGTCACCAGTATAAAGGTTTCTGACCTACACCAACAGTTGTACCCAATTTTTTTTAATAAAAATATTTGATTTATAAAGAGACATGTTCTGTTGAGAGATATATGTTGAAAACTAAACAAATATGGTATTACAAAAATTTAATATTTGCCTATCATATATTAAATACTTGAGGTACAACTGTCCACTCTCCCCAAAAGGTCAAAGAACTAGCTTTAAATTGGTGCTGATAGTAATTTGTCATACAGTGTTATAACTTATTATTTGATTTTAAATGTTTGCTTTCAGTATGATAAAAATGATTTATAACTGTGTCATAAGAAAAGTATGCATAATTGAAACAATTGAATAAAGCAAATGAGATGTGATAACAAGTCTGAAATAAAAGCATCAGATTTTAAATGTTGTGACTTATTTAATTCTGCATTTTAAAATACATAAATTAATATTTGTTGAAATTTAATGAGTCTACTTTGTGTGAGCAATATATTTTTTAATTTAAAATGACCCATAAAATTGAATTGTTTTTCACTTTTATTTTTTTGAAATGAAACTGGAAGGATTATGCAAATATTTAAAAATATTAGGCATTTCTCACAACAAATTTTTTTTATAGATAATTTGATATACTTTTTTATTAAAATCAATTTTTTCATAATTGGATTATTTAAAACAAATTGTTGCTGCAATTTTATATTTTTACATTTTATACTTATTTAATGTTATAAATCATGCTGTAAAAAGGATTAAATTAACTGTTTTATTTTCTTCATTCCACAGATCCATATTATTTCAGACCCACATTCAATATTAAGTTCTAAACATTCATTAATATCTTGGAAAAAAATAATTAATAGAAGATGTTTGATAATATGCTTATTATAATGTGACATGATATGATGAGAGAAGAAAAATACTAGTTTGATTTATACTTCCTGAAATAAAGAAATTGAAAATAAAATAAATGTAGAAATATACTTCTACGTACTAAGCTATCCTAATTTGTTTGAAACAAGTGAAATTAGTCAAATGTTTAGTTATCTAATATGAAATATATTTTGTTTCTTTTCTTCAATACAATAACATATTTTATTAATTTAAAAGCAATTTTTATTTGTTCTGACGATTAAAATCACAACTAACCAGTCCTATGCTGTTTTTTTTTAAACAATATGGTGAAATAAAAAAAAAAAGTACCAGAACAATACCAACAAAAGTATTTTTCAATTTCTTAAGTTTATTTAAAACGTTAGAAGTTTGCAAATCACAAATGATGCCAGCAAAATAAACATGAATTTTAGGAAGATAATTTTATGTTGCTTTTACTTTTGTAAAAATGTTTCTTAAACAGAAGCAATAATTAATTTGTGCAACTGCATGGCTTATTAATGACAGTTGTACAAATTTTACATCATAGTTAACACAAAAAGTTAAAAAAAAAAAATTCTAGTTTTCATTCAGTCTTGTAAAAAATCTGCTTTCAATTATTTGAAGTAAAACTAAACTCATTGGAAGCAAACCGAAATAATCAAAGAACATTTTCAAAGCATGCATTATATACAAACATGACAAATACAACAAAAAATTCATAGAGAAAGACAAAAGACTGAAATGATAGAATATGAATTCTACAATGATGAAAAGCTTAGAGAAAAATCATTAATATTTTCAATAAGGATACAAAGATACAGATACAAAAACTAAAAATTTCGTTGTATAAAGTATAACGTGGCTTTCAGTATCATATGAAACAGCTTGAACTTTAATTTGATACTCTTCGTTTGAAGGCATACTTCTTTGGGTATAGAGCACACCTTTTCCTTCTTCTAAGCGTATTCTAAAAGGCACACCAGTTTTATTTTCTATAATAGAGAATACAGTGTTCTTAAGCTGAACTCCATCTTGATCATAAGCTATAAGTCTCACTAAATCTTGATAAGCTTGAATTCCACTGGGAAGGGCCACCATTTTAAATGCTAATATTTCAGAATATCGTACATTTGGAGGGCACACTTTGCTATCTTTATCACATTCTAATTTGCAGTACCTACATAAAAGAAATGCAATTGGATTTTCATAATTCTATAGCACCATTTAGTTTTAGGTTTTTAACACTTATCTCACCTCTGAAAATGCATGTTTTTGGTACACATTTTTAATACTTTCAGCTTTAAAAATAGTACTATTGCATAATACAGTATTGAAAATTGTATTAATTGATGCACTCTTTATTACTAATGTATAATACAGAGTTTAAAATTGTATTGATTGCTGCACTATTTTTAATACTTTTAGCACTATTATAAAGTACAGTGTTAAAAATTGTATTGAATTAATTACTATTTTTTAAAACTTTCAGTGTAAAAAATAGTGCAGCAATAATTTAAGAGAGTTATCACGTGTAAATATTTATTCAAATTGATTAAGTCTAATGAATTTTTTTTTTAAAAAACAGAATCAATTTGATAATTTAAACGATTTTGTGACAGTTACTCTCTCTTTTGCAAAGAAGTATCAAAATTAACTTCTTAAATGGATTTTTTCCTCTTTTCTCATAAAGTCAATAATGATAGAACCCTAAGATTTTCATTGAAATAAGGTTTTTATGAAATAACATAGGCAATAGTAAAAAGTATAAGTATTGTATTAAATAATAATTATAAAGTATAATAATTATCATTTAAGGTTATGTAATACAGTAAAACTTGTGTAAGTTGACCACTTGTGGTGCATTCTTTTAGTGGTCAACTTATAGAGGGGGTGGGTCATTGTTTACTTTTTCGTTTCCTATATCATGTTGCTATATATTTAAATTTTTTTTCCTTGACTTAAAAATTTTATTTAGCAAATAGCCAAATAAATATCTTAAGAAATGTGTTTAAACCTGAATGAACTTCAATTTGTTACATATAATTCTAATATTTAACTAACTTTTTAAAAAGAAAATTATTTCGTTAGTTATGCATGTGACTATGCTCACTATTGCAACTGGAAGAGCAACTTTTCAACTAACACACCAGTTTTCAATGAATGAAAGAAATGGTCAAAAGCTGACCCCCTACAGTTTCCCCAGATGGTCAACTCACAAAAGGTTTAGATTAGCTTTTTACACTATTTCACCAAACAAATGAAATTTTAACATACAATGCAAAATGACAGAAAATTTTCTGAATTTTTTTTTCTGGTTAGCTTATGAGGGTTTTAGAACAGAATTTCATTATACTCCTAGACAAAATTGACTTATATCAGTGGTCAACATGCAAGATAGACAGGTGGTCAAGTTACAGGTTTTGCTTCTCTATATTATATAGGAAAAATTCCGTTCTTGATAATTGAGGTCAAGATATGCAAGTGTCTAACTTACAAGGGTGGTCAACTTGGCAGGTTTCACTGTATAGTTATGAAGTTTTTTTTTTCGAAGTTTCTGTTTCGTTTTTTAAATCGGCCACTTTTCATTGAATTATTTGTGATAAAGAATTTTAACTCTTCCCAACTATAATTATTTTTTTTTCAAGATGAAAGAATCAATAAAAATTAACTTACCCAGTTAATGGATCTTTTTCGTACTTAGGTGGGCATGGAGTTTCAACACAGTCATAAGATCCTCTTGTATTAAAACAAGTTTTATCAGATCCACATTCAATATTAAGTTCTAAACATTCATTAATATCTGGAAAAAAATAATTAATAGAAGATGTTTGATAACATGCTTATTATAATGTGACATGATATGAAGAGAGAGGAATTATACCAGTTTGATTTATACTTCCTGAAATAAAGAAATTGAAAAATAATTTACCAACCTAAAAATTAATTCTAAAAAAATTTAATACAGTTAAACCTGGTTATAGGGAAGCTCCCAAAATGTGGGAATATAATACAGGTTTAAACCTTAAGCTCTGACAAACAACTAAGTTTAAATTTAATTCACAGTAAAAATTTAAATGACAGGAATCAGTATAAATTATTTCTAAAGTTATCTAAAAATTACTTTAAAAAATATGCTATTTCCAATTAAAAGCCCAAGTTTTGGAAGTTCATGCTGTTAACTGTGTCAATGTAACATAAAAAAAAAATATTTTTATAGTGTTTAAATGTTTTATAAATGAAAGTAAGAATGAATAATTTAAATATAAAGGTTACGTACTTGATATATCCTTAACAAATCGCAGCAATAGAAAAGTTATATTAATATGTGAAAGATTTTAATAAAAAGTAATTTAGTGTCTTGTTGCTTGTCCAAAAAAGTAACAAACAAAACTGTACTATTATTTGAACAAAAAATATATTGTAAAGTAAGTACTTTAAACTTATTCATCCATTCTTAAAATAATTTTTTCAATGTTCTTATGAAATATTTCTTTAACAAAATGCCATTTTTTATGCATATAATATAGGATTGCCAAAAAAATGTTACACAATACTAGTAATTTTTCCCCATAAATTTATTCTTTAAGATTATCTTCTGTCCAAAAATTCAATGTAAAAAGCTATTATAGTGTTAATTGTTTTTAAAAAATAAAAAAGCATTTTGCAAAGTGATGACTACTTTGTGCATATAACATAAATAACAGTAGAATTCAGAATTGGCTGTTGTTAATCTTATTGTTCCCATTTCTTGAGAAGTACTTTATGGCAAAGAACATCAAATTATCACTGCAGGCAGTTTCAAATATGACAAAACAGTTTAAATGACATGATTAATCCTAACATAATGCTTTCATTTTATTTTACAAGCATAGTATATTTCTATTTTATTAAATAAATAATAGAAATATTTGTATACCTTCACAAGTCTTGCCAGATTTTGTTAGACGGTATCCAATTGGACATATGCAACGATAGCTACCAATTGTGTTTTCACATTGATGTTGACACTTTGCTTTGTCTTCACATTCATCAATATCTAAAATTAAAAGAATAAGTTAAACGTTAAAATTTGGTACACATTTAAACAGCTATAATTTTAAATGCATCTGGGTTTAGCATGGTAACATAGTAGAAAGTCATAACATACTCACAGAAGAGTTAAAACTCAAAAAATTTATATATGTGTTAAAAACTAGTTCAACTTTGATACGATGACACTGTAAGTTAAATATATATTTATATTTTTGTATAGAAGTTTTTAAAATAGGTAACCAAGGTTTATGTTTTAAACAATAACAGTAATTTTTTTTTTACAAAAATAGATTTTTTAAATTTTAAAATAAATAAATAAAATATACAAACAACTAATGTAATAAATAGAAAATATTCAAATTTATGATTTTTAATGTGTAGATTAAAAATCAGAAATTTTAGATTTTTAATGTGTGGAGTAAATTTAACCAGAGATTAAAATAATGGTATTTACACACTTGGTGGTAAGTTTAAAGTGGGCTCACATGGCATAAGATTTTTTATCTTTTAGACTATACTCAGTGAAACTTCATTTTTGAAAGCATAATTATAGAGCCATATAAATCAAAGAAAACTTGATGTTTTTTTAAAAAATTAATAAGTAATTGTTTCATGTACCTAAACATTCTCCATTCTTTCTGTAAAAACCTGGCAAACACTGAACGCTAGCAGGATGATTAATACGTGTTTCCGAACGTGATAGCAATTCTGCTGAATAATTTCTTTGGAATGGGAGATAATTACTTTGCCTTTCCCTGCCGACATTATCCAAATATTCGATTCCTGTAATAACAGTACACATTAGTATTTGATGGTGTTTAAATTTTTTTAAAATTAAATGATTTTCAAAAGTTGAAAATTTCATTCCAAGAATAAAATATGACTCTAAGACTATGTTTCAATATGAAGAAAATTGTTCTAACCAGCACATGTTTTCCCATCAGGTAATCTTTTGAGTCCTGGAGCACAAATGCATTCAAAATCGCCAGGCAAGTTGCGGCAAAGGTAGCTGCATGGCTGCGGTGTTTGCAAGCATTCATTTATATCTACATTAAATAGTTTAGATATTATTAAAAACAGTAAACGAATCCAGACCTACAAAAGTTATTTTTTTATGTTATGTCTCAACAAAACCTTTAAAAATAAATGTATTGATAAGTTAAAATACTCACAAGCTACTATTCTAAGAGATAACACTCCAATTTTTCATAATCTTTTTGGGAAATTATTTTGTTAGAGTTGTCAGAAAAAATAGGTATTTGTTTATGAAAATTTCAATCCCTTTAAAACCTCTTTCAATTAAAATTTTTCAAAAAAAAATTTGAATCAGCTATGAAGTGTTACAGTGTCACTCTTCTCTTTTGTCAAGAATTATGGAGGGGAGATAGATGAATTAGAAATTGTTTTCGAAAATAGCAATGATATAGAAAAAATTCTATATCTGCTATTGTTACTGTGGTAGCTCATGTGCCTGCAACTATTTCCCTCTACAATTGTTTGTGAATTATAGGTCAGATCATTTATCATTCGACAAACAACTTTGATAATAACTTCATAGAGTCTTGATAATTCGAAGTAGACTGTACGGAGCCTACCTCGAACTTTCGAAAGCTCGAATTATCGAAAACTTAAAAAATTTAATAAATATCTAAATGAATGAAAACAAACCAGTTTTTAAATGTCAGTTTATTAACTATGAATTATTTTAGTTGAAGTAAGATAGCAGTAAATTAATTGTTTATACCTTGACAGGGTCTTCCAGGTCCGAATGAGAAATAACCCCTGTGGCATGAACAATGATAGCTTCCATAAGTATTTATACATATTTGAGTAGAGTGACAACTGGATAATCCATTGTGGCATTCATCAATATCTAATTAAATAAAAGATAATTTATAAAGCAATTTATAATGACATCTAATAGAAATTTCTTAAGAATAATACTTTCATAACAAAAATTAAAAAGAAATCTGCAGAGTCTTTTAGTAGGAATTTTACTTTCAATAAAATTTCATAAATTTTTACTAAGGCACATTTACTCAGTGGTGTGACAGCCTATGGATGGTCAAGGCCAACTGTACCGTGGGCTCTCGGGTGTATGAGCAGATGTTCCAATTGGGTGATGGAATTTCAATACTTTGATAGGTGATAGTTTAATGATAGATTCATAATTTTTCAACAGTATTTTTATAATAACATTAAATGTTGCAGACTCAACTGAAAAATTCCTAAAAGATGAAAAAAAACTTATGTGAAAACTTGTTACAGATGAAAAAACAAATCTATAAATTTTGATCGCATTTACCCAAGTATTAGCCAAATAGTACAAATAAATTAAGACTATATTATCAACAAAACACTAAAACTAAACTTTTTCAACAGTACTTTTATAATAATATTAAATGTTTCAGACACAACTGAAAAATTCCTAAAAGATGAAGAAAAAAACCTTATGTGAAAACTTGTTACAGAGAAAAAACAAATCTATAAATTTTTAAAAGTATTTTTATGATCGCATTTATTATCAAAGTATTAGCCAAATACAAATAAATTAAGACTGTATTATCAACAAAACACTAAAAACTAAACAATAAAAAAAATAATGCTTAAAAATGATTCTTGCAAGCTTATGATACACGCTAAGAGTCGTTCAAAGAAGAACCTTGGGCATGAATAGATTAAAAATAAACATTTATTCAGCTAATATTTTTTTTACTTTAAAAAACTGAATTTTCTAAATTTTCATACAATAGCTTTTGATATTCCCTCTAAGTAAAATGAATTATGAAACTTAATATGTATCAGAATTTTATACATATGCTAAACACATCTTACCTATGCAAGAACCATTGGTTGCTCTTGAAAATCCTTCTGAACAAACATTTATGCATTCATATCCACCAATAGTGTTTTTACATTCCTGCTCAACAGAACAAGAGAAAGTTCCATCTTCACACTCATTAATATCTAAAATGTTCAAATTAAATTACACTACTTTATACAGATAATCATAATAAAATGCTGATTATAAAGTAATATATATATAACTACATGTATCTTTGGTAGGTAAAAATAATGGTATATCTTGAACATGAAAAAAAGTAAAAAATGCAGCATTATCAAATATTGTGTTGAGTGTGCAAAATAAAAAAGGAGACTCTTTAATAACTGAATATCTAATGATTAGATTCTCTAGTACTAAGAAGCAACCTTAAAAATTTGAAGGACTATAACTTTAATTATTTTGTGAACAGTGTGTTTTAAGTTAGAAAATTGGACACAAAAATGTACTTCCTCTGAATAAGCATGACTTTTTTTTCAAGGGATTTGGGTTTTTGATCCCTAAAATTAGGAGGATAACAATAATTTAGAAAATATAGCATAATAATTTAGGCAACAGGTGGTAGAAAGAATGTTTCTGTGCCTGGTTTTGTATCTTAAAATATAGCACAAAATTTAAGGATAGTCCTTCTCATCATCAAGATTGCTAGCGAAATCAATAACTAGTTTTCTTTTTTATTTAGTGCACTGTCTAATATTTCAGTCTAAACTAAAAGAATGTTAACCATCAAAGAATTGTAACAATATTTTTACATGAATATATGTTATGGAATTTATGATGTGACAATTTATCAGTGTCAGCTTCACCATTTAACCAGTTTTACTTTACTCTCTTAATTGTAAAAATATTAATGTCTGTAACACTTAACAACTTGATAGGTTAAGACTAATTTAAGAACAATATAAAAAATTTTATTTCTTATTATGAAAATGACAAAAATTTCTCCCTCAATAAAAAATGGATTCCAAATAATTTTACTAAAGCTCTATTATTAAGTGTATAATTATACTATCAAGAACTTCAATATAATACATTATGCACATTTCAATATATTCCTACCTATGCATGTCGTTTCATTAAATAATCCATAACCATCAGGGCAACTGCAATAAAAACTACCAGGAGTATTGGAACAATAATGACTGCATGGAGGCTCCACCATATTACATTCATCTAGGTCTTAAAAATACACATACAAAAAAAAGTATTATTTAAGAAGAAAAGAAATAAAATTTGGCGTCTTTTAAATTTTAATAATTATATTTTACCAAAGCAATCTGTTTCATGAAGAAGATAATATCCATCATGGCAATCACAGGTATAACTTCCGATTGTGTTTATGCACTGTTGGTTACAGTTATCAGAGTTTTCTATGCATTCATTGATATCTAACAGAAATAAATAGAAATTAGAATTGTATCAATTATTGAAACATATTTATAATTATATCTAAAAATCTTTTGATGGTCATTGTATCATCTTTATTGTTTCGTGAGTATTCTTATAAAACAGAAAAATAACATGATATGATCTTAAATATTTAAAGATCATATATGTTTAGCTGTCATAAGCATAAAATAAATAAAAGTTATAATGGTATACACCTATGAATTATTTATTTGAGGGTATTGAGTAATATTTACTTATCATTCCCTCGTAATATTATACTCTGTTATTAATATGTTATGAATTTCTATTAATATTCAGAAGCAAAGGCTTAAAAGTGATGTTCATTTATTATATTATCAAGTAATCACACAATACTTCCTTTTTGTGAAACATTTTAAGATTATGATTTTTAGTTAAAATTTAAGACAAGTTTCCTTCAAAATAGAGATACAGTGCCTACCAGTTACTAAACCCATTGGTTAGTGGAGTCATGTAATTAAATTTACAAATAACATAAAAATTTCTTTTGTTATCATATTCACTACCACTAATAATTTGGTTTCTTAATGAAATTTACAAAAAGTGAGATTTAGGTATCGAGTCAGAGAATCTGAAGTGCCTGACAGCATGTTTTACAAGAAATCATACGTTCTTGTATGGTGCATAATCATGTTAGATTCTTTTCCACAAGTAAGAGCTTACTTCTAGTTCTTTGCCTAGATTGGTAAATAAACACTAATAGTAGTATATACATTTTCATTAATTTAAACTGGCATTAATGAATCAATGCAGAATAGCCAATTTAACTTGTGTAACTTTAATTTATTTAATATTAAATTAGGTAAAATAATGAATACTAAATAACTATTCAAAATTCTAATACAATAAGTAATATCAAGAATCAACTTTTTGCTCAATTGCTAAATAATATAACAAAAAATTTTTATTAGCTAGGTGGGGGCGTTTGGGGAAAATTGTAAAAGTTTTAGAGAAAGATTGAAAAAATCAAGATTTATTTTTAAATAAAAGGAAATAGTTATCGATGTTAGAACTGATGAACTTAAAATTAATGTGAAATTAAAAGCTTTAAAATTTTTAAGTCACAAGAAACATTTTTTGCCACTTTTTAAGTTTTTCTTTGTAGGTGAAGTTTAAGTGAAAACAAAAAATTTTTTTTTTATACTAATCAAGTACAAATTTCACTATATGAAACCAAATTAGTATTTATACAAAAAAAAAAAAAAAATACAGGATGCTTTATGAATAATTTATAATTTTGATGTAAACTGTTTAAAGAAACAAAAATGGCGGAGGAAAAATTGCGGGGGTTGGTGAGCAAATAAAACAGCTCTCTAGTTTTGGAGAAATAAAATAATTTTAATAAAAATAAACTGTAATGGGCAAAACAAAAATCATACCTGTGCAATATTGTTCATCCACACTTCTCCTATATCCTTCTTTGCAAATAATTATACATTTATAAGATCCCAAGGTATTTATACATTCTTCTGAAGTGGAGCAGTCGTCAATATTGATATCGCATTCATTTAAATCTGTTGGGAATAGTGAGAGAGAGAAAAAAAAAGATTAGAAAAGTTTTTCTTGTTATATGCTTTAAAGTTAAGGATATTATAAATTAAAAATAATGCCGTTCAAATAATGATGCGAATGAGGTCTCTTTCTCACTCTATATATATAAATGCACACACAGCCTGAATGGAGCATTTATAAAGATTTTTACTTTCATACTTGTCACTTCAAGTAGTATACATGCTGTGATATCAAATATTTATTTTTATTATTTCTGCACAAATTCATAAATTTTAGTTTGTTTAGTTTAGCTAAGAATTTTTACCACAAACTCATAAATTTCAGATGTAAACGCGTTTCAAACGATACACAATAAAGAAGAAATTATTTGTCATGTTTTTCTTTAATAATTCCAGCAATAAATTAATTTAAAAAAATGATAAATCCAACGTATCTAAAAGCACTATCTATTATAAATGGCCACTAAGTTTAACAAATTAAGCTTTTGCATGAAGAAAGAAAAGATTATTTGACAGCAAGAATCACACTTAAAGTTTCAATGCAAAGCTATATGAAACTTTTTTTACTGAAATTTTTGTTATTGAATTGAAACTTTTTTTTACATTTAAAAAGATTTTTTTATACTAAAATATTTTATCACTAATTTTTTTTGAATAAGTTAGTGATCTAAAGAATAATAGTGATTTAAAGAATAATAGTGATAATAACAGTAATAGTAATAGGGATGTAAAATTTAGGGCTATTAGGTACAAGTGTTTTGCTATGTATTACAAGTTCAATCTACTTTATTTGTTTCTAGTCTTTATATTTACTATTCAATTTTAAGAGAAAAAAATTATTTGATTTCAAGAGAAATAAAACTGGGGTTACTTAAAATTCTATGTCTTAGCCTTTCTCCTGTGAAGTAACCATTTATAAAAAGACAACTGATAAAAATATATACTAGATAAAAATACTGGTCAAAAAATTGCTTACCAATGCATGAAACTTCATCAACATCCAATTCAAATCCATTAAAACATTGGCAGGAAAATCCACCCGGAAAATTGTTACAAATATGAGAACATGAATTATTTTCACATTCGTTGATGTCTAAAAAAAATAAACACAGCTGTTTAAAGAAAGAAAATTTTATTTTGGAGATAAAAAGTAGAGTTAACCTTAAGACAACAACTATACTACAATCAAGATAATTATACTGCTCTCATTAGATACATTTTCAAATAACCTAACCACCCACACACTAAGAACAAGCAACAAATGAATGAAGCTTTCTAATTACCTTCACAGTAAACTCCATTTGAACTCAGTTTGAAACCTTCAAAACAGTCATCTGAAGTTGGACCTTAAATAAAAAAAATGATAATTACAGAATATTGAAAAATGTGAATTCACCCTAATATCCCATTCATATTACTAAGGTGTTTTGAACATTATATTATCCTACTCTAACCATTTCTTGCTTTCTTTATTTTATTTAGGTAAAAAATATTTGAATTGTGTAACTTAACACATCAATACAGTGGTCTGCATTTAGTTTATACAGCGTTTTGAAATCAAAAAAAGATGCCTTCCTGGAAAATTATCAAAATATTTAAATTAACACAGACAAAATAGTTTCAATAAATAAATAATGATATCGAATTAGAGACCAGTTACAATATAAAAAAACATTTCACATTGCAAATTTCAAGTCTATGAGATCAATAAAGGCTTTATTAAAAATAGTATATTGTCTTAGATTAGGACAATTTCTTTTCAAGATTTATTTCATTGTAAATTAGGTTTTGTAATGAATCTTCTATAAAAAATGAAACTATTTTTAAACTTTTATTACTACCTTATTTAGTAATTCTTTTTCATTTACCAAATTTCATTATGAAAAAAAAAAAGATATTTCAGTACATTAAATATAGTTCTAATATGACTTTTAAAAGATAGAATTAATGCACTATAAGCTATTATTTTATATCCATTATAAAAGCATTTTTTGCAAGATTTTCCCTACCAGAAAGACTGTTTGCTGATGGAGTAAACATCACTTCTTCGCTCCCACTCAACTAAGAATGATCAAATAAAAGTTACTCTGATTTAATTAAAATCCTGTGTCTGTTTTCCTGCTCGGTCCGACTGCATCATTTTACATATATATAATAATACTCTTAAAAAAACATATACACTATAATAATGGATGTGTTTAACATAGGAAATTCGAGTATATTAAGAAAATTGGTAAAGCATATTAAGAAATGGAACAATGATTTTATTTATATATATATTTTACATAATTTGATAGTTTGCACCCAGGATAGTATCTTAATTGAAATGAATTTTATAAAAGTGACAAAAATTCTCCGCATATTTTATTGATATGCGGTCAGCTTTTTGATAAACTTTCAATCTGGTTTTTATCTGCTAGTTAAAATTGTGTCTTGTTTAAAATTTCTATCACAGTTTATTTTTTAAATATCTATTTCTTAGCAAATGCATTTTGAGAAAAGATCTTTTACTTCATTTTCAAAACTTTATGACACTCACTAAAGTCAAAACTATTTAAGTTAGTTTTCTACGCAGAACACAGGAGAGCAACAACAGCAATTTGACGTATCACAAATGCATACAATTGATGAAGAAATACAAAATAATTTCATTCACAAACTTCAAAATTGTCTTTTTTTTTTTTTTACTTTAGTTGAAATATAAATAAATGCAAGATTTAATACAATTTATAAAGTAAGAAAATTAAAAATAAGATTAGTTAGAAAGAAAATTAAAACTGAAGGTTAAATCATAAAATAACCAAGAGGTAATGAAAAAATATTCAAGAGAAGCTATTACCTATACCAATAGCAGCAGATATGAAAAATTTCATATTTAGTGTATCAGGATCGTATTGGCTTTCAATATTATCAGCATAAAGTCTTTCCACCACAAAAGGCATTTCACCAAGACTATCATCATAAAATATTGAATGGTTCCATGAATAAGGAAGAATATAATCCCCAATTTTATAAGTACGTGTTGACAGAGCATAGATTGAACCTGGACCGGTCTGTATGTAATCCTCTGAAAATTTTAAAGCAATTTACTTATTTAATATAAAAGTCTAAGTTAACATGGTGCGTAGCTAAATCTTACAACAAAAAATAAGCACCTTTCAAGTATTTTTTAAGCACTCAAAAATTATTTTTGAGCACTATATACTTTAACAATATGCAAAATAATTTTCAGACTTTACATGATCATGATAAAATAACTAGTTTCTGACAAAGAACTATTTTCTTGATTATATTAGCCATTATAAAATGATCGGGAGATTTTTCGGTTTGATTTCAGAGGGTGGAAAATGAAGCTTAAAATTGAGAATATCTTGTAAAATGCAGCAGAGTTGCACACGAGAGTGCAATAATCTCACCAAAAACAGCTCACTATACGCACATGCGGACTCGCAAGTATTTCACCAAACCTGTAAAATGATTGGCGCTTTCATACACTATGAACCGATGATACGTCGAAATGAATTGTGAAAACATTGAATAGAACAATGTGAAAAGCACGCTTTTGCATAATATGTGGCAAAAATCGAAATGGTAACGAAAAAAACTCTCATTTTTGAAAAGGGAAAGTTCTTTTTAAAGAAGGAACTTTTTAAAAACACCTAATGAAAAAAGCCCCTTTAAGGGCTTTTAAATAGCGAAAATCGAAAATAAGCACCTTTAAGCCCGTTTTAAAAACACTGCGCGCCATGGTTAATATACATTTTTTCTTGTCCACTTAAAAACAATTTTCTTTTAATCACTGTTTCTGAAATAAAATTAAATATACACTAATAGCTACATGTAAGTAATCACGTGAGATATAAAATTTTTTCTGAAATAATATGTTTGTTAAGTCAAAGAATACTATGTAGGTGAAAAAGGAGTAAGATTAGATAAAAAATAATAAAAATACTATTAAAACCAATTTATTCAAATTAGAGTGAAAATGGATGAAAATTTCATTGTCTATATCTCAGTACAATATAACCAACTAGGGCTAGAAACTAACGGAGGTATTGTTGTCAGGAACAACTAATATTTGACTCGGACCATTAAAAATAATTATCTGTTGTCTCCTGAACCAGCAATAATATAAAGGGATGCTATCTTGTTTTGATTTGTTGACTTTAAACTTCATGTTTTGGTTTATTTTATTGTTGCAAAATAAAATATTTCATTATAATTGCGAACATTACACATTAATTGAATTTTATTTTATAACCCTCATTGAACAGTCGGTCCAATTCTAAGTTTACGACTATCAATGTTTAACTCAATAGCTTTGAAATTTTGAACCCAACCTAGAAGACAAGGGAATCCTGAATGAAGCATTGGGAAAAACTAGCCTTTGTGAAGGACTTTATAACTCGAAATTCTCCTATGGTAAGCTTGATGGTAAAGGGATTTTTACCCATGATTCGTTTACCACTGACGATATTTTATGTCAGCACTGTGGTTGGCGCAAGCCATGAGCAGCCATCGCTGGGATTCGAATCTGGGTTACCTCAAAGGGAGGCAAGTGCTCTATCCCCTCACATTCTTTGTATTGTAATTTTTTTTATTTAAATTTACTTCATTGACAAACTAGTGAAAATGTGTACGTACTTGTAATACTTCTTAGTTCCTAGACCACTGATATTTAGACCTAGACCACTGAGTAATTTTTTTTATTTAAATTTACTTCATTGACAAACTAGTGAAAATGTGTACGTACTTGTAATACTTCTTAGTTCCTAGACCACTGACCATTACTTAAATTTTAGTAATTTTTATTCTAGATTTCAATTTCTAAATGTCTTAATTTTATTATAAAACTGTATTGAGATCCCCATTGTTTACCTGAATGCAATATATTAAATAATCATTTTATTAGCTTTTCATGAGTGATTTTTTATAAAAAGGCAAAAAATGGCTTGCCTGTTATCTTAATATTGGGGTAGAACAGGGTACTAATTAGATATTCTTCGACTCACCTGTAAAGGGATGCAGAGTTAGATTAGAAGATGGTAAATCTGGAACATCTCCACTTATTACAATATCGACTAAGAGGTTACCCTTTATATCCAATCCTCGTACTACATGAGTCATATACAAAACTTCACCTGCAAAAAATAAATAAATAAATTAAAAATAAATAAATTATAAATAAATAAATTCTAAATAAATAAATTATAAATAAATAAATTATAAATAAATTATAAATAAATAAATTATAAATAAATAAATTATAAATAAATAAATTATAAATAAATAAATTATAAATAAATAAATTACAAATATATAAATTTTAAATAAATAAATTATAAATAAATAAACTATAAATGAATAAATTATAAATAAATAAATTATAAATAAATAAATCACTTAAATATTTCCTGCATTTATTTTTAGATAAGCTAAAAAAAATTATCAAACCTGTAGCAAAATTGACTTGCGTTTCTTTGCGGAAGAATCCCTTAGTTAAAGTGTAACCATTGACAGCTCTGCCAATTTCATCTGCTGTAGTCCAGTACATGGGAGTCAAAATAGGAATCAATACTCTCATTTCATCAGCTAATGAATAGTTAACATGATTTTTAATAAATGGGGTGAATAAATTAATAATATGATAAAAATAATATTAATGTATGTACCTATATCATCTGTTATGTTTTCAATATTCCCTATAACAACATGTTTCAAACCAGATCGGGATACGTTAGCTGTGAACATAGAGAGACCAAAGTCTATTCCATTTAATATTCCAATCAAATGACCAGCAGCTTGAGATGGTAAATCTGTAATAAAAAAAGAAGATAAGCAAAAATCTATATGTAAAATAAGCACATTTCTTTTGTATACATATTTACAGTTTCTTAATCTTTTATAAAAAGAAATTTAAAAACAAAACAAAAGTTTTTGTTCTTCATATGAATGTAAAAAAATTTTATAAGAAAACCCCTGAAAAAATATGTGATTTGCTGAAAAACAAGTAATGATACAAAAACAAGTAGGTACTCTTTTATTTTTTTCGATTGTTTCTTCATCAACAAGTCATATTAAAAAAAAAAATTAAATCTTAAACATCTCCTCATCCTTTCCTTTAACATTCATCCTTTCTTTTAACATTCATTCTTCCTTATAACATTCATTCATCTTAATTAAATCCTTTCTCATGAAATTGATATCAAACAAGAATGTTTATATTAAAATAAGTCTCAATAAAATCACCAATGACAGTTTGTCTGATTCTAATTTAGGATGTATTAAATGGTTTGTTAAGCATAATTTAATATTTCATAAGTTGTCCCCCCCCTTCTTTGTTGTTACTAGTAATACTTCTTGTAATTATATTAATCTTTAAAAAGTAATGTTTTTAAACCCATTTCCTCAACTATTCATTTGTCATTGGATTTAAAAATCTATTTCTGACTAACACAGTATATTATTAATTGCCAACTGAATATTTAAAATTTTGGCAAGTTTTTAAAAATTAGTGGTTATGTAACGACAACGTTTCTTTCAAGTAAGTCATTTTTAAAAAAAAAAAATTTCATCACAACTTTTACTAATAGGTTACATCACTTCTATTTCAGATTATGAATTATCTTAAAGTAAAGAAAATAAAAACATTATACAAATGAGATAATCCAATATTCTTCAAGTGAGTCACAAAGTGATCCGCAGATCAAGTTGCTGACCTAGGGTCTAGACATTTTCCCTTCAATTCACAACTTTCTTACTAAACAACAAAGAGAAAACTGTTTTTTTAAAGGAAAAACAACAGGTTAAAGGATGTCCTTTTTAGTAGATTAAGTTTAAATTTAATGAAATTTTTTTTAACCTTCTGAGAGTTAATCTCAACTTTTTCAGATGCAGGCTATTTTGCATCAAAAATACCAATTTTGTCCATGTTATTCAGTTGAAAAGCAATGCTTAGGGAAATTTCAGTGCAATTTTACCCAGTGGCTCAATGCTTGAAGGGTTAATAGGAGAAAAAATATAAGAAAATTTTATTCATAACTTGATCACTACTTTTCAGAAGTGTGTTTTACATCTGACACTTTAAAAACATTACAGTTTTCTGAACATACATTGAACATAAAACATACCATGACATGCTTCTTCTCTGCAGTCTTCATAATCTTCAGAATCTCCAACACAATCTTTCCCTCCATAAGTAGGATCAGGATTACTGCATTGTCGAATTCGTGAACGAACTCCAGTACCACAGGAGACAGAACAAGTAGACCATGCACTCCATTCACTCCACTTACCATCAACTATATCAAATGCAAAATTAAATTATTCATAAAAAAATTATTCAGCTTCAAATAATCTTTTGTGTAGCCATTTAAATTTTTTTTACTACTAGATAACATTACTCCATATTGCCTTTTGCTGAAGTCTAGTCTAAAAATTTTTCCTCCAATTCATAACTTTCTTATTGACCAACAAGGAAGAAAGAGGTTTTTGGCAGAAAGAACAACAGGTAAAAGGACGTCTTTTTCAGTAGAATAAGTATAAATTTCATGTATTTTTTTATTCGCACATTTAATGTGCTTGAGTGCAAATTTACAATTACAAGTAGACCATGCATTCTACTTACCATCAACTATTTCAAATGCAAAATTAAATTATTCATAAAAAAAAATATTTAGCTTCAAAACATCCTTTGTGTAGCCATTTAATTTTTATTTACTTTCTTAGAGACTACTAGATAACATATTACTCCTTATTTCCTTTTGCTGAAATCTTGTCTAGACATTTTTCCTTTCTGTCTTACTAAACAACAAAGGAGAAACAAGTTTTTGATGGAAAAAACAACAGGTTAAAGGACATCTTTTTCAGTAGAATAAGTATAAATTTGATATATATATATTTATTTACGCATTTAATGTCTTTGAGTGAAGTGTCATTTGCAATTACTTTAAATTGCAATTATTTTTAAGTAACTGATAGACTTGTATATACAAAGTTAGTTTTGACTGTCATTTTATTTACTTAGCAAAGAATAAACGTATATTTTGCTAAATATTATCATCAGAAATTGATGGATAGATAAATAGAAATGGATATTTATTTATAATTATGAAAGTGAAATTTAGCATTAGTGCCATAAAAAGAAAAAAATAGAAAACTAATGCTATTATATACCTAGAGATTGTTTATTTGAATGGATGGCAGTAAAGCTCTATGCATTTACACTGCACCGTGTAAAAATTACTATTCATTAAAAAAAATCAGTCAAAAGATGCTAATTTCTTCCTTTTGATTATTTAATTTTGCATTAAAATATCAAAAAATTAAAAGAAATAACTCACTACACTAAAGGGAGAAAATATCACTAATTATGATTGAGTTTATCCATCTATACCTACTTTGAAACAAGTAAACTATCTGAGCTAGTGCTATTTAAGTCAGGCAAATTGGCATTTTAAGTATTAAATCATTATTTCCAGCAAGATAAAGTCCATCTATTACTTTGTTTTACTTTGAAGCATGATACTAAGAAGAAAAACATTGGTTTTCTGTAGCCCCATTTTGAGCAGCATGTATTATAACTTTGAGCTGCACATATAATTTTGAATTATAATTTTGCAGTTAACCTCTTTCAGTTACATATTTGTTCAAAATTCTAGTGAAAGGAAAAAGAAACAAAATCAAATTTGGCAAACTGAACCACAGTCAAATTTATAAATACTTTTTATTTGCGTGAAATTTTTTTAAACACCTTCAATAATAATGATTTAAATTTGAATAGGTTAGATATTTTAAAAATTTGTGTTTTTATATTTTATTCCTAATTTATTTACTTCAATTATTTTTTTTAAATATATTAAAAAGAACTGAAGGCCAATAGACTTTCCTCCTGTTTCAGGAAAAATTATTTTTCTTACTTATGTTCATATTTTTTTATATTCTTGGTATAGAAGGTGTTCTATAAACAAACAGCTTAAAATATGTATTTTATCATTGTAAAATATGGTAGGAAACAACTTAAACATTAGATTCACAGCAAAAGAAGAAAGTTTTTATAAAAGTAAAAGAAAAAAATGCTAAAATAATTATTCAATAACATTTGAGCAAGAAAACAATCATTATTGAATAATAATGAGTCATAATTAAGGTCAATCACAATGGATGCAGAATTAATAGCTTCAAAATTAGCTTACTGTTTAAAGAAACTAAAAGCAATTATTAGAGTTTCAATTTTCACTTACAACCACACTAATTTTGATGTTTGTAATCCTGTCTTTACTGTAATTCAACTCAAAAATAATTTGCAAAATTTAAAAATTATTTTTTCTCAATTCAATACTAATTTGCCAATTTCCCCTAATATATTTTTCATACTTCATTTCTGACATGCATAGAAAAATATACATTAACAGGGTGCATAGCCAAATTATTCAACAAAAAATAAGCATCTTTTAAGCACTTTAAAAATATATCATAATCAGGCAGGGTTGGAAAGTTTTTGACAATTGACGGTTTTATCTTGTTTTAACCATCATGCCAAAAAAAAAAGACCATTGTTGTTTACTATTGTCAAAAATCATGAAATTTTGAATCATGTAAGACGAATGGCGTTTTCATATGCTATGGACTGACAATACGCCGAAATAGATTGGGTTTTAATTAAGTATGAAATTGTTGAATAGAACAATGTGAACTGTGTCTTTTTGTATAATTCGAAGCGAAAACCAACACAGTAAAAGAATAATCTCATTTTTGAAAAGGGAAAATTAAGCACTTTTTAAAAACACCCAATGAAAAAAACACCTTTAAGAGCTTTTAAAAAATGAAAATCAAAAATAAGCACCTTTAAGCACTTTTTAAAAATGCTACGCATCCTGATTAAGAACAGCAACTAGGTAACAACTATGCCTAAAAAAAGTAGTATCAGGTAAAATAGACACACATGTAAATAAAATAAATAAACTTACCTGGACATAAATGTGCATTGCACACCTCAATTTCTTGAGAAGCTCCAGAGCAATCTCTTCCACCACCAGCAGGTTCAGGATTGTCACATGATCTGAAACGCTTTTTTTGACCTTTGTTGCATGAAGATGAACATGGACCCCATGTAGACCACTGTCCCCATTCACCATTTACTATGAAAAAGTATAAGAAGAGAACAATTCTTTTTTTTTTATAACAGATCTCAGATATTTTTACATCACTGATTTTAAATCTGCTATCAATAATGCTCTCTAAGCTAAATTTTTTAAAATAACATTTAAGTCTATGTTTTGTTGAAATGAGCAAGTTCAAAAATGTTATATATGCTACGGTGAATGACCGAAATTGGTGGTTGTTGACAATCACAGTCGCTTTGGTGAATGTCCGAAATATTTATTACATTCGATTTTGTATGAATTTATTCGTGGATATAATTACATTTATTCGATATTTGAATACTTACTGACGATAGATCAGAAGAAACATCAGTGTTTGGAGTATCGGGCCATACATTTACATTTGACGGGTATACATTTGCTCGGTATACCCTACACTGATGTTTTTTTAAGGTTAAGTGCCACTGCCCGGTATACCCTACACTGATGTTTTTTAAGGTTAAGTGCCACTACCTGGTATACATTTGCCTGATACTCTAAACACCGATGTTTCTTCTAATCTATCGTCAGTAAGTATTAAAATATAGAATAAATATAAATATATCAAATAAATATAATAATATCAACGAATAAATTAATATAAAATTGGATATAAAAAATATTTCGGACATTCACCAAAGAAACTATGTGATTGTTGACATTCAACGGTGAGAGTCGACATTCTCCAGATTTCGGTCATTCACTGTAACATATATAACAGGGCTCCCATATATGTTGGGACAAGCTTCAATTGGATTTAGGACACATCATCATGATTAAAATTGGATAGGAACTCATGCCCGAAAATGTCATCATGCCATTAAAGTAGCTTTGCTATTATGAACTGTTTCGTCATGTGCTTCTGAACAGCTCATAATAGGGAAGCATCTATAGCTGCATACAATGACATTTCCAGTCATAGGTTCCTAAGAAACGTTTGTACATCACCTTTAGGGGAGTTAATTCCGATATAGGGAGTTAGAGCATAGAAGTAGTGTTGGGCCAAACTTCAATAGAAGTTTGGTACAACATTGTATGACCCCTTGTATGACCCGATTTTAAACTTATACATTTCAACAAAAACTAGACTAAAAATGTCATTTAAAAAAAAAACTGTAGCTATAGGAGTAAAACTAATTTCAGATTTGAAATCTCGACACTTGAATTATGCAATATCAAGTATTTGTACAAATGCAACAAAAAATTTTTTCCCAAGTTTTATAGTTTAAAACCACATAATAACAATATTAATAACAATGGATCAAAATTTTTTCTAATGCGATAAAAAAATTATAGTTAGTAAAATTGTGGTTATTGAGTAATTAAGATTATAAACAAAAATATAAAATAGTAACAGACTGATTTAA
The DNA here is from genome assembly GCF_982258835.1 of Parasteatoda tepidariorum. NCBI lineage: Eukaryota > Metazoa > Arthropoda > Arachnida > Araneae > Theridiidae > Parasteatoda > Parasteatoda tepidariorum. The sequence goes on from NC_141764.1 coordinate 47,832,044, forward strand.
GTAGTTTATGGTGCAAATAATAAATACATCTCACATGGTTGTTTAACATTATAAGTAAAATTTTCTTTCTACTGAATTTGAAAATTATTTTAAAACTGCAAAAGACAACTAAGTTTAATTATATATTAGAAAACAAAATTTAAGTATGTAGCACTTTTATTTAATAACAATAAAATTTTCAAAAAATTTGTTTAAGTCATTAGTTTTAATTTATGTATTATCAACCAAGTATTCACTTTTCTATATTTAATAATGTTTTTTTAGAGGGGAGAACCTTAAATTGTTGTATTTGGCAAATTTTTCAATTAAAAAAAAACAATTAAAGCAGAATCATGTTTAATGCACTCCTCTACTTCAAAGTTAAATGATTAAAAAAAAGAGGTTATTAGTAATAGGGTTAAAACAAAAAATAATGTGTTCTAAAATTTATTTCAATGCACAGAAAAACAAAATATACAACTCTAACATCCCATTTGTGGCACTATAATATTTTTTAATTATATTTTTGCTTCAACAAAATAAGATTTGTTAAGTTACCTGGACATTGAGCACTGTTGCAGTAATCAATCTGATAACTTGCACCAATGCATTGGTGACCGCCATTGGCTGGATATGGAGAATCACAGGCTCTTTTTCTTTCTCGAATACCACCACCGCAAGAGGAAGAACAAAATGACCATTCGCTCCAAGCACTCCAGTCACCATTCACTGTAACCATTAACATAAACAGTGAATTAAACAATATTACAATATTGATAGATATTTTGATAATTCAATGCATAAACAACCAAACCCAATGTTTGCAAGAAGTTTTATAATTTGCTATCAACAAAGACAACTAAGTCAAACATTTATAGAATATTAAAAAATTTTTACTAATAATATCTCAGAAATGTAAATATATACTTTTATTTACAATTTCTACAAGCATGCATTTATAATATTTTCTTAAATTAAAAATATTTTGTTATTAGTTATTTTTGCATCTTACATACAGAATCTTTTGAGAGTCTTACAGGTAAAAAGTCATTGCTTGAACTGCAGTCTTTACAAGAATAAAATGTATAAACAGGATATTTATTATTTATTTTTCAAACAGACTCCTGAAAAATTGCCTAATAGATATAAGTACATGTGTGTTTAAAATTTAGTAAATGTACAGTTAAAACTTTTAAAACCAAATACTATAGATGCTTTAGAAATTATTCTAATGCAAAAATTTAAATTACATCTTTATCTAGTTTCTATATGGAAGCTAAAAATAATACTTTTTTCTCTCATAATGTTAAAATCAGCTGCTGTAGAATGTATTAACTCTTTAAAATCATCACTAACTATAACCTGCCCTGTAGCAAACACACTTAAGCATAGAGTATAAAAACTTTTTAGGAAAAAACATTTCTTTTAAAAGCCTTTTGAAACACACAGCACTCTTTTTAAATTGGAGATATCGATAAACAATTACATAACAAATACAGAAATATTCAAAAGAGATACCATCAAAAACTAGCCAAATAAGACATATAATTGAAATAATAAGAATAAGGGCAAAATACAACGATTAATTAATTATTTAATGTAAACAGAAAAAACTCCATAAGTCTGGATAAATGCAAATGCAAGGTATATAAAATCAAAACATTGATATAAATTTGATTAATAATAAGTTGATAAGAGAGACAGGAAAAAATACTAGACATTTATTTAAATGAAACAAAGTTGTCATAACTTTTATGATTAAGCTCTATTAGATTTATATAATTATAGATTCTAGAAAAAAATTCTAGAAGCTAAAATAGTCTTATTTTTTTATTCATATTTATTATGATTCTATGTTATATTCGTTATGATTCTGCAAGGTTACTAGAATTAGGTAGATTTTACTAGAATTCTACATCAAAGTTGCAGCATTTGATTATGAAAAGAATTTGCGAAGATTTAATTTTAATTTCTGTAGATAAATTAAAAAAGAAAAAAAATTATTCTTAAAATAATTTTTTTACAATAAAAGATCCATGTCACATAATTCTATGAACTTCAATTCTTCATAAACCAAATAAGCTTAGTAGGTGTAAGCAACAAAAAATTTGTAATTTAAAAATTTCTATAACTAGACTATTAAATTTTTACATTATTTGCTAAAAGGTTAAAATTTTAAGTAGCAAGCTAAAATTGATTTATTAAAAAAGGAAAAAAATTTATTCTTAAAATAATATTTTTTACAATAACAGATTTATGTCACATAATTCTATGAACTGCAATTCTTCATAAACCATACAAGCTTAGTGGGTGTAAACAACAAAAAATTTGTAATTTAAAAATTTCTATAACTAAGTTAGAACTATTAAATTTTTACATTATTTGCTAAAAGGTTAAAATTAAGTAGCAAGCTAAAATTGATTAATTTGTTTGTTACTAGCTCTAATGCTTCAGACAATTTCCATTTTTCCTGTAAATAATAAATACTTAATTGCATATTTTGTGTTTTTAAGTATTTGTATCGAAAAATTGCTTTAAAACATTTAACGATTGATCAGTTACAGACTATTGCTATGTTTAGTAGTTAAGTTTAAAAATAAGAGATCCGGGTAATTAAGATTATTAAGATCATCTACTGTATCTATTTGCTTTTCTATAAATATAATTATCACAACACGATACAGAATATTTTAATTATTATGAGAAAAATTCACCTGGACAGTCTTCCGTATAGCATTCTTGAATCTCTTTACTTTCACCGAAACATAGTTGTCCACCATGAAGCGGTTCAGGATTATTACATTCTCGGACACGCTGTTGGTTTCCTTTTCCACATGACACACTACACGGTTGCCATTCAGACCACAAACTCCAGCGACCATCAACTGAAATTAAAAAAAAAAAACAATAAACATGTGACACTATTCCAATAAATAAAGCATTAGAATAAGAATATTTTCTTCAAATATTTAAGTCTAAGTTTCTAATAAAAATCATTACAATGTCATAACTCAAAGAAAACATTTTTAAAAGTTTAACATCATTTTAAAGCTATTTTTTATACACAAGAAATGAATTAAAGTAAGAAATATAAACTTAAGTTTAAAATAATGTAATAAGATTTAAAATAATTTATAGCTGAAATCTTCCATTGGAATAATAAATTTGAAACTGGATGACACTTTCTTAAATTAGTAAAGAATTAAACACACTGCAGAACTGAAACATTTGGATGAAAATTTGCATTATAGACATAGAAAATGTGGTCAAAGTGAGTGTAGTCTAAAAAGAAAGACTTCTTTCAGATTAATGTTATTAAAAAAAGTGAGAGATAAAAAAAAATCCTTAAGATTTATATAGTTTAAATGATTTTAGTGGTTTCTAATATGGCTAAAAGTATTTGTACATTGCTTCTAAAAGGGTACAAAGAAATTTGATAAAAAGTTTTCTTCGTAAAAATAATACAAAAGTGAAAAATCTAAAAACTAATAACAAAATAATTAGAAATAAGAAAAAATTAACTAAATTTATTCCAGAATAACAATTAAATATAAAGTAATTAATAATTAATAAAGTAATTAAGTGTGCAGAAGATACCTGGACATTTTGTTAGTAAACAAGATTCAGCTTCCATTTCAGTTCCAGAACAGTTTGATCCTCCATATTTTGGTTTAGGATTATCACACATTCTATGTCGCAATCTTTGTCCAACACCACATGTTACACTGCATTCTTGCCATTCTATCCAATTACCCCACTCGCCATTAACTAAAATGAAACAGTTTCGATTAATAAACATGGGAAATTTTTTCAGATGATAAAAATTTAACACTAAGGTTCCTAACTCTAATCTGAGTGCTATAGAATATTGTAGAGAAGGATCACCAAAATTTATCCAAAATTAAAAATTAAGTTTTTTTTCTTTCAAACTTTGAACATTATCTACTTTAAACACTGAATAAACCAACTAAATAAATTTAGCTTGTCAATCTTATAATAATTTAGATACTATTGTCTTTTTATTTAGCTTATCACTCCTGTTATTAATATTTTCAACCGTATCATTTGATTCCCTAATTTTATTATTATTTTGTTTATCAATCTGTTACTATACACAGCTTTGAAATTGAGGATGAACCTGGTAAAGAAATTATTCTCTTTTAAACAAGAATTTTGCATACAAAAAGTAATTAACAAATTTGTTAACCACTTGTACACTGGTTATCATAAATTAAGGAAAATTCACAAAAATCGCGATAACTCAAGAAATTACACATGGAATTTTATGAAACTTACCCACAATATACAACACATAGTAAGGTATTAAACAACATAAAAAGAAATTATCAGACATTAATAGTAGTATAGAAATTAGCACATGTATAAAATAAACAAATTGGAAGTATCGGTTTGCAATAGAAAAAGTACCTTTAATATGGAATATGATTGCCTCTAGAAGCAATACAGCACAAACAGCGATGTGTGATGCTTTCAATTATGCGGTCTATCAGTTCAATAGGAAGTGAGAGCCATTGCTCTTGTAAAGCAGTTGCAAGCGTGGCAAGGGTCTGAGGGGGCGGATTGATGGCAGATACACGCCTCCCTAGAGCATCCCAAACGTGCTCGATAGGATTCAAGTCCGGGGATCGAGCTGGCCACTCCATGCGAGTAATTGTTTCCTGTTGAAGATAATCATCAACAATGCGAGCTCTGTGTGGTCTTGCATTATCGTCCTGTAACAGGAAGCAATCACCAATTGCCCCGGCATATGGGCGCACATAAGCATCAAGGATGTTGTCTCGATAAACCTGAGCATTCACGGTTCCCCTTGGAAAGACATGGAGGTATGTGCGCCCTCCTAAGGATATGCCTCCCCAAACACAGACACTGCCTCTTCCGTATGCATCTCTTTCACGGATGTTTGATGGATGATAACGGGTCCCAGGTTCTCTCCATATCAAATAACGTCTACTGTCACTTTCTAGACTAAACCTGGACTCATCCGTAAAGAGAACAGGCCTCCATTGATCTGACGTCCAGTGGACATGTTGTCGGGCCCACTGCAAACGGTCTCTCCTATGGCGTGATGTGAGCGGCACGCAAATGGCTGGTCGTCTCGCATACAGACCACCTTCGTGGAGCCTTCTGCGCACAGTTGACGTTGACACCAACCTTCCGGTGGCTGCAGCAAGAGAGGATCTAAGATGTGTCGGAGTAGCGGTTCTATTCCTGCGTGCACTTAATGTCAAATATCGGTCATCGGCACTGGTCGTAACAGTTGGCCGTCCTTGACTGAACCTCCTAGATGCCGAATCTGTGGTTTGAAATTGCCTCCAAAGTCTATGAACCACAGATGGACTCACATTTAGCCATCTGGCCACTTCTGATTGACTCTGCCCTGCCTCTAGTCTCCCGATGGCTCTCCATCGTAGTTCTTCAGGCAAATGATGCCTAGAGGTCATTATTACGAATTGGCTATCTCAGATTTTCAATGTCGCAATCACAGTAAAATTTGTGTGCTTTCTCTCAAACTTGGACTTTTATGCTCCAGGCAGATGACGTAAGCCGAGTGCAGCGCCACTAATTTGCATATTGCAATTTTACTCAGCTACTCTTAGTGGACAACATATGCAAATTTTGCACGGTTTGGCTTACTTTTGAAAGAGTTATCGCTATTTTTGTGATTTTTCCTTAATTTATGATAACCAGTGTATATAACACTATTTAAATAAAATAGGGTTTAATGCCATTTGAATGTTAGTCTAGTACAAAATATTATCAAATATATTTGATAAGAAAATTACTATAATTTAAACTATACCTGGGCATGGGTCTTGTGTGCATTGCTTTACTTCAGATGAAATTCCAATACAAGTTTTTCCATTATTTCGAGGTGCTGGATTGTTGCAAAATCTTTGGCGGAATTGACGTCCTTCGCCACAAGTGGCAGAACATTCTCCCCAATCTTGCCACTCTGACCATTTGCCATGAACTATAAAAGAAACAGTATAAAATGCTTATTATAAAAAGTAGGAACATACTACTTAATTTGTGTTATGAATTTTACTACATTTCTTTTATTGTTTTTAAGAAAATTCACAACATATATGATAGGGTCAAGACAGCTAGAGGCAAGGGATATAGCACTTGTTTCTGATACAGGCAAGAGTATTTGCATAATACTTCTATGAAGTGTCAACTTAAAACAACTAATGTTTCAGATTAATAGATCCTAATTAATCAGAGATTTATTTTTAAATCTGGTAACCCATTTAAGGTTTTCAGTATGAAGTAGGAATAAAAATTAATTTCCATCAAAAAGCATACTACAAGGACAAAAGATTTTTGATTCCTTGTTTTCAGTTGAGTTCAAAATTACACTGATATAAAAATTAAAATTTATGCTTTCAATTCCATAAGTAGACTGGTTATCAATGATGATATGGTCAAAATATTATGTCAGCAAAAATGTTTTAAATTATTAGAATAACTTTTAAGTTAAAATTACTTTAGCTTATACGGAGAAATTTTGAAAATAAGTTTTGATCGCTGATTTCCGCCTCAAGATAAAGTTTACGAAAAAAAATTTCTAAGATTTATGACTGCAACTTTGCAACTTACAACATATCACCATAAAATTATAAAGAACTTTAAAAAGTTTTAACAAAACATATCTATGAAAGAATATGCATAATTATGTAAATTATTCTTAAAACAGTGGCTTATTAATACCATTTTCGTTCATAAATTTCATAATTTTGTTTTTGATTAGAGAAAGATAGTTCAGAATAATCAACAATTTTATTAATTGTAAACTCGATTGCCAATTGTAGCATATTTCTTAAAGGAAATATAGATATAAAGTTTTCTTTACTTTTATATTTCATCCATTATAAAAAACAAAAATAAATTTCCATGAAAAAATGAAAGTTTTAGTATAAAAGAGTAATGTAATAACATATTAAACTAAAGGCTAGGCAGCATTACCCATTTTAATTATTTGAATTTATTTCAAGGAAATATTAGTAAAATTATAAGCCATTACAAGAAACAAGTAAATAGTTAGGGTATAACATTTAAACTTAACCTTTTTAAGCAAATCCAACGGAAGATTATGCAAATCCAACTGACACTTTTAAGAGTTAGGTATTATTACCACCTATGATAATTATTGAAACTTCATTACAGACTATCCAATATTTAAGTCTTAAAACTAGTTTTAATACATCTTAAAGTTTTATTGTAATGAATTGTTTTCAAACTAAAAAATGTTTAATCATCATTTTTTTTTATCTTAATACAGTAGACTCTGGCTTGTGACTACCTAGCTTCTATATATAACTATCTGGGCAAAGGGAAAAGTTAAAAGGATTATAGAAAGGAATATATTAAGGAATATAGAAACTGACCATACTAAAGCAGCCATCTGTCCTAGTCGTAAAAGATTACAATTGTGTAGTTTTCAAATAAACTTAAAGAGTATTTTTGCATTAATCACTTATCTTAAAATGTGTAACGTGTATTATTAACAAAATGACAGAGTAGGTAGAAGTGGAACTTAATCCTATTTGGCTGTTTTATAATCTGACCTACCCTTCCATCATATTAGAGCAGATAGTTGGGAAATTGCTAAATTCAGAAATTTGTATCTGAATAATGTGGTATTATTTAAAGAACTCTCTTGACAACTAATGATTTCATCTACTGTGAATGTGAAAGCTATTCACATTTCTTTAAGAAAATATAGTCAGAAAGTTATTTTTTAAACTTTATAATAAAATAGAGAAAAGAAATTTAAAAATGAGTGATAAAAATTACTCTTTCCATTTATTAAATATACTATATGAAACAAAATATTCATAACAACTTTTCAAACAAAACTAATAAGTATAATAATATATAGTATAATAAAATTCTTATAGTAAAATAAAATTCTAATAGTATAATATAATAATGTAGTATACTAAGAGTATAATAAAATATTATAATAGTATAATTGTTGAAAGAGTTAGTTTATATTGTTGTACATAGATGGCATCACAACTGCTGACATAGATGGCAGCAGTGCTGTCCTTAATGGATGGGTGATCGTGTAAAGCTAAGGATGGTGGCGCTAGTGGTAAAATTGCTCTTTCAAGACTTCCGGGTTACTGCTTCCGATATATTTTTACGCCGCAGATTGAAAAAAAGCGCCATCATATTATTGCATCATATCTTTTGCAGTATTTCACATGTACCGAGTTCTTTCTTTCAGCCTTTAAACTTCAGCATTATCATATTAATATTATAATCATTAGAATATTTTCTAATTAGGCCAACTTAAAAAGATATTTTTAAAGATATTTTTGGCGACATTTTATTCAAATGTAGCCAAATAAGGGATAAAATACAAAACATGGCAAACCTTAAGAATTATTCACAATGAGATATTAACTTTCTAAAATTTTTTTTGGCCTTACGACCTCTGAGAATCAATACATTTCTGAAAGCTCTTATGAATGGTACAATTATGTTTAGATTTGAACCCAAATTACAATAACGAAACTGCATAGAATATTATAGGCTTGTTCACACATCGCCTCGTAGTCATAACATAAGCGGAGGGATACACCGGAAATTTTCTAAATTTCTTCCGGTTTAAGGACGCTTGTTATAGTTTACATTAGACCACCCATCCATATAACCTCTTATCTGTAATAAAATATTTTGTCCAGTTTCAGCCTTCACCTAGGTATGTTGCTTCATTTCTTGTGACCTCATGCTTAATTATTGGGTTAAGTCTTTAATAATAAATAATATAATAAAATTCTAATACTAATAGCATAACAAAATTCTTCATGAAACTGGAAGCTATGCAGATTTGAATTTCGTCTACCATTATGTGGAAAAGAAAATATTTATGATAATGATATAATAATATGATAATCAGAATAATTAACCATAATTAGGGAAGCTAAACATTTATTGTCTAGTTTTTTTTTATCACATCTTACAACTAGTTGTAGAACTAACTAATCTAATTGTAAGTTATGCCTCATTACCTATGATAATTATTTGAGCTTCTTTAACTGAAGTGCCCAAAGAGTTATTAGCCAAGCATGAATAGACTCCTTCATCATCAATTTGAGCAGCAACGATTTCTAAAGTGCTGTTGGGAAATATGAGAATTCGCTCTTGCTTCAAGATTGGAATGTTATCTTTAAACCAAGCAACGGACGGCTTAGGTTCTCCATTCACTTTACAGTCAAGGAAAACATTACTGCCTTCAGTTGCTTTTGTATTGTGAGGCATGATGACAAATCTTGGTTTACTTCTGACCACAAGTTCAGCTACTTGCTCTGCAGAACCAAAATCATTGCTGGCTACACATTTGTAATGACCAGAATCTTGATCCTGAAATCAATAATTATATAGAATTAGTTAATAAAAAAATCTTCTTCTTCATTATTACGATAGCCTATGGGTGGGCCTAGTACTTCCTCAGAATCCTATTCCTTCTAGAATTCTATTTTACTCTTACCCAAGATTTTTCAGTAAAACATCTTTTTACAAATTTAAAATTGTCAGCAGCAAAAAATATATATCTTGAATATGTAGCCAAAAATATTCAAGGTAATAGTTAGTTTTAAATGAGTTACAATAACTAACATCCTTTAATTTTCAGTTGCCCTTTTTGAAAGAAATAAAAAATTTCAAGTTAACATGCATATCTTTTGACAGTATATCTACGCTATGCATATTGATTTGTACTTTTTTTTGCCAATTATTGACTTGGTCACTTATAGCACCATACTTACCATATGTTTTTATTAATTTAGGAGCAATTCTTCAAAATAAAGTTATATGCAAAAATTTCTTTAAAAATTACTTTTATATCTCAAAGATTTAATGTTACTGAAAAGAGACAAGATATTAAAAAAAAAATTTTTTTGCATAGAAAAAGTGTCAGAAATTTCATTAAGCTTTTGGTACAAAAATTTTTTTTTAAGAGATCTAGTTGCAGGAATTTTTAAATTCATTCAATTATAGATTTTTGATAGATTTTATAAACACTCGATTTAAGAATTTTTAAATTTATGAGGCAATTTTTATTTCACCCATTTCACAAAGAAACCTATTAATAAATAATAAAAAAGCATGCCTCAGAACTACAATCAGGTGGTGCAAAAAATTCATGCATCACATTTAAAAGTATATCTTCATAACTATTTCTTAATATTTTAAAGGCATGACGCTGACTTAAAAGAAGTCAAATGTTTGAGTCAAAATTTACAATTATTGATTTTTCGCATTTTTTATTCTACACTCCTTTTTAAGATTAATTTATGATTAAGGTGGCAAACCTTAGAATAATCACCTTTTTGACATGAAAAGTGGTTTTTCTTTTGAACAAAACAAGTTTTTTTTATTTTTACTCATTTTTCAAAATAATTTTTCAAAATTTAAGTTTTAAGTATTTTTTTAAAATAAAAGCTTTGTGCTAAAATATTTAAGCAGAGCAGTGAACTCAAATAAGAAAAAGTTTTAGAAGCACCTTGAAGCATTTTAGTAGATCTTTGCTTTTTGCTTAGTTGAAAATAAACAATCAAACATCTACGCTTCAAAGTGTTAAGCACTAAAATTATAAGTCATTAAACAACAAAAATAATAAATAATTAAACAATGAGATATTCTGTGTGAGATGACTTGAAAAATAGATTAAAATACTTATTTATGCTTTTGTAATACTGTAAAAAGAAATATCCATGCAAATATTTTGTAAAATTTGAAAAGTTTAAAAAAATGTGAAGTAACATTTTAAAAAAATAACTAAATAAAAATATATAACTGCTTACGGAAGAATTATAGATAAATAAAGATCCATTTTGTGATAATTGAATATGGTGATTGAAAACCAGTTGCTGTCCATTTTTCACCCATATAATATTTGGAGATGGGTCTCCCTTCACTAAGCAGTGCAATATCACAGTATCTTTAACCTGAACAGTTTTAACACCAGAAGAACCCAATATTACTGGCGGTGCTGAAAGTAAAAAAAGTAATGAGAACTTCTTCGTTAGTAATATTTTGAATGTTAATTTTAAAAAAAAGTATAAATCAAACAAAATAAATAAAACTCAACTTAAATAAATAATCCCAACAAAATGAAGTGATAAGTTATTACTTGATTAAAAACTTCATTTGCTTCAAAAAATACAAATAGGAAATAACAGAGGACATGTTTCAAATGCTCAAAAACATGTGCCCATTTTCAAGACTTGCCAAACAAGAGAAGAATCATGAGAAGAAACAAAATTGAATTGTAATAAACATAAAGTTGCCACCTAAAATGTAAAAATAAAGGTGAGAAACCAAACAAGAAAAGAGGACAGTAGGCGAGAGAGAAAAAAGATAAAAAAACAGAACAAGAAAAATCACAGTGGCCGAGAGAGTCAAAACAGGGTAAAATGCATTTCCAAATGCTATGGAGAGGTGGTGAGGAATTAATGTCGTCAATAAGGTAATCAGCACAAATATAAATAAAACAACATAAATAAACTTGATTCCAGGGTATCAAGATGAGCTCAAGAGTGGAAATGATTTCATTGTTAAAATTAAATTTATATCAAAGACTTTTGAAAGGTATGAAGTTTTTAATCATGTAAAGCTCAACCTATGTGTTTGACAGATGGATCAACAGGTGAAATAAATAAATGTGCGGTAAGTCTAACTTCTCAACTTTAATTTTTTTACAGAAATTTTTTTTTAATAATTGATGAAGAAGAGTATCTTTAATGAAAAGTAATTACTTCTAACTCTGACAGCTGCAGCAGCTTTTCGTTCGCCAGCAGCATTTTGAGCTAAACATATGTATGTTCCTTCATCTTGTTTGCCAGCATTTTCAAAGACAAGTTTGCTTCGTCCAAGTACGGAGTTACTAGAACCTAAAACAAATTTTAAAAAATAAATTTTAAATGAGAAGAAAGATCATAATTTCCAAATATAGCATATCCTTAAAATTTTTTATATACCAGTGATTTGAGTGTTATTCAATAACCAAGTAATTGAAGGATATGGATAACCATTAGCTTCACAGCTGAGAGTAAGCACATCTCCAACAGAAATATCCTGACTTTTAGGCAGATTTGTGATTATCGGTGGCACATGTACTTCAACCAAAACACCTTTGTGATCCCTTCCGACAGCATTAGTTGCAATGCAAACATATGTGCCACTGTCTTCAGGCTGAAAGGAAAAGAAACTCATCAATGAAAGGTTTTTCAAATATATTTTGGACTTTCCCTCTCATTCGTCTGCAAAAAAAAAAAAGAAGCAAATAGCAAACTTATTTCATGCTTATGTAAGAAGGTTGCAACCCCTCTGGTTTTTGCTTTAACTTTGATCGTAGTACATAATCTAGTTTTAGGGTTAAATTCTAATAAAAAGATGTAACAGTGCACTGAACAAAGAATATGTTTGATGCTCATTTTATAAAATTTTGAGTAGAATATTCTTTAGGGAACTATTTTGTTTTCTTTTTGTGTTCAAAATCGTTGACCTTTGAATTTTTTTTTGTCAATCTTTTCTTTCCTGAATTAAACTCCTTATTTCCCATTTTAATTTTTTTCGCTAAATTCTCTATATTGCTTTTTAAGATAATTGTGAAAATAAGGGGATTTTAATGAATGCTTTACACAAGCATTGCTCAGAACCCCTCCTCAACTAAACTAAGCAAATCACAACTGACTCCCCCCCCCCCAGTTAAGACAGTGATATCTGAATGATCCCTTGATGGGATTTAAAGAAAACTATACAAAATCGTCATGATTATAATAAAATTAATTATAGCCATAGCAATAATTACAAAATAAGCCACTCAGAAACCTATTTGATAACTCATAATTCTTAACAGTTTCCTAAGACAGTCAAATAACAATGAAATATAATAAATACTAACCATACAAATGTGCTTTAGAAAAAGTAATATGGCATTTCACGACTGTTCTTCAAAGGCGTTTCTGCCACATAAAATAACACTTTTTAAAAAATAAAGTACTGCGTTTTTCCCACTATCTTCAAACAGAAAAAAAATTGCGAAAATGTTTCTTTATTTTCGAAGTATCTTAAAGGGGTTGAAAAATGGCTACTTTTGGCCCTCAATGATATTGATAAGAGCCTTCATGTTCTTTGGTAGTTTTCTAATAAAATTTTAAAAATTTAAAACTTTTAAACATGCATGTATTAGTGCCTAATATGCTATAATAGGGACTACTACAATTGGCAGTCCTAATCCTAGTAAAAGTTTGAAGGGAAGTTACTTTAAAACATTCTCATAGCCATTTTTTAAAGATGTCCAATTACTGGAATTTCCGTTCTCCGGATTGGATTTGATTCCGATTGGTACAAATAATTGGAGCTCAATTGGTCGGTTGTTGTGTCCATGGGCAGTCTACTAGATGGTGCCATGGGCAGTCCACACAGTCTCAATTATCTGCAAGCAATTATCCACATAGAGGTCTTCTTCGGGACAATCACTAATCTGCTGTATTACAGCTATTATAGCAGAGCTGTTGAACACACGATCAGGTCTGAGTTTGGTTCCATCCTCCAGAATTTTTATTCACCTGAAGTGTTGAGTTCTCAGTCTTGTTAGGGATTTTGCAAGCTTTCTGCCAGTGTTGAGTACGCAGGTCTAATGTTTCAACAAAATACCCCTATTTTCGAAGCTCTACTTTATATTACTTTTAAAATAACTACTTTATATCGGAACTCTACATCCGTTTTAAATATTTTATTGAAAATAATTGCCAGTAATAAAAGTTACAACAATAAAGTGTAATTTCCTAAAATATGTATGTCTTAACTATCAAATATAAGAAATCTTTTTTATTAAAATAAAGACTAAAATAAACTATTTCAGTTATTGGAGTCATTTGACAATCTTAATTAGAGCATTCAGAAAATACGTCTATTTACTCGAATATTTTCAATTATCAGCTTTCCAGATTTAGCAGAATTAGAAGCACCAGATATTGGTATGCCATTTCTTTGCCAAATGATATGAGGAGGAGGAAAACCTTTAGCAGAGCAGAATAATCCCATATTTCTTCCTTTCAAAACTACAAGCACAGATGGTCCAGAAATTGAGACAGTAGGTGGAACTGCAAAAAGAGAAACCATTAATTAGTGTTAAAGGATTGAAATAGAATTCAGAGAAGTCAATTATTTGATTTTCAGAAAATTCAGATATTTCCAATGATAAAAAGTAAAATAAGTACATATAAAATCAAAACAGTTGGGAAAACTAAATTGAAAAGTTCTCAAAAATAATTTTTAATGTACACAGGAACAAAATAATAAATCAATGCATAAAATATATCAAAAAATGCAATAAATATGAAAATAAATATTAAATTTCTGGCTTTGATGTTAGTAGTTTTTCCCTTTTATAAGACATCTTGAATCTGCATTGAGACAAATTTAATGAAAATTATGTGTACTTTTAATAATTTTCATCATAACTTTTTATTATGATTATAACTAAAGAGAAAGTAAAAGTGAATAAATGGGCCACGATGGCTAAGTGGTTACGGCTTTGAACTATTATTGTGAAAAACTCCAATTGAATCCCAAGTGGGGAGTTGAAGTCCACCAAGCTTTAGATTAATGGGGACCAGCTTGACAGGAAAATAAAGGCAGTGAGCGTGCAATTTTGACTATATTTTCATAATCATATAATTGGTCACGAAATTGTGGAACCTAATTTCCACGACCCTCTCGCCCAAAAGGTGCGGTTATAAAAATGCTTTGCTTTTCCAAAAATCAATGTGTGATGCAAAACATAAAACTAAAACACAATAAAAATTAACAATTCAAGATTATAAACTGGACAATTAGCAAAAAGATTTATGCAATTTTTTTGTTCTTCAGATCCTCTACAGGATGTTTCCCAGACTTCACCAGTAGCCCATTGTGTAGCTCTAGTGCAATGTAAATAAAGAACTACTAACTCCCAAATATAAATAACCAGTCCCTAACTATATCATACACAAAGTGCTGTTGGGTTCATAAATATCCTCAATACTATTAGAGTTTTTAATAGCAGCAACAAAAAAATTCAAAATTGAAAATTTTTATATAGTTGACATCTTTGTGTAATAAATCGATCTATTGCAAATTTTTTTTTCAAAAATAAATTTTATTTTATCAGTGTATTGAAATTCTATTTTAGAATTCATAGAATTAGCAATGAAAAGAATATAGTTGTTTTACTACATTTCTTGAGATCTATCAGAAGCACTCATGTTGTTTTGTCAATTGCACAACAGTATTACAATCATTTTGTAGTAAAGATCATTACTATTAAAATGGTTGAAATAACATTTATGAAACATTAGTACTTACAATTTACAATTTTAATGCATAGTTAAGTTAACATTCAATACTAACCTAAAACTATCAGGTCAATGTGCCTAACAGCTGAGCCTGCTTCATTTTTAGCAATGCATGTGTAGGTACCCATATCAGAAGATTGTGTCAGAGATATATGAAGATCTCCATTTGGAAACAACTTATATCGAGGGTTATAAAGATCGATTAAGGCTCCGTTATGTTCCCATGCTATAGAGGGGGGTGGGGTACCTTCAGATGAGCATTGAAGTACAGCAGGTTGCGCTTGAACAACTTCATAATTTGAAGGAGAATCATCAGATATCGTAGGAGATGCTACAGAAAATAATAAAATAATTTAAATATAATAGAATTCAATACGCTTATATTTGGAAGCAAAATCTTAAACATCATAAATATAACCAGTTCTATAACTGGGTAAATAACAGACAAAGATTACATTGAGTCATAAGTAACTCCAAGCTTAATAGGTTTGAAGTGAATCTTTTAGCCTGATAGTGAACTATATATCACCCAACCATGTCCAAGCACCTAGCCCAGTTTTCCAGGGTTCTATCTTGTAACTGCCTTGGATACATAATTTTAACTTCTGGCAGACAAAGTGGACAGCGCCTGAGCTTATATTACTCTTTTCAAACTTTTAAACCGTAACAAATTGGACAAATTTTAGCCACATTATCTTTAACGTGCACCTTGCTGCACGTATATGCCAGTTGTTTAGATGGCTGCCAGGATCAAATTAACGGCTTCCAGTTCTCCAGTAGCAGAGTAAATCAGTACCGTCTTTAAGCATGGGCACACCCGGGCAGTGCTCAAGGGCCCCAGGAACTCAGGGGGCTCTTGAGAATCTCACTTTTTATAAATTGTGTTTAATAAACTATAAAATAAACAAAATTGCCTTATATTTTTTTTAAAAATATATTCTATTGCACAAAGTGTGTATTTTGTTTTTCTTCCCACAAATAGTGATTGATTATCATACAAACAATAATTTAAAAAGTTTATCACCAGGGAAACTTAAAAAGGCAACCGGAATCTAATTTTCAACTTTCTAATGAAGTTTTGATGTGGACTTAGTTTTTTGGGAAAATCAAACCAAAATTTTTCTGTGCCCGGGGGCCCTGCAAGTTGTAAATGACACTTTTATGGACTATAGGAAGACCTAAACAAACAGCTTCAATCACATTTTATTGATATAAAAATTAAAATAAATAAGATGTTAAAAAAATTATAATGCAATTTAAGTTTTAAAATCAATAAATTTGCTATCAAATAATTATTTCGTTTGAACAGTTTAGTTTATTTATAAGAGGCAATTATGTGATTTTTTATGCAGCACCTAATGGAACATCCTTTGTATTCGATCATTTAAATCAAATCAAATACATTAGAGAGAGAGATTCCTCATATTCCATTATATAAATGATATCATTACTACACTTAAATTATGTCATTACTAATTTACTTTACAAATTCTAATACATTTATTTCTGAATATTTCCAATGCATAAGTTATTTTAAACTTCCTAAACCCTTTGCTTATGGTGTATCATCACATGTGGTCCCCCTGCTGTAAGCAAAATGTTAATATATGCAAAAAAAAAAAAAAAAAAAAAAAAAAAAAAAAAAAATAGAAAGAAGAAAAAAAAACAACAGCAACAATTCAGGTAACTCAGTTGATTTAGATCAGATAAATAATACAGTAGAGAACCGATTATCTGGAACGATCGGGACCATCGCTATTCCGAATAACTGATTTTTCCGGTTTTCTGGATAGCTACAAAAAGCCGTTTTTCTTATTGTTAAACCCAACTAAAAAAAAAAGATATTTGGAAATAATCTTGAAAAAACGAAGTAATACACTAATGATTATTTCCAAAATGATGGTAAGGTAAACATCTTTCAAAAAAGAAAGAAAAATCCTAAAATCTTATGAGGAAAAAAAAGAATTTTTTTTTTAAAAATGGCGGGAAAATTTATCGAATTTCGTTCCGGTTTTTTGGTTTTCCGGTTTACTGATTTCCGGATAATGGGTTCCGCACTGTATTAGGAAAATAGTTTTGATTAAATAAAAAAATATTACAGAGAAAAATTAAAATACATTGATGAAGAAGCAGATAGGGAACAAAACAGATCTAGTTAGGAAATCTACTCTCAAATTATTATCAGATGTAGAGTTAGTTATGTTATATTATATTCTTGTTATCTACTTCATTTTTATGCAATTTTTATTCCATTATTTCCAACTGAAAAAAAAAATCATAATAATAATAAAGTTAAAGCATGAGATGAATTCAGCTATTTTAAATGAAAAAAGGACATACTCAGAACATTTAAAAAGCGAGCAACTTCATAAGAGCCAGCTTCATTTTCTGCTAAACATTTGTAAGCCCCAGCATGTGATACATTTGCTGATTTTATGTATAAAGTACCATCGGGTAATAATTGACTATCTGAAACAAATAATTAGATGCTCTGAATTTTATACAACCAATAAAATAGGAAATTTCTATAAAAACTATATATATATATTTTTACTTTCATTTCCATTAATCAAGATAGAATCTTTATGCCACATTATTAGAGGAGCTGGATGCCCACTAGCTAGACAAGGAAGATAAACAGAATCCCCTGACAGAACTTTTTCATATAATTCATTATCCTTGATGACGGGAGGAGCTGAAAAATAATATAAATAAAAATAATCAAATTAAGGATAATACACATATACATTCCTTTTTACTCCAAATTGGAGCACAGGGCTTTTATTATAGCTTTCCAAATCACTCTGTTTGAGGCCAGAAATTTTGTTTCTCTTCATGTCTTTCCTATTGTTTTCAATTCACTTACATTGTCCTGCACCAAATATTTTTAAGTATTCCTCTTTATCGATTGCCCTGAGAGCCAAAAACTTGTTTTACTTTTAATTTTTTAGATTTACGTAGAACATGATCAATCCATTTTCGTTTACGTTTTTTAATTTCCAGATCAATCAGTTTATATTTTTCTTTTCTAAGGATTTCTGCATTACAAATTTCGTGGAACCACTTGATATGCAAGATTCTTCCTAAACAGTTGTAAATAAATACTTAAAGATTTTTCATGTTATTTTTCTTGCAGTGCCACGACACAGATTCATATAGTAGGACAGATTTAACATTAGTATTGAAAATTCTAATTTTTGTTTGTTTTTGTTTTTCCAGAATTTATTGAGAAATGCATAAGTGCATCAGGCTTTCTTTAATCTATTTAGTATATCTTCAATTCATTCTTTTAGTATATTCAATTCATCAATATATCCAAATCAATAAAGTTTATTTTTTAAATTTTTACTATTTTTTATTAACTTGAAATATTTAATTACTAGTAATTTGAAGTTAAATTCTATATACAAATGAATAAAAAACTGGTTTCAAAAAAGAAAGTTTTATGGTTACAAATGTTAATTATTGTGCTAACCAGAAGAAGACAAACCCTCTGAAGGATAAAACACTAATTATAAATAAATTTTCTTAAAATAATGATAACTAGGAGTTGTTAATTTAAAAAGTACACAGCTACCTAAAGTCTAGTTGAATGAAGTCAAATCATAATAAATAACTGTTGTATCAAAATTGTTACTACTTTTTTATATTTTAATTGCACAGTTTGAAAGATTTGGTAAATTTTTATTTGTTAGCGTTTTTTTAAATTGTAAATTTTTATTTGTTGTTTTATTGAATTTAACTAGGCTATTTAGAGGTGGGATTGGCTAACGTTGGAAATAGGGTCAATTGTAATCAATCCAATGATTAGGAAGGGAAGTTAAAGTTGGTTGGTGGATTGGTCAACAAATAAAGAGGACACTGAGATTTTAACATGGGAGCCAAACATGGTAGAAAATCTTGAAGAGATAGAGAAAGACTGATGATGTGCTTCTGATATATAGATAAAAAGCGAATTAAGATGTCCCCCGCAAAAAGGATGCGGTAAAGGAGGGTTGCATATCTTTTAATTGAGTCTTGGTGAGTTCTTTTTGATTAATCATTAGACCTTTTTGGTTAGAATTTTCAGCTTGTCCCCTAAAACTAGGCATTACATATTTTTATAAGTAAGAAAATGAGTAAAGATTTTAAATATTGCTCACTTTAAAGTTTTACCTTGTAAAGTTTACTTATTCTAGTAAACATATCTTTTATTTTCCTTAAATTTGTTTTAGTTTATCAATTTGCATTGAAAAATTTTATATTACAGCTCAATAATCTAAAATCAAAACAGACCTTGGATTTCAAGATCACCGAAAACATGCTTACATGTCTAACTATACTTGACAAGGAAGCTAAAGGTAGTTGCAAAACATTGTAGGCAGTAAAATTTTCAATACAAAATGGGGACCTAATGTGAGCATAGAAAATTAAATGTTACCTTTAATTGCAAAATGTAACAATAATCAGTTGCATTTACCTATGATTTCCAATGTGATTGTTTTAAAATCTTCCCCAGCTTCATTATTAACATAACAGGTGTAGTCAGCAGCATCTTTCAACTTGACATTGCTTAGAACAAGAGAAAACTTCTCCACCCTTATAGAGTGTGCCTCAGTTGCAACTATCGGTAGTCCACCTTTCATCCATGTGATATCTGGGGGTGGAACACCATCAGCAAAACAAGTCAATACTGCTTCACTTCCTTCCACAGCTTTCATAGATGATGGACTATCTTTTATAGTAGGTGGTTCTAAATAATAGGAGATAAAGTATGCTCAGTTATTCAGGCATTAATTATAAAAATATATACATAACTGAAGGCACTGAAATAATGCTTAAAAATTCAGAAATAAATTTCGATATAAAGATGAATTTAGTTAATTCTGTCTTGCATATGCTAGAACTAACATATTCAATTGTAAGAAGTTATGCAGCAACCATATATACTTAGACAAGAGGTGTATTAGAATAACAGTAATATTTAACTAACTTTGAAATATTATTTAGAGTTGCAAGGTTGTAAGTACATTAGACTTAAAGAGGATATTTGTTCAATTATGTATTTTATTTGAATAACACAAACAATAACATTAAAAAAAACAGATAACAGTTGCTAAGCCAGATGATTCCTCCTTGTATTAAAAAGTTTCAGATTAAAAAAATGAATCCAGTCATAAATTAATATGGTGATCAAAAGATAAACCCTTTAACTTGTTAATCTTTAACTCGTTAATCTTTAGTCAAACTTCCGTATAAAATGATAGAAATACAGGGTGTTTCAAAACATCTCTTTGAACATATATTTCTAGAATCTTTGCAGAACATGAAGAAAAGTTCATGTATTGAGGGTTCCAAATGTGTATTTAAGCAAGGAAATTTTTTTATGAAAACCTGGTGAATCATAATAATGAACAAGACAAGAATAAAAAACTATCAAACTCTGAATGATAAAAGCAACTGACAGGTGAAAAGAAATAATTAGAAATAACTTCAAGTTACATGTTGCAATCTAACGGGTTTTGATATTTTTTATCCTGTCTTCAATAAACATTCGTAAAATTTTTATAAGAGTTTTGTTTTTCACTTTCAAAAAAATATTAAATTATCACCCAAAAAAGACTTACTTTTCTTTATTTCATTTCTAATCAGGGTCATTAAAAATATATATTAAAGAAAGAAATTAGAGAAGACATTTTATATGGGCAACCTGTAGCATGTAGTGGCTAAAAAAGTTTAGAAATGGCTAAAATATATGCCATAAAAAATAATGATATTAAAAAAATATAAATCAAAAATACCTAAAACAGTTAACATGAAATGGCGAGAAGAATTTCCAGCAGGATTGTTGGCAATGCAGGTGTACTGACCCGAATCCCGGAGTTCAGCATTTTTAATAGTAAGCTCAGTTCCACGGTGACCAATATGAAACTGGGAGGTGTATGTTGTTATGATTGGTAATCCATTCTTCAACCAAATTATTGAGGGTGTAGGAACTCCAGTAACTGAACACTGTAAAGTTGTTGATTGTTTGACAGAAGATGTAACAAATCTTGAATCATTGCCGCCTTCAAGTTTAGGTGGTACTAAGAAAAAGAAAAGGTTGTCAACCCCAAAAAATAAATAAATAAAATAAACACATAAATTTTTAATAAGTAAACTTAAGTAATTAGGATATAACATTTTCTAAAAATCTTGTTAATATAATCTTTTAATTTCTCATAATTAGTTTTTCACAATACACTCAGCGAACTCGGCACTTACAAACGTTTGCTTAAATCTAAATTTTTATTTTAAATTATCAGAATGTAGTCCAAAAACAGCAATATATATATATATAATTATAATTAGTATTAAAAATTAAAGCAATTTTAAATATTTAAGTTAAATTAGAAAGTAAATTAAACCAAAAAACAGTGTGACTAAAGCACAAATGAAGTATAGAAACAGACATACCCCTAAAGTTTTAGTTCTATAAATAAAAACTTTCCTCAGTATTAAAACACCAAATGTTAACAAAAATTTTCAAAAAGATTTTCAATGTAACTTTATAATTTCTTCTTCACTGTTTACTTGGATGAGCAAGCACACATAAACACAAATATTTGTCTAAATTTTGCTTCATGTGGTGGGGAAAAAATAAGCAATCAAATAACTGTTGTTGGAAACCTGATAGTGAGGCTTTTAAAAATTAATTATGATAAAAAACATTGCATTGAATGCAAATAAGAAGCTTCATATACAATGTGTGGAAAAATAAAGTTTATAAAATAAATAAAAAATCATTATAAAATGCAAGATTATATGCTATTTATCACATTACAATTTGACTAAAAATATTTTGATACTACCTCAAAATTAAAAAAGTTTCCAAAAAATTACAACATAAAGCAAAATAGTTGGCAATCTTTACTCAAATCAATTATAAATTCATTTTAAAAAGCAAATAAATGACTAAGGCAATAATTTAAAAGAATGGTAGACTCACTCAAATTATATCTGGCTTTTGACCTATTATATTTTAACTCAAATAACATTTTTAATATTTTAAAGATAACTACTAGACATATTATTGTAAGATTACACTGAGTATAATAACTCCAATGACTTAATTATTTTGAACTGTTTCATAAGGATATTAGCAACTAATTTTAATATTGTAATTCATGTCACAAAATCATACAAATAACTTATTTTCATTTAAGCTGGTGTCTGAAATAAACAATCATAATTCTACAATAAATTAAATTCAGACGAGGAAAAGAATTCAAGAAAATATTTTAACTATGTAAATTATATTTTACTTACCTAAAACTTGCATATTAAAATCTTTAGTTATTTTTCCAGCAACATTGCTAATCTCACAAGTATAAGTTCCATTGTGGCTAGAATCAACATTCAAGAATTCTAAAATGTCCCCTTTAATGACAATGTTTTCATCACTTGCAATTACACTTCCATCTTTAAACCATGAAATATCTGGTTGAGGATAGCCTTTAACCGAGCATTGCAATCTATTTTGAGACCCAACTACAGCAGAGATATTATCTCTTTTCTCTATTTCTTCATCTAAGGTTGGTGGAACTAAATAAAAGTTTTATAATAGAATAAATCTAAACTGGAATTAAACAATATGATAATTACCAAATAACAAAACCTCAATGCATGCAAAAATGTTATATTTTTTAAAAAGAAGTAAAATGCTTTCAATATTTCTTTATACTTTTAAAAAACTGTAACTGTAAACAGAAAAAAAACATTTGAAAAAATCTCAGTCCAGCAAAAATAACTTCATCATCTCAAAATCCTCTGCTAATTCACGATGGAAATGAAGTGGAAATCATTTTTGTCATTATACAAAATAAGCTTATTGAGTTTTGCCTAATTCACCATGGAAATGAAGTGGAAATAATTTTTGTCATTATACAAAATGAGCTTATTGAGTTTTGCCTTTGCCACTCGATCAATGCAATAATTATTAAAATTACATAGATATTAAAATTCTATGTATAAAATTCTATTAAATTTTAAACTAAAAAAATAAAACTAAGGAAGAATGAAGCTAATTTAATTCAATGTAATTTTTTTAAAAAAAACTTTATTTAATGCTATCAAAGAGCTTAATGATGCTTAACAACAGCTTAACATTTTTAAGTAGAAAATTATGTTTATTAATTGCAAGTCATAAATGTATAAAAACAAAATAAATATAAAGTATTCGCCATATACACAATATATATAAATATCACAGTTCATTCGAGCAATTGTTTGTTTTTTTTATATTCAAATGGTTCTACTCGTTTAAAGTAACTTCCACTATACCAAAATGATTGATCTATTTGATAGTTGCTTTAAATTATGGAAATAAAAATCCATAAAAAGTTTTGAGCTGAAAAACATAATTTTAAAATAAATATAAATTACATAATTTGTAGATATTTTTTATTTTCTTCTATATTTTATACATTATATGGCATCAAAAAATTTAACTTTAATGTTAAAACAAAAAAAATCTGTTATTGTAAAGCTTGTAGTTCTAAACACTCATAACTACATACTGGTAAAACTAGATATTTAAAAGGCATAAAAAGAAACATAACTTTAATGTTACAGTAAAAAATATCACTTAATATAAAGCTTGTAGTTTTAAACACTCAAAACTACTCACAAAATCGTTCAAGAAGAGAGTAACCAGGAATTTGAAAGGTACAAAAAAAATTCAATTGTTCCAAAAATATCATTATTTATGTTGTATTACTGATTAATATTTTAAATAACTATAAATCAATAATAATATAATCAGTAATATAATAGCATAACCAATAATATAATAATATAATTAATATAAAAGTAATGTAATCAATAATAATATATATCAATACTTCTTATTTACATGCACTGTTAATAAAGAGTAATATCCATTACTCACATTTCTTTTTTAAAATGAATCAAATTTAATAAGAATTTTTAAAATTTTATATTGATTATGGTATAAGAATAAAAATCTAACCAGGAGAATTACATAGGAGAGAAATCTATTTAGAAAAATACAAAGAAAGAAAAGATAATTTTGTTAATTACAAATAATTAAAGAACAAACCTAGAACAGTCAAGTTAAATTTTTGCTCCACTGTTCCAGCATTATTTGTAGCAATGCAAGTGTAGTTCCCAGCAGCAGCCTGCATGGTATATGTAAAAAGTAATGCATAATCATCATTAATTAATTTAACGTTGTCTTTTTCTGTTAAAGGCAATCCATTTTTCAACCATGTTATGGTAGGGGGTGGAGTACCCGATACATCACAATCAATGCGGATGGATTTACCCAAAACAACTTGATATTCCTTGAATTTTTCATCATCATCTATTCCAGGTGGTACTAAAAGTTAAAAAAAAAATTTAAGAATAATTTTCATTAACTAAAAATAAATAACGAAGGTTAAATGTTTTTGTTCTAAGTGAAACAATTAACAAGTTAAACTATTACATCTCTGGACATTTTACTATACAGTAGGACCTCTACCTAACGAAGTTGCTAAATCCTGATAATAAGTTCGTTATATGGAAAATTTGCTAAATAGAAAATCACCTTTTAAAATACTTAAACAACACAAAACAGGTTTTAAATTCATGAACACTGGGCATAATTAAAATAGCAATTGATGCACCCTTATCTTGTGAACTAGTATCTTTTATTTTATAAATCTTAGCCATAAAAGAAATCAGCATGGAAAGCAAGAAAAGGGCAAAACATTATCCAGTGCTACACTATCATGCTACATACATTTTCAACTAAAAAAAAAAAGAAGCTAAATTTATGTATAAAATTATAGCTGCATTTATTATAAAAGTAATTTTAAACATGTATTACCAGAATAGTTCTTAAGTTTACTACTACTGATAAATCCGTTAATTTGGAAAGTTTTTTATTTGAAATGCAAACGAAAAGGGAAAAGAATTTTACTGCTTTGTAAAACATTACATAAAGCAGTGGCTTCGAAAATTAATTCAAGTTCATTTCCCCCATAAAATGCGTTAACAAGTTTGAAATGTTCTGAAATATTTTGGAAAATAGGGAAAGTGAATCTCAAAGAAAAGTTAGTTAAATGGAAAATTCACTTTGCTATTTGGAAGTTATTTTATGAAGAAATTTCCAAAATGTTCTTGGTTCCTCAAAAAAATTCGTAAAATAGAGAAATTCGCAAAATGGAAGTTCGTTAAATAGAAGTCCGACTGTATTTTATAACAATCTTGAGTTTACGGCTATCAATGTTCAACTCTGTAATCTTGTCATTTTTAACGAAACAGAAGAAAAGCATCGAGATAAACTAACCTTTGTGTAGGACTTTTTGATGGAACTAACCAGCATTTGTATTACATTTGTAAAACCAAGAAAACATCCCACAGTTAGCCTGATGGCAAGGGGTTCTAACCCATGTTCTGTCTACCACTGAGGATATCTATACAAGCACTGTGGTTGGTGTGAGTTGGAAGTAGAATTCGAATCAACCAGCTGTTGCTGGGATTCGAACCTGGGTTTTTTCGCTGGAAGGCAAATGCTCTATCTTCTGAGCAACCACCGTCTTTCAGAACATTTATATGAAAATTTTGAATAAATTGTATTATTTATTGACAAAAAGCATTTTAAAAAAATAAGTCAATTGGTTTTTCACAATAAAATACCCCCCCCCCCCCGTTTTAAAAGACATATAAGTTAATAAATATATATGAAAAATATACAATGCACGACAAATAGAAGATTTTGGTGCATATAACTGTTTTAACACAATAAGCATAATCTTCAGTACCATCACTAATACTATACCTGAAAATACATTGGTGAGAATAATAATTGCTCAATGCTCATTGTATTTAAACAGCTGTTATGCTCCTAACGTTTGCTTAATGCTCCTAAATTTTAAAATTTTGAATCCTAACATTTTTTAATTTTATGTCCTTCAACATAATAATTCTAAATTAAAATAACACAGTTTTTTTAAATTTTAAGAAGACCATTTAGCATTTTGGTTCAATTCTTTTGAACGTATTCATAAATTAGTGAAAGTCATTGGTCAAAGTAGTATACAATAACTACAAAAGCGCTCTTCTCCAAATAAGGTGAATCCAGGTTTGAATCCCAGCTTTGACTGGTTTGTAAGAATTTTGTTCCTGGCTTGCCCCGACCATAGTGATGACATAAAGTATCTTCAGTGGTAGACGGATCATCATGGGTTAGAATCCCCTTACCATTGGGCTAACCGCGTGAGGCTTCCTTCAGGCAATGCAAATGCGGGTTAAATCTAATAAGTCCTTCTTGAAGGATGAGTTTGTCCTAATGTTTGATTCAGAAGTTTCCTTGTCTTCTGGATTGGGTTCAAATAGGCAAGCGACATTTTTTATTTTAACAATATCAAGTACGAAATTTATTTTAACAACAATCAGAAAACTCTTGAATTACAAATTTTTAAATTATTTTTAACTGCATAATTTAAATGATAAAAATCAAAATTTGAACAAAATCGGTTAAATAATTCTGGATAAATAAAAATTTAAAAAAAAACTTCTTTAATACTATTCGGTGTTTTTAAATTTCCATTTTTAGATTTATATTTTTTAGATTAGATTACAAAATTTTAAATTTACATTAAAAGACTCAAATTATGGATCACTTTCCTGCCAACCCTATTGGGTCCATATTTTCTAGATTGATGGTATCCCCTATATTTTGTGGGTTGAAAATTCCAAATATGTTTATTCAGTTAAATTATTTTTATGTATAATTTTGCAATTTAAAATATCACCTGTAAAAAATTAATTAGCAGTTTAAGTTTAGCCCCTCCAACCATTAAGATTGCAGCTTAGTACGATCAATTTAATAACTAGATTTCAAGTTAGTTCTATTTTCTATTTTGAACACTGTACATCGAATAAAGCAACAAGCAGCTAAAAGAAATACATTACCAGAAACTTTAACTTCAAGATCTTTTTTAGAGTGTCCGGCAACATTGATAGCTTCACATGTATATGTTCCAGCATCTGAACTTTTTAAGTTCAAAATATCCAGAAACTGCCCTCCGCCAGATGATATGAACCTCTCTTTATCATTGATTTCAATGCCGTTTCTGTACCACACAACACTGGGAAATGGCAATCCATTCACTTCACAATGGATTCTGACAGACTGATTAACCACTGGAGTTACAGAGCCCTGCAATACTGTTTTTTCTATGGTTGGAGAAACTATGAAAAAATAAAATAAAAAGGTAATTATAAGAAGAGAGTATTTTAATAATCTCGCTGTAATATAGGGAAAGATAATGCACATGAAAGAAAAAATATATATATGAGTTTGTTATCATAATTCAAAACTTCATACGAGCATAATAAAAGGTATAAAATATAATGGGCTGAAATTTGCTGCATAAAATTTAATATTACTTTATGAATATATAGTCATAATTCCATCAAAATACAATATTTTAACTGTAAACCACGACACCCCAATCAAGAGCATAGCCCTGTTTTTCACGATTCTATCTTTTAACAGCTACATAACTTTGTCTCCATCAGACGACATGGACAATACCTGAATTGGCACTCTTTTGTGTAACCTTCCACTCCGCAAACAAGGACAGGACTTTCAGCCACAACAGATTTATGTGTACCTTGCTGTAAATACCCACCGGTTGCTTAGCGACTGGCAGGATCAAACTCACAACTAACCTCTCCATTAGTAGAGTGAGTGAACAGGGGTCTGTTCAGACATTTCGTGAAAGGTCCGTTTTTGCAAAATTGTGAAAAAATTACTCGTATTTTGTGACTATAAAATAAACGTTAAGTCACCAACCAGGGTCCTGCATTTGTGAATTTGTGCAAATAGGGTCCATTATTGCAAAAAAACTTTTTCAAGGAGTTTTTAAATTGTAAAAACATACAAGATTATGCTCAACACTGTTAAACTATAATTCTTCTTCTTCTTCTCATTGGCACGACAGCCCAGGATGGGCCTTGGCCTTCTCAACAAGCCTATGCCAAGACATTCTTCCCTTAGCCAAGGTTCTCCAGTTAATTATCTTTAAAATTTGTAGGTCCTTTTCAAGGCAGTCTAAAAACCTTAGGTTTGGTCGTCCTCTTTTTCTTGTACCTGTTGGCCTGGCACAGAAAACTTTTTTGGTTGTCCTGCTATCCTCCATTCTTATAATGTGGCTTGCCCATTTAATCCTTTGAATTTTGATAAATTTAATGACATCAGGTTCTTTATATGCTTTGTAGAGTTCCGTGTTTGATCTTCTAAACCAGGTACCGTTTTTACTTATTCCACCAAAAATGCTTCGCAGTATTTTTCTCTCAAAACTAGCTATTATATTTTCATCTCCATGGGTCATTGTCCAGGTCTCACATGCGTATGTAAGCACTGATCGTATAAGACATTTATAGAGTAACACTTTTGTTTTAAACTATAATTAAAAAAATAAATTTTAAAAAATAAACAGCAATTGCTGCTACTAAATTAGAGATGCAACATACAAATATTTGGTATTTAGCCTATACTGTTGAATGCAGAATTTAGCCTATACTGTTACGGACAAATAAATAAAGGAAGAAGTCTCTGCTGAAGACAAAATTTAGTTTGTTTATATCTGTCTTTCTCCCCCCTTCCTAGAAAGGGTTTATTCGATTAACAAAACAATAATGAAGACAAAAAAATTTGTGAAGGGTTGGATTAAAAGATAAATTATTTTGCGAAGGGTCCGTTTTTAAGTTAAAATATTTTGTGAAGGGTCCATTTTTATGAAAAGATATTTTGTGAAGGGTCTGTAAACGGACCCAAATTTCTTGTAAACAGACCCCTGGTGAAGCCTTTACCACAGGGCTAATGTAAGTAAGCCAACAGGAACAATTACAATAGATAGCTATTCAAAATTATTTAAATTTTTATTAAGTAATTTCAATACAAATATTCACTCTTCCCATCGCCCAAACATTAGTGATGATTTCTCATAATTATTGTTTGTTACAATAGCAAGTTTAAGTTCCCTATAAGGGAAGTGTTTTATCAAACACCTATTTAATTACTGACAATTAGTAATTAATAAAAAAAGCTTACCATGAACTCTAACAAACAATTCAGCTTCAGTATCCCCAGCTTCATTGAAAGCTAAGCATGTGTATTTTCCAGCATCAGATGCAACAGCATAAGAAATCTTAACAGTTTCTCCAAAATTTGAAAAGGCCACACGAGGACCAGGCAAAAGCATTTGAGAACCTTTGTACCAAATAACACGTGGCTTTGGAACACCGCTAGCTGGACAGTATAATGTAATTTCAGAATTTTGCAGAGCTACTTTGTGAAGCCCATGACTTGAGACATTGATTGTAGGGGGAACTGAAATTAAAATTATAATATAAACAAAAATCAAGTAATAAAAAATAAATTCTGCAATAAGTGAAATATCAACTTGGCTTGCCATGCAAAAGACAGAAAAGAAAACTGTTCTATTTTTTTAAAAAAACATACACTGTCTATGTTTTAAAAAACATAAGAAATATTGAGAAAATAAAGAAAATATCTAATCTAAATATCTAATATCTAAAAAAGTCATTTTATATAAAATGGTCATGCTTTTAAACCTTTTTTTTAAAATCTGAAACAAAATTATTAGCTTGAAGGTCATTACTTCGTTATAATAACAGTTATATTTACTGTTTAATTAAATACTATATATTATCACTTACAGTATTTAATAACACAATGAAGATTAGTTCTTAAAATATGTTGGTACAATTAAATTTTTCAAAAAGAGTATTCTACCTAATTAAGAAAAAAAAATTCGATTAATATAATAAAAATTTGAATTCAATTAATTTGAAAGAAAAATTTTTTAGAAAACCAAAATAAAATTTATTATAAAATTTGCAAAAATTTCTTCATAGTATTTTGAATAAAAATAAATTAAAAGATAAAGGGGAATATACATAAATACATAGAACATACAAGTAGTGTACACAAAGTTTTTTTTCACTTACTATAAACGGTTAAATTAAACAATTTTTCGTCAGATCCAACTTCATTTTCAGCTTTACAAGAGTAGATTCCAACATCTTCTGCAGATGCAGAGGAAATTTTTAATTTTCCGTACATTAGAATACTCTATAAAAGAAAAAAATAATGATTTTAGCTATATTTTATTGAGCTTTTTTAAGTCTTTAAAGAAAAAAAAATTTTGAACCCCAATCTTTTGTTTCTTACTAAATGCTTATAAAACATTTATAAAAAGGAAAAAATAAAATTCTAACAATAATTTCCTTAATAACAATTTTTCTTGATAATTTTATCATTAGTTAAACTTAATTATAAGAAATAATTTTTACACACAACAAATGTTTAAAATTTTTTCTTTATCGTTATTGTAACGAAGTTAACAATATTCAAAAGCAACTTAAACAAAAAATAAAAAAATATTTTATATTTCTTTGTTTTAAAAGAAGAAAAAGAACTTTTATTATAAGCAGCATTATTTAAGAAAATAATTGAACAATCTAAAGCATGTCTATTCCATGTTAAAAAAATGATGTTTAAAGAATTTTAAAGTACTTACAGTATTATGTTGCTCTACCAGTAAATTATCATCTTTGAACCACTTTACTCTAGGGGGAGGATGTCCAGCAATAGTACATTCAAGTACAATAGAATGATGTTCCTTGACATAAGTAGAAGTAATATTTTCTGAAGGGTTTTCAATTTTGGAAGGTGCTAAAAGAGAAAATAGTAAAAATGAAGAGATTCAGTTGATGCTTTTTCAAGCATCAACTACATCTCTTAATTTCGCAATTTTATATAAAGAAAGTACTATCAGTACTCCTGGTAGCAGAAATCCCCAGGACACCAGCAAACGCTACTTATTATCACAGCACAGCATCCAATTGCAGCAGATTGACTCTACATATTCTGCTACCAGGTTGGTACTAATACCATTAGCCCAACTAGTATCACAATATCAATCAATAATAGAGTTTTCTTATCCCTTAATAAATTATATATTACAAAGAATTTAGCAAACAAGTTTATAACATACATAACCCTTGTGATAAAAACAAAATTGACTAATATTTAGCAGTTTTTTATACAATTAAAAGACAATTCAAATATTCTATTAACATTTGTAACAACTGCCAAACATGGTGAATTTATAGCATTAAATTAAACAATTTAAGTCTTGTTGTTGTTGTTGTTGCTGGCCCACACGGTTAGCGGAGCTAAACCTCTATTTAAGCTATTTAAGTCTTACAATATTTAGCCTATCTCAATAGACCGATTATCAAACTTTTGAAGTAAATATTTGATAAAAATAGGGGTACTGCTCTAAGGAACTAATGGAGTTTCAGTTTTCTCTATAACTAACTTGGAATATGCAGTGCAGGGTAAATTTGAAGTAAAATAAAATGTGCATTATCCTCAAATGAAAATCTATTTTCAATAAAGTGAGAAAAAAAATGCATTAACTTACATTATGAAAAAATGATAATAAGAAGTTAAAAACAACTATTTCATATTCATTTTAAGATGCAGCAGAAAGTGTTTTAGTGTAAAATTCCTCAATTTATAAATTCAAGCAATGCTTTGCTTTCAAAAACAACACAATAACTAAAACCTTTCAAATTAGCTTCAAGCAGGGGTTCAACTCAAAAGTCCTGAAAATTTCTTGAGTAAAATCATTCAAAAAATTTATATCTTCATAAATTTAAATAATTGAAATTTTCCTTTTTAAAAACACCCAATGAAAAAAAGCACCTTTAGGGGCTTTTAAAAAACGAAAATAAGCAGTTTTAAGAACTTTTTCAAAACGCTACGCACAATGCTAAGAGGTATTGGTTTAACCTACTGAGGATATTTAACGCCACAATGATTGCCAATGAGAACTCTTCTAACAGAAAATAAAATATCTAAGGTTTGAACTAAAGTTGCATACATAAAAACTGAACATATTATCTAAGTTCTATTAGTACTTCAATAGACATTACATATTTATTATAGATCATTTTGGAAATTATTTTTTTATAAATAACATTAATATTCCTAAAAAGTTTAAATTTCCTAAAGAGTTTATAGTAATTTAAAATATATTTACATTGACTTACCCATAACTAACAAATCAATTTCATGTTCAGAATCTCCAGCAGAATTGCTGGCAATGCAGCTGTAAACACCAGAGTCTTTAGATTGCGATTTCATAATTTTAACTTGTTTATTGTCAGGTGAAAGCTCCATGTGAGGTGGAAGAGATTCAGAATTGATGTTTTTCCCATTTTTTCTCCAGGATATCGTTAGTCCATAGTGAGAGTCATCGAATGGGCAATGCAACACTACATTTTCACCTTCTTTCAATCTTTGCTCATATTTCATGAGAAGTGGATCAGGTTGAGGGGGTACTGTGGAATATATATGTTATGCTTAATAAAGAATAAAATAAAATCACAAAAATTACAGGATCATTACAAGTTTTGCTTAAAAATCTATTACGATTTTTATAAATACAAACATATTTTTTTAAGGAAAGGAGGTTTCAGTAGATATTTATTTATTAAAGCAACAAGCGATGCAGTATTCGCCTTCGTGAGTTTATCATTATTTGTTTAATATTAACAAGGGTCAAACCCCGCTAATATCTTTATGACATTTTCAAAGAGAGAAACTTTGCACTAAAAAAATTGCATCTTTTTTGGGGGGAAGAAAGTAAATAGACTTTTAAACATATTAAACTCAAATTTTGCATTTTTTCTTGATTTTCATGCATTTTCTGATAATTCTGATATGCGAAAGATATAATTTAAAAAAATTAGGAAAGAAAACCTTCCCTAGTTAATAATACTAATATTATTGACTTCCCTAGTAGTATTTCAATAAATATTATTCAAAAAAATATTTATTTATAGAGAGCCCATTAAAAAAATATGCACTAGTTCTATTATGCCAAAGCCTCAAATTTTCTTCCTTTGTTTGGAAATTAATTAAAAATATTTTAAGATAGATCTCTTAAGAAAGAGCTCTTTTTTATTTTAAGAGAGCCAATTTTTATTATGAATTCTTTAGAAATAAATTCTTGATATATAGAAAAATTACGAGCTCTTGAAAAAGGAACTAATATGTACCTGGATTGAATAAATATTACCTAATGTAAGTAATTTTCATTAAAATATTTATTATAACATATTTCAAATACATAAGCAACTAAGTACATAAGTTCACACTTCATTTTTAATAGAGAAATAATTAAAGTACAAAATTTTTAATGATTACCCATGACATCAAGAACATATTCTGTTTCATCACTTCCTGCATCATTGAAGGCAAGACAAGTAAATATTCCAGCATCATTTTCTTTCACTGAATTTATTTTCAATAGTTTCCCATCTAAACAAAAACAGAATATATGGTGCATTTTTTATACAAAAATATTTTATTTAATAAAGAATTCAATAACGTTTTATTGAATTTATTTAAACTTATACTAAATAAAATCATATACCTTCTAAAATTTGATATTTTGAGTCGGTATTTGAACGTAAGATGAGTTCTCCATCTTTTAACCATGAAATTGTGGGAAAAGGAATTCCAGACACTGGACACATTAGTACAGCACTTTGATTTAAAAGGGCTAAGGCATCATTGTTCAGGTTGGAACGGTCAATTGTAGCAGGTGCTATGGAAGAAAATGAAAATCTAAAGAAAATAACTACAAAACTACCTAATATAGAATTTATTTCATACAAATTTTTAATAGAATATTTTAATTTCTTTGAAGCAAAATTCAAAATTCCTTTGCCCAAAAATAATACCCGGAAATATGTTTGTAACAAGTATATTATGCGATAAAATGAAATGATTTTACATATTTCTGTAAAGAATGTAGATGATAGGAGTTTAAATTTGTAAAGATTTATAAGCTTAAGCTTTTTAAGTTCTTTAGATGCACACAGTAGACCAGTGCTCCCCAACCCACCGGTCCGCAGACCGGTGATCAAATGGTACCGGGCCGCCCATTTCATTGAAACTGAATTTAAATTCCTACGTTTATACCTCAAATTAAAAATATTTGTGTTTCATTAAAATTTCATTTATTTAAAAAAAAAGGGGCCCAGAAGGTAGTGACATTAATTTTTTAATGTTTTAGAGTAAAAAAAAAGAAGAAAGAAAATCTTCGGAACTATTTTCTCTTTCAATTACGTTTCAATAAAAAAGAAATTTACATTGGAACTAATGAAGAACTTCGTCTTCTCTCTCGATTGTGACTTACTGATTTAACGTTCAAGTAAGTTAAAATGTTAAATAACTTTATATTTATTTTTTGGCGTAACTGTATTTTATTTTGAAGGCATGTTTAAATACAATTAAATTAATAATAAAATTAATAAATAAAAAATAATCTAAAATATAAACAATCAACGCACTCCCCCCTGGGCCGCGGTGATTAAAAGGTTGGGGAACACTGTAGTAGACTATAGGAACTATGCAAAAATTCAATATTTGAGTATTTACATATGTGGTATTGCTTTTATGATGTTTTGTTACTTTTATATATATGTGGTATTGCTTTTATGATGTTTTGTTACTTTTATCTTTGCTGCACTGCTCTGCACTGCTATAATTACTTTAAAGTTTTAGTTTCTCTTTCATAAGTTTTCACCTGCCTTTTTCTGCCCTTAAATAATTTAGCCAAAAATAAAATTAAAAAAAAAAAAAAGAAATAGCAAGTATAGCCCTACTTATTTTGTGATGGTGGTAACAGCCAATAAGAGTTGAGTATGCTTTGGGGGCTTGGTTAGAGGAGGTGAGAGAGAAAGGAAAGGACACACATGGTTTTGGAGAGCTGAGGTTAAGACACAAAAAAAATATGAGGATCCTCAACAGCTAAGTTATATTATAAGATTTTCTATCACCCCTTAATTATTTTTTTATTTATTTTATATTGTAGCAGTGCAGCTTCATAATGTATAATTTCATGTAAATTCATTTTATGTACCTATTATTAATTAGTGTGAATGCCTTCCTGGAACAAAATTTGTAACTCTAAATATCTTAAATGATCAACTTTAAATAAATAGTTTTAACACCTTGCAATTAGTGATCATTCTAATGATCTTGTTCTCTTACTTAAGAGTATATTATTTTTAATTGTTATTCATTTTTATTCTTATCTTAATGTGTGTGGTGATGAACTGAACATCACCACATATATTTTTGGTGCCGTGACCAGGATAGGCAGACACATTAATTAATATTTTGTTATGTGGTAGTATCTATAGATACTGTTATTTATATATTATTTATTAGCAAACATAAGCTATTAAATATGGCTGAAGGTTTGAAATCCCCATTTTTGTTGTCTTTGATCCCCACCTTAAATGATCAGAATTATAATGATTTTTTTGAATCCTTGGAAACCACAGCAAAATTAGCTGAATGGTCAAAGGAACAACTATTGATTATAACTAAATTAAAAATGGAGGGCGTTGTTAGAAAATTATATAATAATTCATTAGAAGGGAAAGATTTGGATTATGAAGCTCTGAAGAAAAGTATCAAAGATTATTTCACTCCAAAATCCTCTTTTGCCCAAACTTTTGCTGCATTTTCAACCGCTGAACAAAACACTGGTGAAAAATCTCGAGACTTTGCTATGCGTATTGAAGGCTTAGCCAAATCTTCGAATCTACCTCTCGAATTCCAAGAAAAAGTTAAATTGTCGCAATTTGTTAACGGTTTGAAACCAATGTTAAAAGCTCAGGTAATCCTTTTAGACCCTCAGACCTTCGAAGAAGCCATAAAGATAACTAGTCGAGTTGAAGCATCTTTACAAACCATTACTCCTAATGTAAATTCCTTAAACAATACCACATATATATAAAAGTAACAAAACATCATAAAAGCAATACTTGATTCCCTCAGCCATCTTGTTAGTATAAACCAAACAGATTGGTGTGAACGTGTTCCCTTGGCTCTAATGGCTTTTCGCACAGCATTCCATCGTACAATAAAGCAAACCCCAGCATACATAATATATGGTCGTGATCTGGTGATGCCATATGACTTAATATTTTCGTCAAAGTTTAGGACATACAATGATAATCCTACCTATGTTCAAGAATTGATTCCTAGATTGCAACAGGCATTTGCCATTGTAAAAGAAAATTTAGAGAAAGCTGCTGATAACCAGGTTGCTTCTACTGCCACAACTAGACATATCAAAGATATAAAATTAGGGGATTTGGTTTATCTTCATACACCTAAAATTAAAGTTCACACCTCGAAAAAACTCTCAAAATTAAACCATGGTCCTTATAGGGTGACAAAGAGATGTTCCCCTGTCCTGTTTGAATTAACTTTAGTAGCTAACCCATTAAAGACTACCACATCTCATGTCAATCGTATAATAAAAATTCCAGAGAGAGAAATATTTCCATCGTCTTCCATATTTGAGGAAGAAAATTCGGTAATTAGTGATAACCTTAAAGGGTGTGAGGTTAGACACCCTGCTGTGGATAAAAAATTATATCCTGCCTTAATGAAGCCCATTAATGAGAAAGAATTACTAAGTTTTGGTTATTTTGTATCACAACCCTGTAGGGCTCAATTAAATCGTGATGTACAAACAGATGTTCAAAGTGAAGAAAGTAATTCTTCATATGATTTCTTTCGTGATACATCTATTTCACCCGTTTCATTTTTAAATGATTCTTTATCAGAATCTGATTCGTCAGATGTGGTAGAACCGAGATATAATCTCAGACCTAGAGATCCTCAGGGATTTGTAAAAAAATAAAAGGGTGTAACTACTTTGTAATAATGTGTATTTAATGTGCTGTTTTATACTATGTTTTTGTCATTGTATATATATATTATAATTCTTTATGTTGTGTATGTGTAAAGTGCTTATCATGGTAATCAAGAAAGCTTCGTGACTAAATCTCTTCATGTTACTGAACTAAAAGCAATTTAATGTGAACTTTAAGGACGTTTAAGTGGAACTCTTTCAGAATTAGTCTGGTTGGGAGTCTGAGTGGATCAGTCCTATGGAAGTGACTGCTGAGTTGTTGCCTGTGAGTGGATCTGTCTCAAAGAGAAAGTGTTTGCTGAATCCTCGCCAGAAAATCATGCCGGCCACTCTAACTTCTGAACTCTTCAATGGCGTGTGAAAGATAGGTACTCCTGAGGCATCATAAGGCCACAAATATCTCTTGATTGTTTCGCTTTTCATTGGTAAATGCTCAGCTGCGTGGTAGCCATTGTCTTAAAAAAAAAATAATATTTCATGATACCTATATGCATCATTGATCCCTGCTGCAACCTCATCCATAAAACACAACACCTTCTTGTTAATTTACTGAATTGAACTTTCAAACAGACACACTGCTCATCCTGATCACTCAGTTCTCCCACCTCACTTCTCTTCAACATCAGACTCCATAGTTTGTGTTGCAACGGTAACCATCCTTATGCAAGAATAACTAATCAGTGACTTCTTCCAAAAGATCCTACTAGTCAGTGACCTTTTTCAAAAAAAAAAATTTAATTTATTAAATTTTTTTTTTCCCCAGGGGGAAAGATATATGTGGTATTGCTTTTATGATGTTTTGTTACTTTTATATATATGTGGTATTGCTTTTATGATGTTTTGTTACTTTTATCTTTGCTGCACTGCTCTGCACTGCTATAATTACTTTAAAGTTTTAGTTTCTCTTTCATAAGTTTTCACCTGCCTTTTTCTGCCCTTAAATAATTTAGCCAAAAATAAAATTAAAAAAAAAAAAAAGAAATAGCAAGTATAGCCCTACTTATTTTGTGATGGTGGTAACAGCCAATAAGAGTTGAGTATGCTTTGGGGGCTTGGTTAGAGGAGGTGAGAGAGAAAGGAAAGGACACACATGGTTTTGGAGAGCTGAGGTTAAGACACAAAAAAAATATGAGGATCCTCAACAGCTAAGTTATATTATAAGATTTTCTATCACCCCTTAATTATTTTTTTATTTATTTTATATTGTAGCAGTGCAGCTTCATAATGTATAATTTCATGTAAATTCATTTTATGTACCTATTATTAATTAGTGTGAATGCCTTCCTGGAACAAAATTTGTAACTCTAAATATCTTAAATGATCAACTTTAAATAAATAGTTTTAACACCTTGCAATTAGTGATCATTCTAATGATCTTGTTCTCTTACTTAAGAGTATATTATTTTTAATTGTTATTCATTTTTATTCTTATCTTAATGTGTGTGGTGATGAACTGAACATCACCACACATATTTTTGCTACTATATAAGCATTTGAGTATATCATTTTACAGTAAATAAGATATTTTTTGAGCAAAAAGAAAAGTTTTTTCAAAATCTTAGAGTGGCCTTAACAAAAAGATAAAGCAACTTACTATGAACTTGAATATTAAATGATTTTTCATTTTGACCAGCAGCACTAGATGCGATGCATGTATATTTTCCTGAATCTTCTATTCTGGTCCATTTAATCAAAAGAGCAGAATTTTCTTCTATAAATCGAACGTTAGGTTCTAAGAAAGGATCAATGAACACGCCATTCTTCATCCAAGTGATGCTGGGTATTGGATTTCCTTCAACATTGCACTTGAGTTTAGTAGGTTTATTGACATGTGCTACGGAATCCACAGAGGTTTCACCATCAATTTGTGGAGGAACTGGAAAATTAAAAATAAAAGGAAACTATTTTAAATTTAATATTTTATGTAAATAGTTTATAAATATCTAATAACTATCTAAAATATCCAAAATGAAATGTTCTTAATTTTTTAAAACAATGAATCAGAAGATATTCTTATTCATAGCATCAATAGAATATATAATTTTCAAAATAAACTATTAAAGTTGACTTCTTTTAAAATGAACTCGCTATACATCATTGTACACTTTTACATTACAAAGCTTGCTAACTTTTTTTAGATTAAGTTATAGCAGGTAAAGCTCAGTTTAGATAGGTGGAAATTTTGTTAGAAAAAATGGAATTAATCATTTTTATCTATCTATCATTCTCTCTCTCTCTCTATATATATATATGCACCGAAGAGCCATTACATTATGACCACCCTGCTAATAACATGTAGGACCACCTTTAGCCCTCAAAACTGCTAGCACCCGCCGTGGCATTGGTGCTGATAGGTAGTCTGAGGTATCTGGTACCAAGCGCTCACCAACTGGTCCTGCAATTCCCTCACATTGCGAGGGGGTAGCATAGCAGCACGAAATTGGTTTTCCAAGTAGGACCACAAATGCTCTATTGGATTAATGTCAGGTGAATTTGGGGGCCAATACATGACTTGAAAGTCACTGGAATGTTCCTCCACGATTAGATCCTTATGACATGGTGCATTATCCTGTTGGTAAACACCATCGCCCGCAGGAAAAACTGTTGCTATGAATGGGTGAACCTGGTCTGCAACTATGTTCAAGTAGCTTACGGACGTCAGGGATTGTTCTATGGGGATTATGGGTCCTAATGTGCCCCATGAAAACATTGTTCCTGGGCGAGAAACCATGAAAACCTGGGCGAGCTCATTGTTATAGATGGAGGGTGGTCATATTGCAATGGCTCTTCGGTATATATATACACATTCAATGTATAGATCAAAGATGAAAAAATCCATTTTTTTCCTAACAGAATTCGAATTTAATTTTTTTTTCAAAATATAGTATTTTTCAAAATATATTTTTAAGGATTACAGAATATTTACAATAACTGTTTACTTTTGTAAATAATTGTTACACAGGTTTCACAACATTAAATGTTCAAAATTAAGGTTTATCTGTTAAAATATTAAAAAAAGGTTTTAAAGCTTTCAAAAACATACTTGTAAGTAAAAATTTATAATACTTTTTATAATGTACAAATTCATTTTTACCACACATCATCATAATTTTTAGTCAATTTATGATTATCATTAAAGGATAAAGAAAAAAATAAGATGCTTACTAAAAAGATAAATTTTAAAGCTTTTCCACCATAATAAATTTATTACATAACATTGGAAAAGTTTTTTCTTTTTTTTTCAATAAATATTAGCAGACATAGGGTTTAACTAAGTTGAAGTTCTATATTATTAAGGGAAAAAGCTATGTTATTAATTTTGTTTAATTAGGTTCGTAGCAAAGTTGTAAAATGCATTTGTATTTAAAATTCCTTTTTGTCCAATAATTCGCGCAAAGTAGTTTTATAGTCCTCTTGATTCAATCATATTAAAATTAATTTCTTTATTTATCTGGTTTTAAAATCAACCAATAATTTTTAACAAAATTATTACTTTCAAGTAACAGGTAGCACCTATTGACTTTATGCCATATTTAAAGTATTAAAAAAAAGGAATTAAGCTGGTTTTTTAAAATGAATATACAAAGTTACATTACAAGACATATTGCAAAAGAATTTCCAGTAAAAATGATTAAGATCAAATGGGTTAAAAATATAATTTAATGTACATTGTATTAAATATTACGGTTAAAAAAATAGCAAAATTTATCAGTTGGTTTTATAAGGGAATTACATTTCATTATATTATAGTAATATGACTGCATATTTTTTGGTAAACATTAAAAATTCCACTTAAACTATAAAAATTTACAACAATAAAAACTCTAATTCTGTGAAAGTGCAAAGTCAAAACATTAAGTGTATACATGATAAAAACCAAAAGCAAATTAGTTTTGATTAAGTTCAAAAATATAAGCATTATAAATTGCAAAAATTGGCCCTCTTTTTTCCATAGAAGTCCATCTTAGGGTTACACAAGTTTACAAAGTCACACAAAGAAAAAAAAACTACATGAGGTTACTATTCCCATAACCATTCTTGGGATGATTTATCATTTCGATGACATAGTCGTTCTAGTTATTTCTTCAGTTATTTGTTCCTTTAAGCAGAAATTCATCCATAACTTAAAATTAGGCATAATTTTTTTTTAAAATCCAACAAAATTTGTTGATTAGTGATGTAAAGCTGAAAACATCATATTCTATATTTTTTAAAGCTCAACGTATGTGCATAAAATGTTTCTTTATTCTGCAGAAAATACAGAAGCTCTGTGAAGGTTGTCTGTTCTGTAAATAACCATGATGTCGCATAAAAAAGCAAACATTTAAGTATAAGTCAGCTAAGATACAAAAACTACAACAAACCCAACACATCTAAATTAAATGTCTTTTCTTCAAATCCAAGTGGACTAGAGACAACACATTTGTATTGCCCTGCATCATGGGATTCAAGATCAAAGAGTTGCAATACTTGGTTATTGTGGTAGAACTTTATCTTGTTTGTTGAGTCCGGATACAGAGGCTATGAAATAAGATAATTTTAATCACCAAACAAAAGGTTTAAAATAAAAATATATAAATGGATATCGTAACAAGAATTACCTCTCCATTCTTCAACCAAGAAATAGTTGGTGGTGGATTTCCATGGACGTAACATTTAATGGTTGCATTGTTCCCCTTAAGCTCATGAGTAACTGGCTCACCCTGTATATGATTTTTAACCTTCGGAGGAACTGGTGGAAAACATCATCTTCAGAAACATAATAAAGTCATAAGAATTTATGAAGGAATGACCCTCACATACAAATATAGTTAGTACAAAAATTTATAAATACAAAACTATAATAATCCTTATTACTGTTATAAGTTTTAAAAATTCTGCTATAATCAATAGCAAATAATGTCATTTTCTAACATTAATTTCTTGTTAATTTTTTATTATTTCTCATTCAATTTATGAAAAAAAATAAACCTCCCAAAAATAATTTACACAGCAATTTTAGCATCACAATACTATAGGAATCTTAATCACATAAAAATGCCAAGAATTTTAAAACAATCCCTTTATTCCCAGTTCCACATAATAAAGTAAACATTACTTTATTTTTTCAACAATAAATTTAACTTCTGTTTATTTTCGAATTTCTTTTTCCATTCCTTTTCGAAGAAATTTTTTCTATAATATCTTCACTGTTTTCCCTTTATTGTTAAATAAATAACTACAATAAATTTTGCTTTTGGATAACTTAAAAACTCAGCTAAACAGTTTACTGACAAAATAATACCTACATGAATATAATTTTATTAAATAAAAAAAATCTTTAAAAGTGAGTAAAAGAGTTCTTCTTAAAACAGTACCTTTTCAGGAATAAATTTTAGTTTCCTTGTTATAAACTTTTTGATGCCAAATAAGTCAGAATAAAATTAAACAAATCTATACATTAAAAACATATCAAAATATATATTTTATGATTATGAAACAAATTATTCTACAGATACCCATTTGAAAGTAGCGTGAAATTTAAAAACTAATTGTAACATGTTTTTTTTAAATAGAAAATGTAAAAGTTTTCATAGTACTTAACAATAGGGAATTAATGCTCTGTTTATAAACTGGTAAAACAAATTGAATTAAAGTGTAATTGGTAAGAAAATTATCCTGATGAACAATAAAGATTCTGATTAAGTGTGTTTTGATTGCCAAACAAATTTGAAACTTTAATTCTAATTAAAACAATACTTGATTTAAAAAAAACAAAACATTATTGGCTTCAAAAATGAACAGAAGAAAAAAAAGTCAATATGTTTTGAAGCTCAAAAATAGGTGCCTATTCTCAAAACTTGCTAGACGTGAATGAGAAGAAAACTGATTTGAAGTTTAAAACACTTAATTGCCATATTTTACTGCTACAGTTTCTTGGGATTATTTATTTAATAAACTAAAACAGTTTCATAAACTGATTACCTTTAACAATTTGAATTCTTTTTTCAAATCTTTTGAAAAATCTTAAAAATTGCTTGATAATTTTACTATTCCACATTGATGAATTTTATCCAAATTTTATTTAACTTTATTTCTAATGGTTAAATAATAAAATAGATATGTTTATTAA
Organism: Parasteatoda tepidariorum; assembly: GCF_982258835.1. Classification (NCBI taxonomy): domain Eukaryota; kingdom Metazoa; phylum Arthropoda; class Arachnida; order Araneae; family Theridiidae; genus Parasteatoda; species Parasteatoda tepidariorum. The sequence continues at coordinate 47,875,321 of NC_141764.1, forward strand.
GAAAATTTAATTAAAATAATTATAGTTCAGGTACATCTAAAAAATTTTCTTTCATATTAATACTTTAAACAGAGTTACTTGAAGTTATTAACTAGAAAGAATTGTTCGTAGTGATGCAGTTAATAATACATGAGGTTTTTAATTTTCACTTTTACTTGTAATGAAGGTATGTCATATTTTAACCAGTGTTTCTACAATATTTAAAAAAGTTATAAGTAAGTATGTTAGAACAAAACCATTTTTGGGCTAAATACACCAGGAAATACTTTATTTTTTCTAATATATTTTTTTAAGATAAAGATACAATTTTAAAGATTTATGTGAAATAAAGAATTTAATCACACTTCTTTTTTAACAGAAGTTTAAATATAAAAATAAATAATGGAAATATCAACACACTTTTTATTCAGGACTTAAACTATTCATATTTTTTCTATCATGCACAATTTAATAATTGAATCAAACAAACAAACAGATATTAAACAGTTTTTAAAGGATAAATTCTCTACTACTCACCAAGAATATTTAACATGAAGGAACGGCTGCTATTTCCAACATCATTAGAGATTTCACATGAATAGTGGCCACTATCTGCTTCTCGGGTTCGAAGAATTTGAAGTTTCTGTCCATCATCAAGCATATGAATAAAAGGATCTTTGTTGTCATTGATTATTCTACCATCCTTAGTCCAAATGATGGTTGCTTCAGGTTCAGCTTCAACAAAACAGTGCATGGATATCTGTTGATTGATTAAAATTGTCATGTTTGGCTCAGATGTATCTACTACTCTAGGAGGAACTGAAATATAATAAATAAATAAATGAGGAAACTATTTCTTTAATGATAAGGAAGGATTTTTCTTAGACCAGTACTAATATGTTAATCTAAAGCAGATTTTATTGAAGTTATGTAATACGTAGACCTCATCTTAACTTTAGGCATTTTTCATTGATCTATAGCTCAAAGATTTCAAAGGAACTCATTAAAATAAATTAAGAAAAATTGGCAAAATGTCTCTGGTATTTTATACAATATATAGCCTTGCACATTTAGAGAGATGAACATTTATAGAATAAAATACATAAAATGAATAAAAAATACCAGTAAAAAGATCAAACATTTTTTAAAAAAATAGTAACAGTTATTTTCACTAACCAAAACTGCAATGCATGGTTCTGCATAGGAAAGTTTTATTTTGAGATTTACTTCTACAATAACTTTACTTCTATATTTTGACTTCTTTATAACAGTAGCAAAAAACCAGTATATTTAATAATGCTGTGCAAAGAAAAATAATATATTGTGTTGCTTTATTTATAGTTAAAGTCAATATTAAAAAAGGATAGGGTATACTATGTGCTATGTAGACTAAAGAAGAAAACATGAATAAAACACAAATGAAAGTTCAGAAACGGACATACTATAGTTTTAGTTCTATAAACAAGAACCTTCCAGTGTCAAAACATCAAAAATTGGTGTTTAGACACCAAGGAATTTTTTGTTGTTGTCATTTTGGTGTTTAGACATGGGGACACCCAGGAGTTAATAGACTATAGTTTAAAATTCTCTGACTGAAAGAATCATCAAACAAATAAAATTTTGATTCTGAGACTAAATTTACTTTTGTTAAGAAACAAGAGATAAAGACTAGTTGGTCAGCATAACTAGTTACTAATCTAAAAACTAAGGTTTAATTTTTGTCAGCATCATTTGTTGAGCCTGGAACATGTATTGTTGCTATAAATCTAAAGGCAACGGAGCTTACATTAACTAATGCTCAATATACTTGGCCAAGATATATGTTACCTTATTTTATTTAATGGAATCCTGTTTTGTCTTTTAAAGATGTTAAAATACCACTTTAAAGATAACAATAAAAATATTTACAATTTTATTTTTTACGTTAATATTTACAAAAATATTTGTTATATTTTTGTAATGTTATATTAATATTGATAATATGTTATATTAAATTATGTTAATATTTACAAAAATATTTGCTGGAACATGTATTGTTGCTATAAATCTAAAGGCAATGGAGCTTACATTAACTAATACTCAATATACTTGGCCAAGATATATGTTACCTTATTTTATTTAATGGAACCCTGTTTTGTCTTTTAAAGATGTTAAAATATCACTTTAAAGATAACAATAAAAATATTTACAATTTTATTTTTTATGTTAATATTTACAAAAATATTTGTTATATTTTTGTAATGTTATATTAATATTGATAATATGTTATATTAAATCATGTTAATATTTACAAAAATATTAACAATAAAAATGTTTACAATTTCATTTTTGGATATCCAGCATAACATTGAAAAGAGCATTCATTATTATAAGATAAAAAAGAGCTTTCGATTGATCATCTAGTTATTACAAGAATTATTCTAGGACTTATTACAAAAGAACTATGTATATAAGACAGAAGAATAAATGCACTATACGCAAATTTTTATTACCTTTAATGTAGATATCAAATGACTTCTCAACTGATCCAGCTGCATTAGTTGCAACACACTTATATAACCCAGAGTGAATTGTTTTAGCTTCTAGGATTTTCAATTGCGAATTTTCTAACTCCAAAAACATACTCTAAAAAATGAAATGAGTTGAATGAACAGAGTTTAGTGTACTTCTAAATTTCATTTAAAAATATGGTGTAATAAAAAACTAATGTTATAATACAATATCTAAATCAATATCATTTTCTAATGTTTTATTAATTCTGTGAAAATAACGATGTGCCTTGAGCTCAGGACATTTGAGAAGCTTTACCTTGGTTAACCCAGAGCAATCTCTTTTTTGGATTAGCTATTATTAAACTCTTGGTAAGATTTCCTTTAAAAATCAACCACAGAAAAAAAAAACACTTATGCCAACAAAATATACTGATACATTTAACTGCATTTTTGAAATTTAATTTTAAAAATTGCTCATGTAAAAGTAAATGTTCCATGGTACATGTATTTTATTACACTATATAAAAGAAGAAATTTAATAATCTTAAAACACATAAAAAATAAAATTTATTAATTCCATTAAGCAAATATTTATTTATCAAAACCAGTGCAGATATTGAGCTGATTAATATGATTATTCTTCTACAATGAGCACACTTTTTCTTCTTAAAGCCAATAAAACCAACAAAATGTACAAAACTGACTTAATAATTATTTTTTCTACAATGAATACTAAAACATTTTTATAATTTTCTACAGAATATATTATTCAGACATTTATATACAGATATGACATAATGTAGAAAGAAGTAGAAAAAAGAATATGGAGATTTTTACCATATTTTTTAAGATATCATCTGAAATTATTTGACCATCTTTTAACCAAACAACGTCTGGCTGCGGTTTTCCTTTAGCAGCACAATCTAATGTAACTGGCATATTCTCTAAAAATTCTAATTTTGAAGAAAGACCTTCAATGATAGGAGGATCTAAAAATTAAGAAAAAACCTGCTATAAGTTAAAGAAAACCATAAATGTTGGAACAATATTTCAAGTAAATAGAATTATAATTTTCTTTAAAAAAAGAGATATTCATTAATATTTTTTGAAAAAAATTTTTAATCACAATAATAATTTATATCATATTTTGGTTGGAATTTTTTTTAATTTTTCAACTTAAATGCACTGCAAATTCAAAAAAATGTTTATGTACTTGGATAAAATATATCACTTTTTAAAAATAATAAGAGCATTACTCATTTTTTTGAAAAAATCATCACTGAGTGTAATGCATTCATTTAGAAGAAATGTTTAAAAAAAACATATATATATAGATAAATAAAGTTTCCAATGAATTAGATAAGTATAAAGTCAGCATATATTAATAAACAGAATCTACAATATGATATGATATATGAATCTAAAATACAAATATGACATTGATTCGACGTTTTTATATTAAATATGTGATAATTATTAATAAAATGAGGTAAAATGAACATAACCCCTCAGATTTCCCACATAATTATGAATGAACAAATGATTAATGCACAAATATCATTCACATTATTAAAAAAAATTAATCATATTGATAATAAAGTTTAAATTAATTCTGAGATTAATACAATATATCATACAACACAATAATTCATGTTCACAGTGAGTTAAATTAGGTTTCTTGTAATTGACACCTAAGAATGCAATTCTTCTAATTTATTACTAAAAAAGACAAATATTTCACAGAAACTATATTCTTTTCAGAGTTTATAAGAAAAATGAAGAAGCTAAATGTATTTTTTTGTTATAACAAAATAAAGATTGTTTAGGTGATGATAGATAAATTAAACAGTGATAAATAAATAATTTCAACGTTTATTTTCTAACATGTGTTTCACAAATAATAAAGTAATTGAAATTAGGCATTTTAAAAGGTTCAAAAAATTCAGTAAAAACTATTTTAGGGGACAATCAACAGAAATGGATATCAACAATACCTTTGGGTAACAGGTTTAATTACATACCAAAAACATCTACCTTGAAGTGTTTTTCAATTTTTCCAACATCATTTTCAGCAATGCAAGTATAATGACCATCATCTGCAGATGAAGTTTTTATAAATTGAAGTATTTTTCCTCCATCCAATACTTTTATTAACATATTTTCAGATGATTGGATCTTTTTCCCATCCTTAAGCCAAGTAATTGAAGCAGGTGGAATGGAATCTATAGGACATTCGAGAACAGTCGGGCGATTTGGAAGCACTTCCTGAGTTTCAAAGTTAGAACCTTTTAATTTAGGGAGGGCTGTGAAAGTACACACATAGGAATTACAAAAATAAAATTTTATTAATTTTAAATGAAATAAATAAAAAAAAACAATATAAACAGATATGCTAATTTCCATATTTTTTTTAGATCTTTTACAATTTCTATAAATTGTTAAGCTAATAGTAAACATACATATGTTATGGTTTTAAGATATTTTCAATTTAGAAGTCACAAATACCAAAAGAGCAGATTAAAGATACGTGTACGGAGAGAAACAAGTTATAATTTTATTTAATGCAAGGGAGAATGAGATATTTTAATGTTGCTACTTAGAATAAGAAGAAGGGGTATTCTTACCAGAAAAGAGTTTTTATATCTTTTTGGAGAATATATTTATACATTGATAGATCTTTGTTTACATTGATAGACAGATTTGCATATGATAGATCTTTGGACTGATCAATTTCCCAAGCCATCATCACATTTTCTAAGCTAATTAACTCAATATTCTTACACTACGTGTAGGAAAGATTTAAACTGATTATGGGTTTTTATATTCTATTTATAGATTAGATTTAATACATAACTCTTTTAGCATTGCATATATATGTTTGTGCATGTATAAAGGATATTCCATAACCACTGTCTTTAATATATATGTTTTTAAAAATCCTGTACTCTATGTACAAATAGGGCCCATATGAATGGCGGGCATCTATGGAACTGCTCTGCCCTCCAGGAGGCCTGTAATTCTTCTAGTTTCAAGATGCTCTCCGCCCCTGGAGATATTTCTTTGTTATATTGGACTGCAAGACTTCTTATGCTCGAGAGAGCAAACGATGGATGTAATAAAAAATATTAAAAAACATTTTTAAGAAACTTTATCAAAAATGAAGTAAGAAAAGTATGAACATCAGGGGTTTCAAATTAATACTAAAATGAAGAGGAAATAGAAAATATATAAAAATTTAACTATTGGAGAGGAAGATAAAGTAAAAAATATCAAAATCTGTCCAATTTCTTGATGAAACTTCGAACTGTTTCTAATAATCAGTTTTTAACTCCTCTCTCATGCAGATTTTAGTATGAGAGAGCATGATGTGTGGTTTCAACTCTACTTCCGTAGCATTTCAGTTCACATGTTCAAACATGGACCACCCAGAATAACTTTTGATCTAATGATCAGATCTTCACTCTCCAGGACTCAATCTTAATGGTTCGAGGGAGTGACCTCAAATATGCTAATTAATTAGTGCAGATGATATTTTAAATTACAAAATCAGTCCACAAAAATGTACATTCTCTGAATGAATAAACCTTTTTTGCTAACAGATTCTGATTTCTGACCCCCGAAATACAGAGGGCAGACGCAATCTTGAAAATATGGTTCGCATAGTTTTGACCCTTTAATATTAATTTTATTTTCTGAGTATTTCGTCACATCTTGAGAACTTTTAAAGCTACTTTTGAGAACTTTTTATCTGCTCAGCAGTTTACTTCACTTGCACAGCAGATTCCAGTATGGGATATATTTCTAGCCCCACTTTCCACAGCAGCAATTCATTAGATTGTAAGCAGCTTTGTTTCTTTTTTTTTTCTTTGTTGAAATTCTGACTCCTAATGTGTATAGTTTTTTAATTTCATTTTTGATAAAGGCTTTAAAAATATATTAAGTGCAGTCAAAAAGCAGTTTGGATACTCATTTTTTTTTTGTCTTGATGTCAGTTTTTTTTGCTGTACATTTACAGTGAAAATATGATGAACTTAGAAAATATGATGAAGTAATAATAGTTAGAGGGAGCAATAGTATACTAACACTCAAAAAGAAACAGTATTGGAATCAAATCTACTGAAAAAAATTCGATCAACCAAAGTATAAACACTTACCATGAACATTTAGACTAAAACTTCTTTCCTTAGTTCCAGCAGTGTTAGAAGCAATACAGGTATAGCGACCAGCATCTGACTGCTTCACATCCTGAATTTGCAGTACCTGGCCCTCATAAAATAGTTTATAATGTTTACTTTCACTTTCAAGATTCAACAAATGGCCATCTTTTATCCAGATAATTAAAGGTTTAGGGTTCCCATCAACATAGCATTCTAATTTGGAGGTGGAATTTTCAACTGCTTTCAGCTCATTTTGAATTCCATCATCATCTTCTGAATAATAATCAACAACACTCTTTGTCTCAATCATTTTGGGAGGTACTGAAAAAAATTAAAATTAAAATTTTTTTTTATTGACTAGTATTAAATAAGTTTTAAATTATAAGAAATAAAACTATTATGACAAAAATAATAACGCAATTAAATGTTACTGAACCAGATTTATACATTATATAATAATATACATTTGTTTGGTCTAGTGCAGAGGTCTTCAAAGTGGTCTATATAGACCCCCAGGGGTCTATTTAACAAAAGTGGGGTGGATCCGAATCGGAAGGGTCGATTGGGGGTCAAAGAAAAAACAGTTCTTAATACGTAAATCACACATATCTAATTGAGTATGTAAAATTTGTGAATATTTTTTATAATTGATTTAATATCAGTTTCTTTATAGAACATAAATTAATAAACACATAATCAAAAACGTGAACATCAACCTGCAAGATGAGTTCGATGAATTATTATCGGATCTTGAAGCAAAAGCGTCTTTGCTTCAAGATCCGATAATAATTCAGCAAACTTGCTTTTTAAAAATTTAACAATAAGTAAATTTTAAACAAATATAAATATAATGCAAAAATATGTAGAACTTTATGAAATAGCTCAGCCTTTTTATGCTAGCTTTTCCAAGTTCCTATATGGTTGAAGCCGGTTTCAGTCACGTAAATTCAATCTTAACTAAGTACAGAAATAAATTAAATGTGGAGTTACGAGGGGATTTAAAATTAAAATGGACCAATTTTGAACCCAATATAGTGAACCTTGCAAAAAAAAAAAAAACACCAGGCACACTCATCTCATTGGTTAAGAAGCAATAAATCTGTAGTTACTTTACTTATTATTTCTACTTATTTATAATTACTTATTATTTAATAAATATTAAGGTATTTAAATTTCAACATTAATATATTTTTCATAAAACTATTGTTACACAATGTACTATTACTTTAATAAATGTTTAAATCATAAAATAAATGTACAAACACAGTATCTAATAGAGTTTTATCTTAATTATCAGAAAATGACTTTTATGGAGGTTGATGGAGATTTCGAAAAATTATATAGGGGTCGATGATCAAAAAAGTTTGGCGACCCATGGTCTAGCGCATACATCTTTAGTGTATACATGTCTAGTGTATACATTTATACAAGTTTTAGTGGCAAAAGAGGATCTTGTCATGGTTTCGCCTTATCATTATTGTCATTGATTTGGGAAAATTTCTCAAAGTTTACCTCAATCAAATAGAAACCACCTACTTCAAATTTTTGACACTGTATTCAAGATGATTTAGGGCTATTCCACGGTAACTTACGTTACATTCACATAAACTTTATTGTATTGAGAACTTAGAAGCAAACAAATAATATGAATACACATATTAAAATAAAGTGATTTCGTAAAATTACAATCAAAACCAAAAGGAATCTAATTAAAATAATTATTATTTTTCAATTTAAACAGTGTAAAAGCCTAAAATTAGTGTGGTAACTTACGTTACCGAAAAAGGAATGGCATAAATTTGCAATATACTTGAAGGCAAAATTCTGTTCTTACATAAAAGTTTCATGATTAAGATTATATGTATCATTTTTCTGACATGCTTAAATATTTCTTATGCCTAGATTTAAGATTTTATTTCAAAAGTTTAATTGAATATAATTTTTTAAGTGGGTAACTTACGTTACAGTAACTTACGTTACGAAATTCCCTTTGTATCAAACTTTTATCAAATAATGTGCAAATGCAAATTAAGTTATTTAAACAGTATAGTGCAAGGGAGAAAAAGTGTACATGAAGTAAATTCAGATACTTTTGATTCACACATAACTGCAAACTTATTAATTCCTCTGTTATTAACAAGTACAGGGGGCTCAATTCTTTTCACCATGCTTTCTTTCTGGTAGAATATTTCATCTCTTTTTTCTGGCCATTTACAATAGATTCCCCCAGCAGCCATTACATTTACTTTAAATTCTTGCTCTGCAACAGACATTACCACACCAGGATATAACATGTCCTCCTATCTAACCATGCATCAACCCCCAGCGTTTATCTTGGATTCATCATTTATTTTTTCAACATCTTTCACTAAAAAAAACTCTTCTGGTATGCCTTCTTGTACTCTTAAATGGTGGATCTGCTTAATTGTTTTAATCTGTAGAGATTTTGAGAATAGACTAGACACTCCACTCATCTGCTCTAGAGACTCGCACTCAGCTGTTTTTTCTAAACATAAAATAAATTTCTAAACAATTTCGTAAGATGGAACATTATAAATTTTGCTGAAGGCTTCCTTAGTCAATCCGAACTTTTCATGATGCTTACAAACACAAACATTGCCTGGAAGTTTGCTACTAAGCAAGACATGCTTTGGACGGAGCTCAAAGAATTTAGTTTTTCCAATTTTGCATTCTGGATTTTCTTCCATAAACATTTGGTGCATTTCTCGAACTGAATGATGAAGATGCCGTGCTTGTACTTTCTTTTTGCTATCATTAGCATCTCTAATTATAACTACATCCTTAACTCGCGGTGCCTGTTGAAAGATTTCGTTCAACTTTGAAAACATATGAATGCGAACACCCAAATTAATAACTTAAAGCAAAGAGTTTCATTGAAATTAATATCTTAAGGCAGTGATAATTTATTTAAACTTTGGTATTGTAACTGCATACATCTTATTTAGTTTGTATGCCAATTTTCAAGAGGAATAAACTCATTTCACATTGGTAACTTACATTGCATGCATGTCAGCAACTTACGTTACACATATTGAATGGGGCACAAAACAATAAATAAGTAATATTTGAAAAGAAAACTATTGCTGCTTATTTAGTGTTAGCCTCTAAGGAAGAAAAAATATTATTCTTACTTTTGTATCACTTGTTCTTTTTTACACACAAAAAGTTTTTCTAGTTTTTGGTAACTTACGTTACATGCATTAATGTTTAGTTGAAATTTATATAATTAAGTGAATTTAACAACAAAAACTTATTTTAACACTGCACAATATTTCTATTAAGTGTAATAAACAGTATTTATTCTTTGCAACATTTTGAAATTAAAATATTGTTAACTTACTGATTTTCAGAAACTGACCATGTTCTTCACCCAAATCAGAACAAGTTAAAGCCAATTTTCAATGGGTTACCAACACTAAAAAACTAAATTCTCAAAAAAAATAATTATAAATTATCAAACTTCAAACCTTTCTAATTCAGAAAACATCCAAAATGATAACAATATTCTTATTTGTATTTTCCAGTGTTTTCCCCCTTTTTCATGGAATTGCCCTTTATCAAAACTGTGTCTTTATCAAATTTCTATGTCTAATGACAGATGACTTTCACAAAATCTGCATCTGATGACTTTCAAAAAATTTAAATCCTGGCAGAATGCAGAGTCAAATGTGAGCATCATTTACAGGTAAACATATTTTGGTTTATTTTATAACCATCATTGAACAGTAGACGAGTTTACAACTACTAATGTTCAACTCCGTAGACTTATAATTTTGGAGCCAATTAAGAAGACAAGAAAACAACTTGATAAAACATTAGGTGAAATTCGCCTTTATGGAGGACTTTTTGATGGAACTAACCCACATTTGCATTACATGGAGAGGAAAACCCTGAAAACTTCTCACAGTTAACCTAACAGCAAGGGGACTCTAATCCGTGATTCGTCTACTACGGAGAATACTTTTATGTGAACACTGTTGTTGGTGCAAGTTGGGTGTGGAATTTGTATCTACCAGCCATCACTGGTGTTCGAACCTGGTTCACCTTATTGGAAGGCAAGTGCTCTTTCCCCAGAGCAATCATGGCTCAAGTATTTATATTTGAACGAATTTCACTGTTAGTATAGGAAAAAAAGGATTTATTCCAAGTACCTCTTAAAAAATAGAGTTACCTAGACTGTAATTGAGCCACCATAAAAAGAATTTCTACTGTACTTGAATAAATTTTAATCTATCTTAACTGTAGGATGAATAGAGTTAAATAAGAAATTGCATTTCTTGTGAATAAAAACGTTATAATTTCTAAAGTATTCACCCTTGGTCTCCTCTAATTTCGAGTAAAAAAACATAATAAACAAAACATAATAAACAATACATCACTTTTTCTGATAGCAACGTCAAAAATATGAATAAAAACAAGTAAAAAAAAGTATTGGATTATGAACATCATGGCATCTGAACTATTTATTATATTTACTTGGGTTTAATCTTATTTAATATAGCGTTTAAAAAATACATAGGGAAATAACAGTTCACTTGTATAGTTAGCTATGTCAGAGGTGATAATAAATATAAGTAAGAGTATCCAGAAGCATCTTGTAAAATATAAAAAATTAATAATGGAAAAAAAAACTATGACAAATGAAATAATAATAATAATAAAAGAGTTTTCTATTAGTTAAATTTCAATTTGGTGTTATAAGGTGGTAAACAATTAACTTTAAAAACTTCAGTTTATTACTTACCTTGCACATCTAAGATAAAGTCTTTTTCAATCTTTCCAGCATTATTCACAGCTTCACATGTATAGGTCGCAGCATCACTTTCTCTCGTTCGAAATATTTTTAACTGCTTTGAATCAAGAGAGAGTACAATATTAGCATCAGAACTTACATCTAAGGGTTTCCCATCTTTAAACCATTTTACTATTGGAGGGGGTATTCCTGACGCAGGACAGTTGAATGTCAGTGGCTTATTGAAAACGGCCGACATATTTTCAGGAGTGTTTTCGAAATTTTCTAGTTTTGGAGGAACTGAAATAAGAAAAAAACTCTCTTTAGGAAATTTTTAGCAAAAGGATTTTAATTGGTATAAATATGTAAAATCAAAAATAAGACTATCAAATACAATCATGTCTCTTTTATTATTTATCTAGATCTTGAATGTAAAACATGAAAAAGTATGAAAATATTTTGTTTTTAAATAAATTTCACCATTTTTTTAAAAATTATTTCAATTTAAATTATTTATTTTTCTGATACTTAAAAATAAGTGACATTCAAATGTGTCGAATTTAGTCTGAAATTGTGAATTTGGATATTATAGAAAATCTCTGAATAAAAACTTACCTCTTACATTGCTAACATAAGGAAATGTTTCGATTTAAACTTAGTAAAAAAATAGGCATAAAGTGAATTTTAACATGGTATAAATCCTTTTTTTAGAACCTGGGAATCCTTTACCATTTTTAAAAACTCGATTCGTTGATCCAGTATTATCTTATTACAATATCTGCCATTATTAAATTCGAAGTTATTTAAGAATTTTGATTGCTTAGAAAAAAAGGTATTTTAATATATAGCTGGTCACATTCTTAATTGATTAAAACTGATAACCAAACACAGAATGATAAAAACAACTGTTTTATTTGCCCAAACTTTACAATTGAAATTGAAATTAGAGTATATATATATAATTGGGTGCTAAATTTCACAGTTGCATTAAAGATGAAAACATATTTTATTTTTCTATTTTATAAGCTAGCTTTTGAAACTAAAATTAGAAACAGTAAAACTTATTTTTTTAAAAATCAATTTAATGTTATGGTTAACAGAATATAAATAAAATAATAAAAACCTACAATGAATTTAAAAGTAAAACAGAATTACAAATAAGTTATTAATCAATACAATTCATCTTAAGAATAAGAATAAGGTTCGATAGAATTTTAGTTCCAAAAATAAAACTGTTGAAAAAAAAACCTTATGGAATAAAAAGAGTGTACCACAAACCTCGAACATCAAGCTTAAAATCTAAATCGTCGATTCCAACCTCATTTCCAGCAAGACAGGTATATTTTCCTGCATCGTTTAATGTCAAATTATTAACTTGTAATTTTTGAAAATTGTCAGAAAAGTTTACATGCTGTGACGACTGAAGGGGAATAACATCAGAATCTTTTAGCCAAACTATTTCTGGTGATGGAGATCCAGTGACAAGACATTCCAACACTACTGAATCATATTCTTTTGCAGAATGAATTGTTTTCATGTTTTTCTTATCAATCAAGGGTGGTGCTGATAACAAAAAACACAGTTAAGCTTTATTAATTATAAATTGGTATTCAGAAAGAGTCTAGAGCAAAAATAAAAAATATTTATGAATTATTTAAAAGCAAATATTTCTTTTGTCTGAAACAAGTATAATAGTTTATGAATGCAAACATTGCACATAAAAGCATTTTCAACCTAAACATTTTTAATAATTCGTAAGAAAAAATATTGAAAACTGAAATCTTACAAAAAAGTTATCCATAAGACTTATACATACAAATTGTATGTTGTTAAAATTTAAGTTGAGTTTTATAATATGATACAGAAAAAAAATCAAATAAATCCTTATACATTTAAGTCTGCAAACAAGTAATAGAAAAAAATTCTTTTCTTTTGTTTTTCTTAGTGTTTTCTCAATTCAGCTTATTAATTTATATTGAAAACAAGTTTAGAGATATTTTAAAAAAAAGTTTCAGCAATTTATCCCAACATGCTTTTTAAAAAAACTTAGATAAAAAACACATGATATTATTATTACATTAAAAATATGATATAGCCAGATGTATATGTAGTTTTAATTCCCCCCCCCCTCCCCATTTATTTAATAAAATAGCTTTTAATGAGAAAATGTATTTTACAAACAATTATCTGCTATTGCTATATTTTATGATGCCACTGCTCCTAAATTCATTAAAAGGTCATTTAGAACTTTCACTAAGCACTTCAAATAATGTAACAAGTACTTTAAAATTTCTTACATAGCATTAGTTTAGTGAAAGCAAAGCATCTTTATTATCATGATAAAAGTTGAGGCCATTTTTTTCCTAATTAAATAACATTTTGTTGAATATTGGCAATGGTTCTTCCAACAATAAAACATAAATTGTTCTACAAAATACATCTATTCTAATAAAAATACATCTTGAAATTTTACACTAGTTATAGTTCTTAAATTAACAGTACGAGAGTTCTATAATTTTTTCAGATAACATACCTAATACATCAAGAGAAAACTGTTTCAGCTGACTACCAACTTCATTTTCAGCTAAACAAGTATAAACTGCAGTATCTTCACTTCTGGCTCTTAAAAGAGAAAGTTTCTGCCCATCATCATGAATATAGACATTTCGTTCATCATTTAGAACGATCTCTTTGCCATTTTTCAGCCATTTTATTTGCGGTGGAGGATTTCCTGTCAACGGACAATCAATGGTGAAAGGCTTATTGACATAAGCTATTGGACGAGCTCTCAATTCTTCAACCTCAGGGCTTTGACGAGGAGAATCTAAAATTTAATAATAAATGTTCCTAAATTCAAAATTTTTTTCTGGCATAAAACATACAAGCAATATTTTGTTCTTAGAATTAGTTTAAAATATATCCACAGAATTTTTTAGACTTCAGAAATTACAGTTAAGAAAATATTTCAACTTTTAATTATTTTAACTAATGTAAAATGGAAGAAAATTACTGCAAAAAGCATATGCAATTCTAAAACATACATAAAACATCTACGTTGAATTCTTTTTCATCAGAACCAGCTAAATTAGTAGCAATGCAGACATATACACCAGAATGCTGTACCTAAACAGGAAAAACATTGATAAAATATCACAACTAATATTCATTATATCAATAAATTGTTACATGTTCTATGCTACATGTCTATGGAAATAACAGTGAATTATATTAATAAAATATTTAATTAATAACTACTCTTCCAAATAGCTTGCCATGGATTAATAAGTTGGAGAATTATCTATGCTTGCATTTATTATGAGTAAAAACATATTTCAGAAAAATATTGTTTAGTTGCCAGATGAATTTTCAAACACATTGGATGAATTTTCAGGCAAAGATAAGTTTAACCTAGATAATAAGTCATCAGTAAGCGAAACTGCATAAGAATTATTCATTTCACTATCATTATGGCTGCAATAATAATTTATTTGTAAAATCTATGGGGGTATAGTATTGACCTGGTTTGTCAAATATTAAAGGAAAATATTTACCATAAAGTTAAAGTTCAAATACGTTATCAATAAAATGGAAATTAAATTATCAACAAACAAATTATTAAATTTTTCCAAAATTGGAAATCAATGTATATAACATTAAAAATCAATGCAGTAAAACTGAATTCTAGTCAACTTAACTTGAAATCATCTATCATATTCAACTATTTCTAACATTACAAAATTTATTTCATGTTTATTTTTATCATTAATATTTTTCTGAAATATCAATTAGAATTGAACTTTAAAATCTATGTGAGTATAGTATTATGAACTTGATTTAATTAACAGCAATAAAGAATTCATTGTAAAATCAATCTATTATTTTACTTCAACATTTGGAACTTCTAGGTTCATTCCATCATCAGAGATAATAATGCCATTTCCTGATTCAAGCTCAAGACCTTCTTTCAGCCAAACAACAGAAGGTGGAGGGTTGCCAAAAGCACTACAATTTAGAAGAAGACTATCATTCTCAGGTACTTCTATCGGATATACAGAGTCTGCACTAATTTTTGGTGGAGCTGAAACAAAATTTTAAAATTACACTCAATAATGCTCCATAAGTAAAAAATAATAGCAGAGCAACTTCAAGAGTTAAGAATTTAGGAAGAATCCTATAA